>NC_140967.1:69713274-69763274 GCF_056783735.1 Eptatretus burgeri
TTCCTGCTCGGGATTCCATCCTGGACCATGGACTCTACATTATTACACATATACATTTCTAATACCCCCGGCTCCCGCTCGCCTTGAGACGCCATCTTGCTTCTCGTGAAGGGTTAATTTGCTCGCTCGTAATTTGGAGGGAATCGGGGGTCGCTTCTCTCACCCCTGGACCGATTCCCGTGAATTTAGCCGGAGACAGGAGAGCCCGTTTTCCTGTTCTCCGATACCAGTGCCGCGAGGAGGGCGATGAATTTGTATCCCACTCCTGACACCAGTGTTGCGGTTTTCGCGCCCGCCGGCGTGCTGACGGCCACGTAACTCGAATCGCGGCACGTCGCCCACCGGACGGACAATCCAGTCGTGACCCTCTCGGACTAACGCCGGGAACCAGTCACGGGTGGACCTTTCGGTCTCACCGCGATCGAGCCAATCAGCCCCCGCGTGGGATAGGGTTGCTCGCCAAATTCGAACTACCTAAGTACCCACGCGGAGGGTAGACCGGGCGATCGCACCTCGCCGCAGGTCGACTTCGGACACGGGCCACTTAAGCGACCCGTTCCGTACTATCAGAATAACCGAGCGGTATTATCGTCGACCTCGACGGTTCGATTAATTATCGGGCGTATTCAGCCCACTACCAACCCTTTACGTGAAGCAAGATGGGGATTCAATGGAGGAAAAGACGAAGCGAAGCGGGAGAACAGTTCAACAATAAAGCACATTTATTCGCGACGAACGGAAAGCACACAAATACAATTCCACCAAATGCACACAAAAAAAAGAAAACACTTCCATTTGCACAAAAAGCAAATATAAAAGTGAAAACACAGTGCAGAGCTAATACCGACTACCGAGCACACGGCAACACTTATACAATTCTACTTCACAGACGGCGCCGACAACACATACCCAAAACCAAGGAAAAGAAATACCCCAAGAATGAGGTAGGCCTGGGGCCGAGACCGGGTCGGGCCTACCCGTCTGGTGATGAGACGCGGAGCGGCGATGGCCCCGCAACCCGCGGGCCTCGTGGACAGTGCCTGGCAGGGGGTGGGAACGGGGCCCCCTTGGTCGCACTATCTCAGCGCGGGGGGAAACAGGAGGGGGTTGCTGATGCTCGGGGTATAGAGGATCTTTATTATATGCGACGAGCGTCTCCACCTCGGCCAGGTCGCGCTGTCGGCCTCCCTCGGGTGCAGCTTCCTGCACGACGCGAGCACCCCCTCGTCTGGTGTCGCCGCCTTTCCACAGCTCCGTCCCCTCCGTTCCGACTCCAACGCACACGACGAGCAGCTCCACCGCCCGCGAAGTCTTGACCCTCTGCTTCCGACTCTCCTCTTCTTGACTCTCCGTTCTCGTTCTGCTGACTCTCCCTCGTTCTCTCTTGCGACTGTTTGTTCCGACTCCTTCTTCTGACTCTCCGACCGACCTCTCTGAACTCTTCTTTGGACTCCCCCACTGACTGACGAACACCGTCCTTTTATCCCCCGTAACTTCGCCTTTGACCCCCTCCCTTTGACCTTTCACCTCGCTCCCCATTGGCCCGAGAAAAAGTGGGCGTGAAGGCTTTTTGATCCACAAATTTGCATATATCGATCGTTCTGGAGGCGGGGCCAAATCGCCCCTCGCTCACCGATTGGACGGCAAAAAGTGGGCGTGTGTCGTTTTGATCCGTTTTTGAAGCAGAAAATCCGTGGTTTTGTACACGCTGTTCAACGTGCGCCCTACACGAGTCCAGCATCGGTGCCCATGAGTGGCGCGAGATGACGGTGATGCGATGGTGGCGAGTTGTGACGGTAAAGGTCGTGGCGGTTGTGGTGAAGCGGTGGTTGTGGTTGTAATTGTGATGGTAATCCTGGCGGTTGGTCCAAAATAAAGATAGTAAAAGAAAAACGGCTATCCTGAAGAGTCGCAGCACGTATAAATGACATGTATTCCCACTAGACAACGGGTTTGGGCCTAACTACACATGCACTTACCGAGATACCTCACCTAAGGGACCTGAATGGTGGTTTGCGAATCTGGTAACCACAACACTACCCCCTTCCCTTTTTACAGACTCGTCCCGAGTCGTCAAATTTTCGTGTGCCATCATGTGTAGTTTTCCCCTAGTACATTTTACCTACGGATCCCTGAGTGCGACATTCATGGTATTCGTGTCCCCAAAAATAAATAACCTGAGGGCTGCGTAACTATCTAAACAAACTCACTCACACGGACGACTTAAATAAAATTGCCGGCGCTAAGACATACATGCCGGGGGCGCACTCATATTTACAGTACATCTTACCTTAACTTACAAATTTTACACTAAACCATGGCCCAGGATCATTGACTCTGCAAAAAGAAAGCAGTTAGCAGGGAGCCAGGCTGCCCACATGCAGTCTCTGGCTCAAACAATGCAGGTGACAGGGAACGTGGCTGGCTGCTCACACGCAGTCCAAGGCCTTCCCTTTTGAACTGAACTCAGTGAACCACAACGGTGCATGGGCCGCACAACGCAGTCTCCGTGCCAGCTCAAGTGGCACACGCAATGAGCACAACGAATGGATGGATGGACACAAACACGGTGCACGGGCCGCCACTGCAGGCCCGTGTTGTAGCTGCCAACAGGGCAGTTCTCGCAGCTTGCAAACTGTTGCCTTGATCCTGGCGCACATGGAAATGAACAGGGGGGGGCAAAGCAAAAATTGAACGGGGCTGGTGAACGTGGGCAGTGGGCATGGCATGGCAAAGGTGCAGGCAACACAGCCCGCAGAAGAAGGCCGCTGCAGGCAAACTCAGCCCGCAGAACCAGGCCGTTGCAGGCAAACACAGCCGGCAGATGAACTGGCCGGCACAGGCCTTGAAGAAAAACAGCCAGCAGATGAACTGGCCGGCACAGGCCTTGAAGAAAAACAGCCAGCAGATGAACTGGCCGGCACAGGCCTTGCAGCACAGCAGCTGCAGACGAAGTTGGCCGGCCTCCGCCTTGAAGCAAAACACGGTCAGCCGATGAAGTTGGCCAGCCTTTGCCGTTCAATGGAGGTTGGTGGAGGGAGTGCGGTGGTGCTGGCCACTTGGAAGGCGGGCTCGGACCTACCTACCTGTCTCCCTCCCAACCTATCGCCTTTGCCTGTCACTGTACATACCCACTCCCTTAATTTGTCAAACGCCAATTTAGCCCCAACTTATTTTTTTGTTGTTTTTATTTTTACTTCCCCACTATAAATCGTCCCCTAACCCCCTTTATCGTCCTTGTTCGGCTAACCTATTCTGTCACCTAGCCTACTCCCAACCCCTACGTTCCCTTCCCGGAGGGGAATAAGGGAGAGCTAACGTCCTGTGTCGAGGCCCAACGAAGCCTCAGAATGGCCTCCCCAGAGTTCGGCGATCTTAACACCAAGTGGGTCCAGCGGCCCACAACGACAGCGAGGGGATGGATGGTGCGGAGGGGTACATCTCCTAATCTACCCTAACCATTTAACTGTTAAACTACCCCGGGGCTTTCAACAAGCGCCTCTCGCTTAAACTATTGGTTCTAACAACCCAGATTCCCGTCGCCTGTGTTGGTGTCCTCACAATTTCGGGCCTCGCCCCCAATTTTCTCTGCGTGCCCTCACACGGTCTCCTGGCTGGGACACGTGGCTCCCTTAGGCAGGCACGACCCTCTGCCGAATCTCCCGCTATGGCACCCCCGGGCACTACACTGCCTCCGAGCCTACCAGCTCCCTAACACCAGGGAGTGCCCCCCATGGCACCTCCCCTGAAACGCACACGTGGCAGGCCGGCCTCCCGGGCCCCTTTCCGAGGGTCACCCGTGCCCACAACACTGCCCACGCGGCTAATGGCGCCCCGGGCCCCCGCACCAAGCAGGCGCACCCGTGCCCACTACTCTATCCCGGCCCCCCATGGGCCCATGGCCTACCGCGGCCGACTAGCCTGGTGCCCGGGGTACCCACTCAGCGATACTCACCTTTCGCAGCCACGCTCCCAAGCCAGTCAACAGGGCTCCTGCACCCCTCCAAATGGGTCTCGAGCCTACTTTCCCACCAACAGCAAAACGACCTCCATTTTTCAATTTGACTAACCCAGCAAACTCACTCTACTCTGACCCCGGGGTCCCTTGGGCGGGAGTCACTCCTCCTCCCAATCACTCATCGCACCATGCATTCCCCATTCACTCCACACACACAGACCCGCTGGCCTCACTCACTCAACATGTACACGTACTCACAACTCACCAACTCTTCAACACACACACCGCTGAACTCTGCCATCCTCCTAACTACATCCCCTAACTAACTCGTGCTCCCACGTCGTCCCTTAAACTACAGCACGTTCCTTTTAACACTACGTAGCTAAGCTACGTCCCCTCTACACATTCACAAGTCTGTCACTGTTCTCAAAATAATCCCATTTTATTTCCCAACCTAAATCTGGCTACAATCCCTCTAACTAATCCATTCCACGGACTCCCTGAGGACTTACCCCTGCCCCATGAAGTCGGTCTAGCTAAGCTAACCCTTCCCCCTAACTAGTTTTCATCCTGTGCCCAGGTAAGGGGGTCTTTCACCCCTTGCCCAGGAATCCTGTACACCCGAAAGTGAGGCTTGCTCCCTTTTTTTTTTCCATGCGCAGCACCTGCGCGGCAACTCAGAGCTCGCGCACTTTGCACCTGGCCGTGACGTCATGCAGCTGCACGTGTTCCTCGTCCCTCCTTGGACGGGACCATCCGGCAGAGATACCCCTCCTGCCGAATTCCAACCCCACGTGCAGCCATGGCGTCACCGTGCGCATAAAAAAAAAAACACAAGCCCCACGTCTCGAGGGGTTCCCCACGCGAACACATGTGCTTTGCCCGTTGGAGCTTAACACACACGATCGCGTGGAGAACCCGTCCGGTCCAAATCCGTTTACCTGCCTAAACTTTGTCCGTCCGCGGGATCGGCAAATCCACCGCGTGCGTTTCCGGACCGGGACTTCACTCTCGCAAGCGAGCACGTGGTGGTCTCGTGCGTTGCACAGCACGGACCGCGTGCTCACTGCTGGGTGAACCCGGCACGGTCCTCGAAACAACTACAGCCGCTACTCGGCTTTCTTTCTTTACATGTCGCCGTCGTCGCCTCCATTCCACACACGCATACCTGCGTGTTACGACGCACACAGTCCACTCCATCACATTCACACGGGGAGACGCGGCTGCGTGCTCCCGCATGCCAACCGACATCTCCCTTACATACCGCTCTCTCACACACACGGTCTCCCTTGCACACAGCGACCTTGCACACGGCCGTTCACTCACGCGTGCCTCACTACTCTCACACCGTGCCTCATCCACACACGCGGGGGCACTCACCCGCGGTACCTCACTCATACACACGGCGACACTCACACACGCGGTCTCTTCCACACACGGTTCCTCACCCACACACGCGGGGCCACTAACCCGCGGTGCCTCACTCACACTCCGTGCCTCATCCACACACGGCGTGCTGGGAAGCACGTACTCCGGCACCATCGCCACCACACCACTCACACGTGGTGCCTCATTCATACTGGCCGTTTCATCCACACACACGGCCTCTCTCACACACGGTGTGCTGGGAAGCACGCACTCTGGCACCATCGCCACCACACCACTCACACACGGGGTCGCTTTCACACACGGGGACGCACTCACGCCTTGCACCACACACACAGGGACAACCACCCTGGGGATTTGTGTCCCCACAAGGGTCTCCGGGGCCTCTACACCCCCCAAGCTCTCCGTGCACCCGTCCACAGCACTCGTCCCCTCAACCTCGCAAAGCACGACCGAACTCACCTGGTCGTGCCTCGCCTCAAGGCATACTCCCTCCCCTCGTTCCTGGAGGAGGCCATCCAGCTGCTCACACCGGGTCCCTGCACGCTCCGCGAGCTCACCCCCATTATCCTCCACTCCCTCCGTGTGTGTGTGTGCGTCACTTACCCCGTCCTCACCGTGCAGTCTCTCCTCTGTCGTTCCCTTCCCGGCTACCGTCACTGCCAACTCTTCACCCTTTACCTCCCTTGTCTCAACTATTATTATTTCCTTTGTCGTCACCTCGTGTCTCGTCTCACACGTTTTGGTCTCCCCATTTAATTTTTCCCTTTCGGTCATCGTCACGACCCTCGCCCAACACGTTCCACGAATTATTTTTTCACCCGCCTCCACCGCGGGCCTGTCAGCCGTTGCACCCCCACCCAGCTCGTTTGCTCCCACACGTGAAGTCGCCATTCCCAGCTCCCTGGTCACGGCCTTCATGCCCGCCTGCAGGCATCGGCCCATGTTCTGCGTCTCACCCCGGAACTTTTTCATTTCTTCCTTCATGTGCTGTGTATTCGCATCCATCGTCGTTTTCACTTCATTCATTTGCTTGTTCATTTCGTTTTTCATTTCATTTGTATTTGTATCCATCTTTTCGTTCATGCCTTTCATTTCGTTTGTATTTGTATCCATCGTCGTTTTTACTTCATTCATTTGTTTGTTCATTGCCGCCAGCATGGCGCATAGCTGGGCCATGTTGGATGCACTCAGCTGAGCCGTTTCGGCAAGGGTTGGGGAAGGGTCTTGGTGGAGAGGGGGGGGGAGGTGTCATACACCGCGGCCGCTGCCGCACCCACCTCGGGCCCTGGGTTCAGTTGGGCGAGTCCGTGTTCCTGCACAATCAACATTTCCTGCTCGGGGATTCCATCCTGGACCATGGACTCTACATTATTACACATATACATTTCTAATACCCCCGGCTCCCGCTCGCCTTGAGACGCCATCTTGCTTCTCGTGAAGGGTTAATTTGCTCGCTCGTAATTTGGAGGGAATCGGGGGTCGCTTCTCTCACCCCTGGACCGATTCCCGTGAATTTAGCCGGAGACAGGAGAGCCCGTTTTCCTGTTCTCCGATACCAGTGCCGCGAGGAGGGCGATGAATTTGTATCCCACTCCTGACACCAGTGTTGCGGTTTTCGCGCCCGCCGGCGTGCTGACGGCCACGTAACTCGAATCGCGGCACGTCGCCCACCGGACGGACAATCCAGTCGTGACCCTCTCGGACTAACGCCGGGAACCAGTCACGGGTGGACCTTTCGGTCTCACCGCGATCGAGCCAATCAGCCCCCGCGTGGGATAGGGTTGCTCGCCAAATTCGAACTACCTAAGTACCCACGCGGAGGGTAGACCGGGCGATCGCACCTCGCCGCAGGTCGACTTCGGACACGGGCCACTTAAGCGACCCGTTCCGTACTATCAGAATAACCGAGCGGTATTATCGTCGACCTCGACGGTTCGATTAATTATCGGGCGTATTCAGCCCACTACCAACCCTTTACGTGAAGCAAGATGGGGATTCAATGGAGGAAAAGACGAAGCGAAGCGGGAGAACAGTTCAACAATAAAGCACATTTATTCGCGACGAACGGAAAGCACACAAATACAATTCCACCAAATGCACACAAAAAAAAGAAAACACTTCCATTTGCACAAAAAGCAAATATAAAAGTGAAAACACAGTGCAGAGCTAATACCGACTACCGAGCACACGGCAACACTTATACAATTCTACTTCACAGACGGCGCCGACAACACATACCCAAAACCAAGGAAAAGAAATACCCCAAGAATGAGGTAGGCCTGGGGCCGAGACCGGGTCGGGCCTACCCGTCTGGTGATGAGACGCGGAGCGGCGATGGCCCCGCAACCCGCGGGCCTCGTGGACAGTGCCTGGCAGGGGGTGGGAACGGGGCCCCCTTGGTCGCACTATCTCAGCGCGGGGGGAAACAGGAGGGGGTTGCTGATGCTCGGGGTATAGAGGATCTTTATTATATGCGACGAGCGTCTCCACCTCGGCCAGGTCGCGCTGTCGGCCTCCCTCGGGTGCAGCTTCCTGCACGACGCGAGCACCCCCTCGTCTGGTGTCGCCGCCTTTCCACAGCTCCGTCCCCTCCGTTCCGACTCCAACGCACACGACGAGCAGCTCCACCGCCCGCGAAGTCTTGACCCTCTGCTTCCGACTCTCCTCTTCTTGACTCTCCGTTCTCGTTCTGCTGACTCTCCCTCGTTCTCTCTTGCGACTGTTTGTTCCGACTCCTTCTTCTGACTCTCCGACCGACCTCTCTGAACTCTTCTTTGGACTCCCCCACTGACTGACGAACACCGTCCTTTTATCCCCCCGTAACTTCGCCTTTGACCCCCTCCCTTTGACCTTTCACCTCGCTCCCCATTGGCCCGAGAAAAAGTGGGCGTGAAGGCTTTTTGATCCACAAATTTGCATATATCGATCGTTCTGGAGGCGGGGCCAAATCGCCCCTCGCTCACCGATTGGACGGCAAAAAGTGGGCGTGTGTCGTTTTTGATCCGTTTTTGAAGCAGAAAATCCGTGGTTTTGTACACGCTGTTCAACGTGCGCCCTACACGAGTCCAGCATCGGTGCCCATGAGTGGCGCGAGATGACGGTGATGCGATGGTGGCGAGTTGTGACGGTAAAGGTCGTGGCGGTTGTGGTGAAGCGGTGGTTGTGGTTGTAATTGTGATGGTAATCCTGGCGGTTGGTCCAAAATAAAGATAGTAAAAGAAAAACGGCTATCCTGAAGAGTCGCAGCACGTATAAATGACATGTATTCCCACTAGACAACGGGTTTGGGCCTAACTACACATGCACTTACCGAGATACCTCACCTAAGGGACCTGAATGGTGGTTTGCGAATCTGGTAACCACAACAATATATATATATATATATATATATATATATATATATATATATATATATATATATATATATATATATATATATATATATATATATGAGCCTGGTGTTGGCGCAGTGGTGAGGACAGCGGCTTGGGATCCAAAAGGTCCTGAGTTCAAGCCCCGTTGGGCCATTGAATTAATACACCAGGGGGTTGACTCAGACTGTCATCCTTCCGAGGTCGGCGAAATGAGTACCAGTGTACTGGGCCGGTGTATACCCCGGTTAAAATAGGTGTACCATATCCCTGTGTTTTAAGAGGCGACCAGGGTTGCGTCAGGAAGGGCATCCGGCGTAAAACATGTGCCAAATCACGATGCGGATCATACGGATGATCCGCTGTGGCGACCCCGAACGGGAGCAGCCGAAAGAAGAAGATATATATATATATATATATATATATATATATATATATATATATATATATATATATATATATATATATATATATATATATATATATATATATATATAATATATATATATATATATATATATATATAAAACTTTTATAAGCAGAAAAAAAAGTATTGTTATGTTTGTGGGGTAGATGAGAAATCTCATCGGAAAGATAGGATTGTAGAGAGAGTTGCTTGGCCCGTGGACGTGTCGGAGATATCTCGATGCAAACTAAGTCTGGAAAATGTGAGTTTAAGTGTTACTTTTCACCACATGGGGGATAGTGCGGTGTTAATTAAATGGGGATCAAGGATAATTTCCCTCAGTATGCAATTTCCCCCCTGTGACCTTTCCCTATGTTTTTGTATTACAACCAGCAATGAAAGAATTACATCTTTATCACAACAACAACCATTACAACCGAGCTGCACGACCAAGCAGGCAAGAAGCCCCACCTCCAAGGGTGACAGCGGGTGAAAACCATGCCCCGGAGTGGGTGATTGATGGGCGTGACGTGGACAGGAGATCAGAAACGAACACACGAGTGGAGCACGGTGTGAGAGACGCGATCAGAAAAAAAAGAGAGCGCGTCTCGGCAAGAGAATGGAGAGACACGTCGTTGCAGAAGGAGATACACACGGTCGGAGACGAAGGCCTGAAGCGGGACAGAAGTGAGAGAGGCAATATTGGCGGTCAAAAGAGCAGGCATTACAGTTGACTTTCCTTCAACACATGAAGAAGACTGCACGATTCTTGTGGTTGTGCTGAGGCGAATTTGCCTGCGTGTGGGACCAGTGCCAAAGCCTCGTGTCGAGCCATCAGGAGAAAGAGCCGGTGCCATTCTGCAAAGCAGAAGATCGATGTCAGTGAGGTTGTCTGTGAGGACAATCGATGAAGAGGCTGCACGGCGGTTGGGAGCGGCTCAGCGCCATTTTGGGGCACGGCCTTCCACGCAGTGACGAAGCATTTTGGTGACCTTCAAGCTACTGAGACTATCTCCTTGACCCAAAGTTAAGTGCCAAAATAAAGGAGGGATTTTTCTTTGTATTGTTCTGTCCTCTCGTTTGTTTTCAAGTCGGTGTGGAGGTGCCTCAAAATGAGATTTAGATTTAGGTTACCTCATGTCTTGATTCATTTCCATTATAATTAAAATATACATTATCAAAGCTTTTCAACTTTCACTCCTCAGGGTAAAACCCAAAGCAGACAAAGAAGCACCAAACTCTCGTTTATAAAATTTCAATGTAATGTCCTCAATGTTGATTGGTTGAGAGAAAGAACTGACTGGATTACCCGATTGGTGGAACCACAGAGCATCATGAATAATGAGTAGGCAGAAATAAACCATGATGAATCATGATTAGGTGGAGATCAATCACCAACATACCGGCGGAAACGGAATGCTAATTAGCTGAGGGCTAGTTAGGGAAGGGGGGGTGGTGGTTTTCATGATGACTCAACTGACAACTAAGAGCTTGGTAGAGTTGTCACAGTCAAGCCATCATATTCAAAATAGATATAAAGTTCGGACAAATTATTTCCATCTACAGAGAATGGGAATGGTTGACCTGATGAATGTGGCCTCCATTGCACGAAGGTGAGCTAAACTGCGTCCTCCACTCGGGATTTTAAACCAGCCAATGCGATATTGCTCTGCACACCGAGGATTATTCAGTAAATGGTAACCAATTGCAGCGGCACAGGGAATACTTGTCGTATGATGTACATTCTTACATGCCCGAGTTGGGTGTCTCTGTTCGGTTGACTAACCCCATCTGATCCCCAAAAGGATGTGTTGTTCAATGCAATCCTTCAATCTCAAAGATATGTGGCCCACATACCGAGCATCACACGGGCACTGAAATTCGTAAATAATCTTACTTGTATGAGAGGCGGGCAGAACATCTTTTTGGACTGACTGAAGCAACTGGTGGGTAATGAAAATCACTTGTGGTTGAACAGCATATTAAGAATGTGACACTGTCTGTTTGATCTGGTTTTCAAACCATTGAGACACTTTGCCCTTCCAAGGTAGACGTAGGTATCCCCGACATTTACCAGATCCGATCATCGGATTCTTTGGTGGGTTCAGGAATTTGTTTACATTAATATTGATGATCAGTTCAGGATACCCATCATCAAGAGGAATAGTCTTGATGGTTTCAATTTCAGCAAAGAGTTTATCTGTGGAGCAGATCTTTCTTGCTCTATTGACCAAGATATCAATCAATCCATTATTGTATCTGGTGGAACTGTAAGAGTCCCACCGAGTAAACTGTCTGGTAAAAGTAGACTTACGGTAGACTGTGGTTTTTTCAGCGTCGGCTGATTTCTCAAAGACGTCCAAGAAGGGAAGTACGCCAGAGCGTTCCATCTCTTCGGTGAACGCTCGGGATGGATGGAGAGAGAGTTCAGGTATGCCAAGAACACTTTAGATGCTGGGGTTGACTCAAAAAATGTTGTTGTATGAATAAAATGTTTCTCAGTGGGAGTTGAACAGTCAAACGTATGTTCATGGAGGATCAAATTAACAGGACAAACTGCAGACCGGTCGTTCTCCACCGCGCTTTTCGCCATGCATGGTACATCGCACGTGGGTTCCTGTCTCTGTTTGACTTGATCCGCGTTTGTCATTACATTGTTTCCATTGACAAACGAGCTGAGCAAGGCACGTGCAGGAAGCATTCATGTGTGATTGACAATCTGAAACAAAAACGGTTTGGTTCCTTGATTAATAATCCCTCCAAACATGTGCTCAATTTGTCACATCATAAACTATCTATGACCGAAGAATTTGTCTTGGCTCATGGTTTCACATTCGGTATGCCGAGCTGTAACAGCATGTGAGAGGAGGTGTTTGCGGAGTTCAAGCTTCTGTCTGCTCAGCTGTTCCAGCACGTACCAGTATCTAATGAGGCAAACGAAGCACTTAAGGCCAGACTAGCCAATCTCACCCACGCTTACTGTGGGATTCCAAACAATTTGTCTGATTTCCATATGCAGCGCGATTGCCTGGTCGCTATAAGTGACCTCAAATCCAATTGTGAAATCCACATTTGCAGACGAGATAAAGGCTGCAGCATGGTTATTCTGAATAAGGGTGACTACGTTGAGAAAATGGCTGTGATTTTGAGCGATGTGTCCAAGTTCCAACACCTGGGAAATTCAACTGAACGTGAATACACATCTCATTTGGAGAAACAAATGGTGAAAAGATTATTGCAACTCTGTGGACGAGAAGAGCTCTCTAAGGAGGTTCACGACACAATTCGACCTGTCAGATCGCAAAGACCCATGATGCATGGTCTGCCAAAGACTCAAAAAGATTAGTGTTTCTCTACGGCCGATCCTTTCAATGTCTGGCTCTGCACAGCATGAACTAGCCAGATGGTTATGCGAGCTATTGCAGCCAGCACTGGACAGTGTCTCAGAAAATGTAATTGTGGATTCCTTCACCTTCGCCGATGCCATACGGTCCATCACACACCTAAACGAGAATTCCACAACGTGCTCATATGGTATAGCCATTCCATTCATGAATATCCCACTGACAGAAGTGATCAAAATCTGCACGCAACTTCTGTATCATAGTGACTTGACACCTCCACCGATCTCTGAGTCTTTGTTGAATTAATGAATATGGTGACCCATTCTGTCAAGTTGTTTCAATGATTCAATGTACACTCAGATCGATGGTGTAGCGATGGGATGGGTCCCTCTGGGCCCCATCTTGGCAAATATCTTGAAAGGTTACTGTGAAGAACGTGCCTTTGCAGATCAACATCCTGGAGTTCAGGCCCTACCATGTATTACCGGTACAAAGATGACATTTTTGCTGTCTTTCAGTCAACCTCAGCATGTAAAGTCTTCTTGGCAGACCTGAACTCTCTCCATCCATCCCAAGAGTTCACTGTAGAGATGGAACGCTCCGGCATACTTCCCTTCTTGGACGTCTTGGTTGAAAAATCAGCCGACGCTTATAAAACTACAGTCTCAGAACTACTACCGGAAGTCTACTTTTACCAGACAGCAGAGCAAGTTGGACTCGTACAGTTCCTCGAGATACAAGATTGGATTGATTGATATCTTGGTCAATAGAGCAAGATAGATCTGCTTCACAGATCAACTCTTTGCTGAAATTGAGACCATCAAGACTATTCTTCTTGATAATGGGTATTCTGAGCAGGTCATCAATATATATTGTTGTGGTCACGGATACCGAGACACCAGCTTTTCACTCAGGGGGATTAATACCCGGCTGTCCTCGTTTGAGCCTGACTTGGGGCCACCGCTCACAAGTAACGTTATGGTACGATGGGTTGTTTTAAAACCACGAATGCCACCCAGTCAAACACGAGTTCCAGTGTCCGCCGTCTAATTATTCCGTTTAACTCGAGGTCACGTGGTTACCTGAGTGGGGAGCGCGCCCTCGGCAAAGCACCAATATTATCTGATTACATTTTAATTATGGCGGCCGAGCGTTTTAACCGCTGGTGCGTGCCGAGCATTTTTGGTCAAATCTGTGGTAATTACCTCCCAGTCTATCTCGGTTTGAACAATGCTCGACCAATGGAAGGAAAGGACAAACACGGACAGGTTGGAAATCGACAAATAATTTATTAATAATAAAATAAATAAATAAAAATAACTTTTTATTTGCTGAGGAAAATAAAGAATTTCAAAGCAAAATCAATCAAAATGCCAGGAAAGAGACAAAGAGCAGATGCTTATCGGAGGTTGACTTACAGCGAAATACAGACAAGGGTACCCAATGGATAATTCAGGGGGAGGGGAGGGGGAGAATTGTCTCGCTCACCAGAAAGTCGTCCGTGAAGCAAAAATGTTCTGAAATGCGTGCATGCGTGTCACGTCCGTCACCATCACCCAGCTTTGTCGTACAGCCTCTCGCGGGGCAGCTTTGAACGCCAATCCACACGCTCGCTTGCCAAAGCTCTGGGCAGGAGGAACCGTCTCGCTGTTGGCACTGGTCAGACACCCACATGCGCACTTCCTTCTCCTCTTTTGCGCGCCTACACCCGCTTCTCTCTCGTACCTCTTTCATTCACGCTTTTTTATTATCTTAGAACGCATCTCTTTCTTCTTCAGAATGCATCTCCTCACAGAACGTCTCTCTCGCTTCAGAACGTCCCTCTTTCGCCTTTTCCTCTCCACACATCTCTCCTCACAGAACATCGTTTTATATCTTCGGGGCGTCTCTACGGGGTGCCGTCCGCCCCAAGCTCACCCCACCCCACTGGGGCATAGTTACCATGACGACCCATGTGCTCTCAAAAAAGGCGGGCGTCGGAACTCGCAAAAGAATGCTGCTGAGAAAAAACGAGGATGGGCTTCAGAGCTCATGAAATAAATGTTGCTGAGGAAAAACGAGGGTGGGCTTCAGAGATCGTGAAAGAAATGTATGTGAACGTGTCTGTCGTAAAGAAAAAAGCTTCCCATAAGAGAGGAGATCTATCATTTACCCTTCTCAACCAATCACATTAAAGAACCCATTAGACATGGGGATGGGGTTAAACTGAACATGCATTTAAGGAAATAACTGTCCGAGGACCTGGATGTGTGGATGCATTCATCATTCCGGATTCTAAAATCCGTAACAATATGTGACATAGAAATATATACAAATTCCTGAACCCACCAAAGAATCCTATGATCGGATCTGGTAAATGTCTGGTGTACCTACGTCCACCTTGGAAAGGCAAAGTGTCTCAATGGTTTCAAAACCAGATCAAACAGACTGTCGCATTCTTACTATGCTGTTCAACTCCAAGTGATTTTCACTACCCGCCGGTTGCTTCAGTCAGTCCAAAAAGATGTTCTGCCTGCCTCTCATACAAGTAAGATTATTTACTAATTTCAGTGCCATTGTGATGCTCGGTATGTGGGCCGCACATCTTTGAGATCGAAGAATCACATTGAGCAACACATCCCTTTGGGGATCAGACGGGGTCAGTCAACCGAACAGAGACAACCAATTCGGGCTTGTCAGAATGTACATAGTTCGACAAGTATTCCCTGTGCCTCTGCAATTGGTTTCCATTCACTGAATAATCCTCAGTGTGCAGAGCAATATCGCATTGGCTGGTTTAAAATCCTGAGTGGAGGATGCAGTTCAGCTCACCTTCGTGCAATGGAGGCCACATTCATCAGGTCAACCAATCCAACTCTTTGTAGACAGAAATAATTTGTCCGAACTTTATATCTATTTTGAATATGATTACTTGACTATGACAACTCTACCACAGTCAGTTGAGTCATCATGAAAACTTCCACCCCCCACCCCCCCAACTAGCCCTCAGCTAATTAGCACTACGTTTCTGTCAGTACTTTGGTGTCCATCTCCGCCTACTCATTATTCATGATGCCCTGTGGCTCCATCAATGAGGTAATCCCATCCTTTCTTTCTCTTAACCAATCAATACTGATGAAATTACATTGAAACTATATAAAAGAGTCTGGTGCTTTTTCTTCGCCTGCTTTAAGTTTTATTACGAGGAGTGCAAGTCGAAAAACTTTGATAATGTCTATTTTATTGAAATGCATATTTAAATTGTTGTACGAATAAAATGTTTGTCCATTATAATTGTTGCTTTTTCTGTTTATTAAATCATTCTTTATTTAAGTTGCTGGTGTCCATGTATCTGGAGTGGGTTCAAGTACAACCCATGTGCCTCAGTCCTTTACTGCCATTTCCTTCGTGCGCGTGACCATAATCTCTGATAATCCCGGCTGTAAGACTCCAAGGGAGAACTGTTTGGACATTCGTCCAGGTCAGGGCTAACCGTCTGGACACAACACTATGTTTAGCAACAACACCAAGTTATTTCACATCATCTTCCAAAATTCAGTTCAAAGAGTAAAATTCTGTATAAATGAGTGTCAGTGTTGATTATAAACCCACCAGTGTACGAGGCAGCATTTGCCATCGAGACGACAGCGGTGGATAAAGTGGATGCATTCTTTGAAGTGTTGGGTGCTAAAGAGACAACATAGCAAACTGTTGTCACACAAACTCTTGAGTGAGATGAAAAATATTCAAAACCCAACCTCCCTTCAAGCAGTCAAACACACCATTTCAACACTGCTATGTTGAATATATTCTCTCACATTTGTGCAAAATCTGAAATAATAAGATTTATATATTCTTGTAAATTAACAACAGAATGTTAAACGATGAACCATTCAGATCCCATGAAGAATATCATCTCAAAGCAACTTCATATTGAACGGGGATTTTGAGAATTTTATGAACAAATCCCCTTTCAAAGTTATAGTTTGGCAAGTCAACACAATACACTACTCATCAGGTACTGCTTATTGTGTTGTCAGTCCATTTATTATGCTCAACGAAATGATCGGACATGGAACAACCAGTTCAAAAATCCAAGAAAACTACCCTCTGGTATGGTGGGCCCTTTTTCCATACACAAGCAATGAATAAATACTGATTTGCATACACTTCAGATACGGACTACTTGAAGTTTTTATTGTTCTCTATATTACAAAATGTTTGCTTTGCTGACATTTTTCACTGAAAGTACATTATTTAACCACCCTCAATCTCAATGCAAAGTGTAAGGGAGGCTGTGCATCTGTGCGTTTAAGTGTGGAAAAAAAAATCCAGAATAGAAAAAAAAAAAAGGTTTTTAAGGAAGAAGCCAAACAAAAACTTTGTCAAACCCAGGCTAGACAACTCAAAGGTAAGTGTACTTAACTACCTCCACAACATCCTGTCAAACGATCCGACTGCCATTGGTATTCCATTTCCAGCCAATTTCCTTTTTTGGCGTTTTGGATTAATTTATCTCCATCATTATACTGTATGTGATGTTGAAAAACGAAAAGGAGGAAGAAGACTAAATGTGATCAAATGGCAATTTTTTTTTTTAAAGGAGCAAATAATACAACATGATCGAGGGAAATCCTCGACACAGATTCCAAAAGGGATAACAGAGGATGACAATTCTCCCAAAATATGTCTTTACACCAAATTTTGGCAGGAATATTTTTTGCATTGACAATCGTCCGGACAACCACATACCCTCTTACGAGGCCAATATTGGCACAAGGTTATTTGTAACCATTAACATCTCATCCCAACCAACCACTACAACTGACAGTCAAGCAATATTTATCTTGGCCCACCAACCTTTTGAGCAAAATGCCTGTTAATTGCATTATATCGAAGTTTGTGCAAGCTTATTTGTGAGCTTTATTGCATGAACTTATTACTATTATAATTATAATAAATTATGGTGAATGTATTAATTGTGATGCCTGGTGTTGGCTTAATGGCTTGGGTGGTGGGCTTGGGATCCTCGAGTCCCGAGTTCAAATCCTGCTCTGCTGTTGAACTAATACCAGGTGGGGTTAACTCGGCCTGTCATCCTTCTGAGGTCGGCAAAATGAGTACCAGCTTGCTGGTATCCTGTGTCGTAGTGGCGACCTGTCCAGGATTGTGCCCAATAGCCCAGGAGACTGCTGAGGTAGCACTGCTTGGGTAGGTATCAGGATGGCTCGACTGAGCCTTGATCTACTGTCATCTATATACCCCAGAGAGGATAATAACATGACCCTTCTTGAAGTTTCTATAGGGAGTGGGTGTACTTGTTAAAACGACGTTTATTAAGAAAATGATGAATAACACTGAACAACAAATTTCAAAAATTTTTTTTTACTGGAGATGTGTAAAGTGATTAAGACTAATTTGGGTACGCTGATTTCAAAAATCATAACCGTTTTGCTGTATCACGTCAGGATTTTCAGGAACAGAAATATTCCCATTGCCTAGAAGTCAGGATTTCAATGAAATTTACATATGTCTTTAACATGTCTATTTCGTACAATTGTTGTTAACTTGTGTTATATTTCTTTCTTTCAGATAAAGATGAGTAGGCGTTCCTGTACCAATCATCCTGACAACTTCTGTTATGTCTGTGGTCGGTATACCAAAAAAGATCAACAGCGAAGTATATCTACAGCAGTGAAAATGAAGGCCGCCTACTTTCACTACTTCGGGTGTAAGGTGGGGGACCAAGAACAGAGCTGGGCACCACACATCTGCTGCACAAGCTGTCACACAACCTTGACTCAGTGGTTGGTGGGCAAGCGCGCGAGCATGCCATTTGCGGTGCCCATGATATGGCGTGAGCCGCAGAATCATCATGATGATTGTTATTTCTGCTGCACAAGCATCGCCGGCTTCAACAAGAAGAATAAAGGTCACATCAAGTACGCTGACTGCGTCTCTGCTCGTAAACCTGTGCCTCATGATGACGAGAACCCCGTTCCAACACCTCCAGCTGATCAGAACATAGCTGTAAGCAGTGGTGAAGAGGATGGTGATGATGAACCTTTTGAACCCGACACTCAAGAATCACACCTTCTGAACCAGGGAGACTTAAATGATCTTGTAAGAGATCTCTCGCTGTCAAAGGCGAAGGCAGAGCTGCTTGGATCAAGGCTGCAGCAGTGGAATCTACTTGAACCTAACACCAAGATATCCTTGTTCAGAGCACGTCACAGAGACATGGCTGAGTACTTTGAGATGGAAGACACGATGACATTCTGCAGTGACATCAACGGTCTGTTGAAAGAACTTGGGTGTGATCACGATCCTGCAGACTGGCGCCTCTTCATCGACTCGGGGAAGAACAGCTTGAAGGCTGTTTTGCTCCACAATGGCAACGAGAAACCATCAGTCCCACTGGCTCACGCGTTCGGCATGACAGAGACCTATGAGACTATGCGGCAGCTGCTTGATTCCATCAAGTACAATGACTTCAACTGGCACATCTGCGGAGACTTGAAAGTGGTGGCGCTTTTGTTAGGGCTGCAGTCAGGCTACACGAAATACATGTGCTTCCTTTGTCTCTGGGATAGCAGAGACGACAAGAATCACTGGACGAAGAAAGATTGGGAAGAGCGAAAAGAGCATGTACCTGGTCGACACAACGTGAAGCATGTCGCCCTTGTCGACCCAGCCAAGGTTTTCCTTCCATCAATCCACATAAAGCTCGGCTTGATGAAAAGTTTTGTACGGGCAATGGATCTGAATGGGCGTGGGTTTTTATACCTCAAGGAAAAGTTTGGCAACACCTTGTCGGAGGCCAAGATCAAGGCTGGTGTCTTTGTTGGACCGCAAATCCGACAGATTATGAAGGACGAAACTTTTCCGACAACTCTAAACCCCAAAGAGCTGGCAGCGTGGAGGAGCTTCAAAGCTGTGACGGACAACTTCTTGGGAACGAGCGCGCGGACAACTATGAAGAAATAGTGCAGCAGCTGCTGGAGTCCTTCAGGAAACTTGGCTCCAGGATGTCCCTGAAAATCCATTTCCTACACCAGCACCTGAACTTCTTCCCTGACAACTTGGGAGCAGTCTCGGACGAGCACGGCGAGCGATTCCACCAAGAGATTTCACTCATGGAGACGCGTTACCAAGGGCGGCACAACCCGAACATGATGGGCGATTTCTGCTGGTTCCTGCATCGTGAAACTGACACAGAGCACCACAAATGCAAAGCCAAATGCCTAAAGCATTTTTAATTACATTCTAGTGGAGTTTTTCTGTAATTTCTATAATTTTGAAGCATTCATGATGAAATAAATGAATAAATGAATTTTTGTAAATTTCATTGAAATCCTGACTTCTAGGCAATGGGAATATTTCTGTTATTGAAAATCCTGACGTGATACAGCAAAACGGTTATGATTTTTGAAATCAGCGTACCCAAATTAGTCTAAATCACTTTACACATCTCCAGTAAAAAATTTTTGTTGTTCAGTGTAATAAATGTTTTGACATAATGCTTGAACAAAGTTCAATTTTTTAATACCCTGATCTGTCTGAAGTAACTCGAATGTGGATTTTAAAAGTATGCACACTGCACAGGTCTCATTTATTTTAATCATATGAAAAACAACGAACTGAGAAGATCCTGATCATTTATTTTCACATTACAGCAAAGTTTTGCACTTCATGCATGCAAGTGATTGTAAGATAGTTTCCCATTCTGTCATTGAATCCCATAGCTGCAACGAAAGTCACTACATTACAATTATTGTGAGAAATTAATAAAGGATGCCATAGTCGTGGAAGTTACACCGAGTTACATCACAACATGACGGACGATTACAAAATGTACAAAACCAATAAAACGACCATTCAAACGGACATTGCAGAAAGAATTGAAAAGACAATACAATACTGCATTTCCCGGTGCATAATGCTCATCTTTATTTATTTTTTAACCCAAAATGTTTTGGATTATTATTATGGTGAGGCCAAAAGTTAAGTCACCTACTTCCTTGTCCAATACTTTGCTAATAAAAAAGAAGAAGAAGAAAAAAAGAAAAATCATTGCCGATTGCTCCAACTCCCGTTGTGATGATTATTCTTTTAGACTACCCGTGGTCATGAGTAAAATCCAAATTCCAACTGGTACGCCCATCAATGACTTTCACATTAAAAAATACTCTGCACTGTATATTACAAACAAATACCTCCTCCCGGCACCCTGCCCACCACCATCCACCCCCGTACTCATGACTGAATTCCAAATTTTGGAGGTGCATATACACCCCAATTTTACAGGTGCAATTGTAAATGTGTACACATAAAAAATATAAATGCAAATATAATCTTAAAACTGAGCATTTTTCATATTGTTCACCCCGTGTGCTCCCATAACTCTCTTTTCACAGTCTCCCTCCATTTTGTCCCTCCACCCTGCTTTTGATGTCTCCCCCCTCTTTCTGCTGTTCCTTTTGTTCTGTTACGTTCTATGTTTTAGCTCCTCCAGGAGTCGTGACACCAAAATAAACTCCTTTGAAACAAACCGAAAACAGCTGTGATTCTTTGTCATGGCACCAGGAGAAAAACAAATAAACCATTATTCCAATGCATAATGGTTACGGTGGTGAGCTTGGGGTCCTCGGGTCCTGATTTCAAATCCTGCTTGGCTGTTTTACAATTATGAATTAATAACAAGTGTGGTTGACTCAGCCCGTCATCCTTCCGAGGTCGGCAAAATGAGTACCAGCTTGCTGGGATGATTGAGCCATTCGAGTAGCCTGCGTCGGAGTGGCGACCCATCCAGGATTGTGTCCAATCGTCAAGGAGACTGCAACGGCAGCACCGACACTCTACACAGAGTGTGGTCCCAATGGATTGGATTATTAAAATCCATAATCGATCATTAGGCTATCATCAGGACAAAAAGTGTAAAAAAGAAAAAAAAAAAAAGAAAAGTGTAAAAGTGCAGAAGTAGGACACATCCAATGGGAAAATAAATGCTCCATTCAGCCTCAACCAAAGGAAGAATGAAATAAATGGCAAGCAAATAGAAATAAGGCTACATTCCCCCCTTCAAACACGAAGTATAAAAATAGTTTCTATTTTTATCATCAAAACAATGTACAACAAAGTAATAAATCAATGCTTCCTTCTTTCCAAGCGCAAGTGACAATGGTCATATACGTACTCACATGTTCTGATACGGAGTGTCAACTGCTTGGATACACAAGTATGTTATGCCCTGGGAAAAGAAACAACCACAGGATGAAGGGATGACAGCAAGCATTACAAATGTCCTCAATTACATCAACACTATTCCTTGGAAAGGGACCATTGCAAGAAAGGGACATCCGATAAATTGAGAAAAGGAAAAGAAAAGAAGTTCGGGGAGAAATTTGAGCTGGAGAGGTGAAGGAAGAAAAGTAAGTGTGAAGGAGAAAAGAGTAAGGGTAGTGGAGGAGATTGGGATAGATGGGACAAAGAGGAATGGAAGGCGTCAGGAAGGCTACGTTTCTAAAATTCTGCCTTTTTATGGCTCCAAAAGCATGATATATTTACAGTAGGAAAACAACTTTAACTTTTCGAATTAGAAAAACAAAATCAGGATTTCTGGTTACTCTTTCTGCCAGGCAAAATGGCATGCGGCAATATGACTTGATTAAAATAATAATAACAGTTCCAATGCCTGCAAAAGCAAAAATAAAAATAGAAAAGAACAATGTTTTTGAAAATGAAAATATCATTTTTAAATGACTCATTAAATCAACATATAACAGCTTTATTTCGAGCGTCGGTTTTGCCGAAGCAGTTTCTCGAATGTGGTTACAATCCTGGTCGGGTCAGAAACACAGAAAGTCAGGGCACAGGAAGTCAGGGCAGGAATTTGGAATTTGTTCAGGTTACGGGTGAAGGTCGCCTTTTCTTTGCATAGGACACCGTGCGATCGAACGTTCATCAACGAATGCCGGCAGATGGGATGCCCAGTTTAACGTCAATCCGAAGGAGGACAAACACACTGATGAATAACCTTGACTCTCAATTCATACATTGTTACCTCTGCCACTAAAAGGTGGAAGGAGGTTATGTTTTCACCCCTTTCTGTCAGATACTTGGCAAAAAAATATTTTTGCAAGGTACGTTGTTCTGTAGCGTTTGTCTGTCTGGTTCTCTGTTTGTCTGTTTGCAACATGATTTTTGGCCACAGTTTTCAAGCAATCGTTATGAAATTTTTTTGTGTATGTGGTTGACCACTGGCCAAGGACAACAAAGTCTATATTTTGAAGATCCGAATCCAGATCTGAGAATTTTTAAAGTGATTCTTCACCATTGAAAGAGAGGGCCAAGAACTACATATAGCCCAATATCTCAAAAAGTTGTGGACGGATTCGGATGAAACTTGGTGGACAGGTTGGGTGTGTGACAAGGACGAATTGATTCAGTTTTGGTGAAGATTCAAATCCCAATCTGGACTTAAGAATTTTTCAAGTGATTCAAGTGACCATTGAGAATGATAGGGCCAAAAACAATATATAGCACAATATCTCAAAAGGTTATGGATGGATTCCGCAGAAACATTGTGGACAGGTTGGATGTGTGAAAAGGACTAATCGATTTAATTTTGGTGAAGATTCCAGTCCGGATCCAGATAATAGAATTTTTTCAGTGATTCTTCACCATTGAGAGATGGGGCCAAAAACTATGTATAGCATGTTATCTCTAAAAGTTGTTGATGACTCGTGACAAAATGAGGTGGATGAGTTGATTAGGTGACAAGAACAAGCCGATTCGATTTTGGTTAAAGTCCGGATTCAGATCCGATCCATCAGTGGCATACAAAATTTAAACTGTTCAGCCTGGTGGAGGTATGCACTCTCCCAAGTGCCATTCCGTTTCGCCAAGTGGCACCGAGTGATTTTTCATTTGTCTGTTTGTGTGCAGGATATCTCGAAAAGTTGTGGACGGATTCGGATGAAATCTTGTGTAAAGGTTGGATGTCTAACAATGAAGAACTGATGAGATTTGGGTGAAGATCCAGATCTGGATCCGGCTACTCTAATTTTTTAAGTGATTCTTCACCATTGAGAGATTGGGCTAAACCGATATAGCACGACATCTCAAACAATTAGACAGATTCAGCCAAAACTTGGTGGACAGGTTGGGTGTGTCACAATGACAAATTGATTCAATTTTGGTGAAGATCCAAATCCTGATCCAGAAACGAGAATTATTTAATTTCAAAGTGATTCTTCACCATTGAGAGACGGGACAAAACGATATGTAGCACAATATTTAAAAAATGTATTTGGCCCCGATATGTTCTGGTAGATCAGGCATTGCATGGCGGAGGTACGCGCTCTACCGAGTGTCCTATTTTTCTCTTTGATGATCAAGCCCGAGACAAACCACATTATACAGGTTTGCAGTAATATTTATGCAAATCACAATGCACAAGGTCAGCGTTATCAAGTACAAGTAACAGTACAAACGACAACTTACAACTTGCTAAAGAGCCGGGGCTCATTGAAGGGTTTACGCCGAAAGTGGCAGTTGTCTAAGAACAAGGGTTAACTGAGTATTAAGTAACGAATTGCTGGAGTGTTGGGTAAAACAGATAATGAGGATTAAAAAAAAAAAAAACCCCCAACATGATTACGCTTAGTTTGTTGATACAAGAATAATCAACTGGTCACCCCAGTAGTGCAAATTACAATAAGTGTTCATTACTAAATACGAAATAGAGAGCAGCTGTGCTGAAGGTGCAGTTATGCAAATGATAAAAAAGAAAAAGAGCAATGGGAGATTGCAGATCCTCACCAGGACTTTTGTGTGGTGTTTGTGCACTGGTGTGTTAATTAATAAGAGACATAACTAGAACTGCCACCACGAGTGGCAGTGATGACCAGGTCCCAAGACATCCCGCTTTGATGCAAACCGGCTTTGGTCGGAGACCTGACCCTGACTCATGAGTTATGACGTTTATTGTACACCGCTCCTTCTCAATGCCATATCCAGGCGATGCATGACGTCATCGCCAGGAAGGGAGAAACTCAGTTTTCATTCCGTTTGTTTGTTTTTCCAGGTGATAGATATTTATCTTGCCAAAACGAAGTTTTTGCAAGATATGTTAGTCAGCTTGTATGTTTTTTTTTTTTTGTCTGTAATCACGTATAAAAAATTCTGCAGAGCACAGTTATCATCGGAAATTTTTGTAACTTCGCATATCAGAGGCCTATAGAGGTCCCTTTCAGTGCACAAAATTTTGAAGGTCAAGGTCACTTTGGCGCAAATCAGGGGAGTCGACGAAACCCTTATTTTTTGAGTAATTTTAATCGGATCGTCTTCAAACTTCATGGGAATATAGTTCATTGTCTGGCGCTCAGCTGATTAGTTTTTGGTGGCGATTGGCCTTGACCTTCATGGTTTGCGCCTACGGTCAAACATATTTGACCCCTAGGTCAAATTTTCAAGTTTTAGGAACCATATCGTGTAGTACCTCAAATTGAACACCTCGATGAGTGCTTTCTAGATATGTCAAGCTTGAGACATTATGACGTCATTTGGTGACGTTATGAGGTAAAAGCATATTTTTCATGGTTACTCTGTAGAACGATTCTCAACGGAATCTCTCGTAGGCAGATATTCCTCAAGGAGTCGCTCCTGGTGGATAGCAGCTCTGTTCACCCCAGTGTGACCTTAAAGAAGTCACACGTGGTCACCTTTTGGCAAGATACGGGTCACCCTGCGGGTGACATTGGTTTATTTTATTTTTTGATTAATAAAATTAATTGATTAATTACTTAATTATTATGGATTTATTAATTATTTATTTTATTTCTCATCCTGGCAATATCTCAGGCTCCTTTTGAGCTCAAAAGCTGATATGTGAACATGACAGTGACCAAGTGATTTGGCTAAAAAGAGTATTTTTGATTTATTGATTAATCAATTGAGTGATTAATCGTTTTTCGATTAATTACTTCATTTTCAAAATGTTACAGATTCGGATGAAACAGTGATGGTTTCAGGAATGCTATTCGGCAATTGCTTGAGAAATTAATTCGTTTATGATTCTTCTTCTTCTTCTTCTTCTTCTTCTTCTTCTTCTCCTCCTTTCGGCTGCTCCCGTTAGGGGTCGCCACAGCGGATCATCCGTATGATCCGCATAGTGATTTGGCACATGTTTTACGCCGGAGGCCCTTCCTGACGCAACCCTGGTCGCCTCTTACGACACAGGGATATGGTACACCTATTTTAACCGAGGTATACACCGGCCCAGTACACTGGTACTCATTTCGCCGACCTCGGAAGGATGACAGGCTGAGTCAACCCCCTGGTGTATTAATTCAGTGGCCCAACGAGGCTTGAACTCAGGACCTTTTGGATCCCAAGCCACTGCCCTAACCACTGCGCCAACACACCAGCTTAGTTTATGATTATTATTTATTTTAATTACGCAACTAATCAATCAATTATGGTACACCACTCCCTCCCAATTCTGACTATGTGCTGCAAGGCGGCATCGCACCAAGATGTTGCGCACTGGAGGATTTGTTGTTGATTTATTTGGCATGGGGCGGTGTACTTTGAATGTGCGGGTACTTTTTATTCAATTGAATTCACAATGGGATTAAAATAAATTTAATTCAAGTCAAATGGAAGACAAAATACTGTTACGGATTTTAGAATCCGGTCTGATGAATGCATCCACACATCCAGGTCCTCAGACAGTTATTTCCTTAAATGCATGTTCAGGATAGACCCATCCCCATGTCGAATGGGATCTTAAATGTGATGCGTTGAGAAGGGTAAATAGTGAGGTCGCTTGAGGAAATTACCGTTACACACTGAAGAAAGCATGGGTTTTTGGATTTCGATAGAGCTGGTCATAAAAGTAGATTTTATCCACGGTGACACGAACACCATCCTGTGGTGCATGCAGGAGATCTGCCGAAACTTTCTCGATAACCACACCCATTTTCTTTCTTTTTGCGGTGGAGGGACAGGGAACGCCCCGAATATGCTCCTTTTTTTCTTTGGAGAAACGCAGAAAGCACGACAAAATGGTGGCGTCGAAGGGCGAAAGTGACGAATTCGAAACTTTTTTTTTTTCCGCCGATTTTGTAAATTCTGACGATTTCTGCCAATCAACATCATGAATTCGGTACGTATGACGAACGAACACTATTATTATATCTCCACAATGGCGTCTACTTCCTGTTTCTCATCCAGTCCAATGTAATCTTGTCATCTTCACTCAGTGGTAGTTCTGCAGCATAGCAAACCAATTGTTCAAATTTGCATAAAAGCACCAATTTTGGTGCTTTTATTCAAATTTGAACAATTGATCTGAAATATCAGACTACACTGCTGGACTATGGATGTTAGCTGGATGCGAAAGGGTGTGGCTCATCAAGGAATTTGAGACAGATATATGTGGCGACGTAGACTGTGAGAGCGACCATCACGAGCAAGCTTCCGCTGCACAACAGAGGTTCTGCAGGCATCTTGAAGGCCTATATCAGACAATTATTAGAAAGGGGCAACCCATTTGAAGTGGACTGTGCTGAGTTAGTGACCCTTAGCAGAGACTCTGCCCCAGACGACTCTGTGGTAAACTTGAGAACATTGGAAAAAGTTGGGAAAGACCAGTACAACGACTATGTCCAAAGTGTACTGACGACATGTGACCGTTCAATCCATGACCCGATGAAACGCAACAAAATCACCATCTACACCAAAACGAAGAAGAAACCAGCATTCAAGGGTTAACATGTTGTGTTAATAATTGATTATTCATTTTCATTCAAGGGTTAACGTGTGTATTAATCGACATCGACAGCAGTGTCGATCCAGTGGCTTAAGAAAAGCTGTGCGCATTGTAAATGTGCAAAGTCGTCACTACCATGCACATCGCTGTGCAAATGCCAGTGCAAAACCTGAAGGTATGAGTGCATTTTGTACCACAGAGGCACATTTTGTTCTCCCATGTTCCAAACACAGCAACCATCACGGTGGGAGGGTCAATGGTTGTCTTGACCGGTTATCCGACCCGAGGATTGAAAGGCAGTGTGTTCAAGAGCCTTGAGGATACGAATTGAAACCGCCTCGTACATAACTCCTACAACATGCAAAGGAAGTCGATTTTATCGACATTTCCATGTTACAAGGGCTGTATGACCTTGACCTCTCAAGGTCATTTACTGGTGTGTTACCGCCTGTTAAAAACCCAGTCATCCATTGAAAGCATCGGCCTGCATTGAAATTATCTCGTTTCAAGTGCAGTATCCGAATTTCATTGAACCAAGGTAGGTTTTGCCGATATTTCGAAGTATCTAATGTATGACCTTGACCTCTCAAGGTCATTTGCCAGTGTGTAACCACGGATGAAAAAAATTTGTCTTCCCCTAAAGTATCATCCTGCCAAATTTCATGCTTTCTTCCAGTCAGTAACAGTACTTCATACTTTCGCCTATAAGCGACCTCACGAAAAGGACAGATCCCCTCTCTTATGGGAAGCTTTTTTTTTTCTTTACCACGGACACGCTCACACACATTTCTTTCACGAGCTCTGAAGCCCGCCCTCGTTTTTCCTCAGCAACATTCCTTCGCGCAGCTCCGACGCCTGCCTTTTTGAGAACGCACGGGTCGTCATGGTAACCGTGCCCCAGTGGGGCGGGGTGAGCTTGGGGTGGACGGCACCCCGCGGAGCAGGCCTGAGAATATAAAAACGAGCGAGAGAAAGCATGAGGTGCGTTCTGTGAGGAGAGACGTTCTGTGAGGAGAGACGTTCTGTGAGGAGAGACGTTCTGTGAGGAGAGACGTTCTGTGAGGAGAGACGTTCTGTGAGGAGAGACGTTCTGTGAGGAGAGACGTTCTGTGAGGAGAGATGTTCTGTGAGGAGAGATGTTCTGTGAGGAGAGATGTTCTGAGATGTTAAAAAAACGAGCAAAAGAGGGATGTTCTCTGAGGAGAAAAAGTCTGAGGAGGAAGAGTCCAGAGAGGAAAAAGCAAAGGGCAAGAAAAGCGACCAAGAAGCGGGTGTCTAACCAGCGCCGAAGAGACAATTTGCCCTTCCGAGTGCTTCGGCAAGCGAGCGTGTGGTGCTCGTGTGGGTGTGAGTAGTGCCAACAAGTGAGGCTCGGGTCGATCACAGACACCAGGGTCTAAACCCGCAACGGACGATCTTGGTGCTCTCCAGACGTCGAATGGCGTTCAAGGCTGCCCTGCGAGAGTGTGCACGGCGAAGCTGGGTGCTGGCGACGGACGTGACACGCACGCAATTTCAGGACGCTTTCGCTTCACGGACGACTTTCTGGTGGGCGAGATGATTCTTCCCCTCCCTTCCCCCTGAATGATCTGTTGGGTACCCTTGTCTGCGTTTAGCTGCAAGTAAGTCAACCCCCGATAAGCATCTGCTCTTTGTCTCTTTCCTGGCATTTTGATTGACTTTGCTTTGAAATTCTTTATTTTCCTCAGCAAATAAAAAGTTATTTTTGTTTATTTATTTCATTATTAATAAATTATTTGTCGATTTCCAACCTGTCTGTGTTTGTCCTTTCCTTCCATTGGTCAAGCATTGTTCGAACCGAGATAGACTGGGAGGTAATTACCACAGATTTGACCAAAAAATTGTCGGCACGCACCAGTGGTTAAAACGCTCGGCCGCCCTAATTAAAATCTAATCAGATAATATTGTTGCTTTGCCGAGGGTGCGCTCCCCGTTCAGGTAACCACATGACCTCCAGTTAAACGGAATAATTAGACGGCGGACATTGGAACTCGTGGTTGACTGGGTGGCGTTCGTGGTTTTAAAACAACCCACCATACCATAACGTTAATTGTGAGCGGTGGCACCAGGTCCGGCTCTACCGAGGACAACCGGGGATTAATCCCCGAGTGACAAGCTGGTGTCTCGGTATCCGTGACCGCAACAATACTTTCGGTTCAGTACTGCATTGGAGTCATCAAAGGGAAACTGAACAAGCAAAAAGCAAAGATGAAGTCATCAGGAGGAACCTGGATAAGACTTGGGTTTCAGATGCTACTCCTCTACCCTCAAACCCAATCAGGCACAGCCAAGTGAACCTTATTCAAAAAAGAAAAATTATAAAAATTAAAAAGAACCCAGATTCAAAAAATTTAATAATTTTGGCTCCCAGACAATGCGTTCACAATCAGGTTGAAATATAAAACATATGCTCCCCATCACTACTCGATCATAATTGTGACGTTTCATGTCGGTTGATGAAGCGGTTCAAGAGAAATAATTTTTTCAAAAGATGTTCAATCTATACATTATGGCTGCCAGACCGTGTAATGTATCAAATATTCGTAAACACCCTGGTATCTCTAAGGCTTGGGGAACATTTGTGTGAAGTTTCCCCTTGATTTGTCCAGCCATTCTGGAGAAGAGGAGTTTGAGAGGTTTTAGTGTAAATCCAACATGCCTGCCAAACCACGAGACCTCTGGGATCTTATATAAAAAATATTGGGAGCATTTTGTTCCACATGGATAGGTGGTGAGAGCTGCAAAGTTTTGCCTTGATCTGTTCAGCGGTTTCAGAGATTTTTGAAGGTTTTTTTTTTTGAAGAAAAAAAAAATATGGCTGCCGAACCACGTGACTGACCAATTTTTGTTCTGTTGACAAATTTATCCCAAGATGACCCTCAAAATCTTTCATACTGATTGGATGTAGCGTTTTACTTAACGCCATTATAACATCATAATGAGGGCATCTATGACTGTACAAAAATTATACATATTCCCCATGAGGAGTACTTGCCATGTTCCAAGATTCAAATTTTTCCATGGTGCGGTTTTGGAGATGCAGAGGTCAAAAGTTTTTTCTTTTTTACAACATGGCTGCCACAACACGTGACCTATGATGTCATAATCACTAAAACATTCAACATGAGGAGTTGCTTCTATGGTGAAAATTTGTCAATCCACCAAGCGGTTGCAGAGAAAACCCATACTGAAGTTCTGTGTGGACAAACAAAGACAGACAGACAGACAGACAGACAGACAAACGGAACAAAATGCAATACCTTCTCCTCTGGCGAGGGTAAAAAGTGAAAAAAAAACAGAGATACATACTGTACATTCGTCAAGTTGTTTTATAATAGGCATTTTGGCTGGTTACTTTGAGGCATTTATTTGTGTGCGGACCGCCAATATTTGATGCCGAGTCGGCCACTCGCCAGCACTTGCAAACACTTTAAACCCTTGCGAGAAGGTCAATACAGCAGGAAACATGGACCAGTCGCAAGGCCTCGGCCAAGCAGCAGCTGAGAGATTGTTCAGTTGCAACAAATATAATGTGTGGTATCAGTCTTCGAGAGCACTCTGTCACATGTGGTCAAGCTTTAATCCAAATTTGTGAGCGTTAACCACAATGAAGCAGACACAGAGATGCCAACTTTTGGAAATCAGAATTAGGGAGGATTTGCAACCGACACCAAATAATGTGCGCGAAGCGCACATCTCGAGCGCGGAGCGCTCGACCCTTGCGGCGGGGTCCAGGGCCCGCCTTAGGGCCCTGGAAGCTCTGGGGTTCTAGACGCTCTCTCGTGCCCTCTGAGCCCTATTTTGGAGCATTTAACATGTTAAGAATTCCCACTTTTTGAACAAAAAAAGGGGAAAATTGAGCACTTTTTAATGTTACATGTATGTTAATATTAGTAAGTTAGGGGACAATCAAAGATTAACAAAAAGCACAAAAGAAGCAATATTTTTCTTACCTTACTGGCTGGTACTACTGCTGCTTGCTTTTTCCATGGCAGCTTTGCTGAGTGACAGCTGTGTGGCTCTTTAGCCCTTCTGATTATGTCTTTGCTGTATTCTCTCTGGTAGCAAGGGGTGCTATGAGCTAGTTTTTCAATTAAGAGAGCTTCCAGGGTTTTGACACTCAAATTGGGACGAAATTCAGTATGATTCTTCCGTACAAGACTGAGTGCCCGCTCACATGATGCGTTCGAATGAGGAATGACCAAGATTCCCTTCATCACTTTGCTCAAATTAGGATACTTCTTGGCACCAGTGCAGGGATCTGTGAGCTGTGAAATCCGATGCCACTGCTCATCCACTCTCACTGTCTCAGTAGCAATTGTAGCTATGGAGGCGTCTGCCTGGTAGTGAGCGAATTCACTCTCAAGACTGTCTATGTCACTATCACCGCCACTGAACAGACAGGGGAATTTCTTGATGAAAAACTCCACACAGTCAAACCCCACTTCTTGGTGTAGCTTAACATCCAGCACCTGAGCATGCTTGGCTAATTCATCATCTAGCGGCCAGGTTTTGAAGATGTAATTGCAGGCTTTCACATAATATGAGCGAACTGCACTGAAGAAACCTTGGATGTCTGACTCACTCAGAATGAAGGTGGATTTCTTGAGACTCCTTTGTTCCCTTATATACAGTTTGGCAATGTTCCCAATCATGAGGTCCTCATCATTCTTCTGATGATTTCTGTCAGAGAAGGGTACATTTACCAGAGCAACCGATGACACCGATGGTTTCAAAAACCGTACGAAGATATCTTTCAGAAGACCATTCAATTCTCCGTGCAGGAGATGAATACAGGGTTCGTCTCTTTGGAGCAGAAGATTCCCCTTCTCAAAAAGCTTGTTAGCATATCGAAGGAAGAAACAATAGAGTTTTGTTTGTGGAGACAAGAACATCCTGTTGACACGTTTTTCTCTAGATTCCTGCACAGTGTTTGAGGAAGATGCGCTTTTAGTTGTAGAACTCGTAGTACACTTAGCCGCAGGGCGATCACACTTGCGTTTACTGCCAGCAGAAGAGGTCAGACTCGTAGTACCAGATCCAATTTTACGTTTGAGGAGAGAGCTTGAGGTAGGTGCAGCCAAGGAAGAAGACCTCTGATTCGAAGGTTTTGCTGAGCTTCTATCAAGTGATTTGGCAAAAGCAGAACTTAACTTGGGTCCTTCTTTGCCTGTAGATGGGACTATCACAGTCTTTCTCGACTCTGAAGGGATCTGCTTTGTAGATGAACGTGATGAAGGGCCGGTGATGCTACCTGCTCTCAGCATTGGTTTTGGTGCTGTCCCTGCTGTCTTCTTCGCAGCAGATACTGCAGTGGTAGTGGTGAATGCTGCTCCACTAGTGCTTGATCCTGCAGTGCCAGTACTGGCAGTAGATACAGTGCCGTCCTTCTTGCTCGTTGTTAGTCTTGGCTACAGTTGGTTGCATTTTTCTTCGTACTTCTTCTTTGAAGAAGAGGCGAAGTGGCTCCCACTGTTCAATCAGCCTGTCTAGGCACTGACCAAGGGACAGCCACCTTGTTGCGACATGCTTCAGAATCTTGTGTGTCGGGGCATCACAGAGTTCTTGCAGTGCTTTCACTCCTTTGACGCGTTTACTACTTTTGTCCAAGTAGTAGTAAATATCGATGAGAAAAGTCATCTAATTCAATGGGTAAGGCCTGAGCCGCCTTCTTGGCCGTATTGTGCATCATTGCCGTATTGAATCTTGTTTGCACGCAGGCAAACTTAGCAAACCTTGCTTCACAATCCCAGCACTGTTGTCATAGAACGAAATCAGGACAGGATATAGCTGGGCCTCACCACTATCATTGCTACCGTCTGTAGCTAGGCTAAATGGAGCTAGTCCAGCAATATCGGCAATAGATGAAGCAGTAACATTTGACAACTCACCAATTATTGCTGAAGTTTTTGTTCTTGCACATCCATACTTTGAAGCAACTTTTGAATCTGGAAACATCTTTTGAAATAGAGGTCCAGCATGATCTGAGACTGATATGGGCAAGTTATGTTCCACAATAAATCCACTAAAGAGAAGTTCCGCTCGGGTAACATCCTCTTCCTCGCTTGTCCCTTGTTTGGTGAAATAATTCAGAAGTGTACCGGTATTCGTGCTCGAAGATCTCTCCTTTGCAATGTCTGTGTGCCGTTTGCTTCCAACGTGCTTCCGAATATCATCGCGACCTCCGTGCTCAACTGAAATATCAACGCCGCATACTGTACAATACGCATGATGAATTCCTCTTTCAGACTTTCGAATACACGGGTATTGGAGACTGTATTCGGTCTTGTACTTGAGACCATTTCTTGGTCTTCGTAAGCTTCTTTTCTGCCATTTCGTAATCAACATCGAGGGCTTGAAGCATCGGTAACTTCGAAGTCGATGTTCCACAGCTGCAGCGCGACTCGTAGAACTCTAGCGGCTGTTAAATTAAACACCGCACGGTGGCCGCGACCGCCGGGCTGGTACGGGGCCCAGCTGCATGCAGTGAGCGTATCGCATGCATATACACTGTGCATACATACCGCATGCACTGTATTGCACACATACCGCATGCACTAAATCTCAGTGCATGATCGCATAAGCGAGATCCAGACCCAATGTTTCGCTGCTCCTCATTTGAATTTGCAATTTTTTACGTACAATTTGGTAGCAGCGAACGTTATGGAGTTACCACATGCTATACGTAGCAGACGATGCTTTTCATTCAATTCTCATACTAGTACATTCTGATTAGTGAACAGTGCAAAAATATCAAAATTTCGGGAGGATAAGGATAGTGATCGTAAGGGCGGGAGTTTGGGTGAATTTTCGGAAGCCTCCCGATGAAATCGGGAGGGTTGGCATCTGTGCAGACAGAATGAAGTTGTGCATTTCAAGCGGTCTCAAGAATTGAAATTGAGAGGAAGAAATAAATGAGTGGATCAAGGGTGGGAGAAGCTTAAAAAATTGTTTCAAGAAGAATACAAAAACTCAAAGATCACAATCAACGGAGAATGACGGATCCAAAGATGAATTTTGTTTGACGGCATGTTGGACTCCATTTTAAATCAATCAGCAACAAAGGGAATTGAATGTTCAAACTCAGCCAACTACGCTGAAGCACCGAGTCATACTTTAAAAGTTAAGGTGATAGATAGGTTTAAATATTTCCGTGTGTGTCAATGAACTTGCGGAACCATACATGTTAATTCTTCTCAATGCATACACGCGAAGCATCGTCAACACACGCATGAAGTGACCGAGCGGGTTTTGCCACCGATTAGATGAACGCTAACCAAGCTGCCCTCGTAATATTGCTCGGCTTTATTCTTCTTGGTCCATTGGAAGAACATAAACATTCATCTTAAGCAAATCACTTCTTCCCCCAATACATATTGTTGCGGGCCGGGTATCGGCTGCGAGCATGACCACGAGGTGGATCAGTAGGATCGACTCTACCGAACACCCGGAACCTAGATCGTACCTTTCGGAAAACTCCAAAAGGTACGGGTCCCTTACAGGATCGTGAATTGTCAACAAATCAACCACGTGGTACAGGGTTATTTGCCAAACTTCAAAATACCAAGAGGCCCACGTGGCGAACTACCGAGTATTCACACCCTCGACAGAACTCAAACTGGACAAGTCGTTTCCGTGCTCGACGCGTGCGTAACCCGAGCGGATGGTTACCGAGGTCCAGTCGGTCCAAATGCACACAACTATGGCAACAACGGCCTTCTTAATTCCCTAACACGCACCTTGCTAAACCAACAAAAGAAACACAAAAACGAGCTGCAACATTTAACAGGGGAATTATTTATAATGGGGGGGGGGGGGACACACAAGAGCAGAGTTAAACCGACTATAAAGAAATGAAATCATGTACAGCACAAGCACTTAACAGTTCCTACTTAAAGACGGGGCCACAGACAGTCGCACACCACCAAAAAACGGACCCAAATGGTCTTTATTACCCCTTCGGCTAGGAAGGAAGTCGAGCTGCGGGAAAAGAATGTGGCAGGCTACCTGGCCGCGAGCGCACGGCTGGACGTCCACCCCCTCCCAGAGCTCCGGTCACCAGAAGACGGATCAGGGCAGCCAGACGCAGACCACGCCAGCGACGAGATGAGGGCAGAGAGCCAGACCACGCCACCGACGAGATGAGGGCAGAGAGCCAGACCACGCCAGCGACGAGATGAGGGCAGAGAGCCAGACCACGCCAGCGACGAGATGAGGGCAGAGAGCCAGACCACGCCAGCGATGAGATGAGGGCAGAGCCAGACCACACCAGCGACGAGATGAGGGCAGAGCCAGACCACGCCAGCGACGAGATGAGGGCAGAGCCAGACCACGCCAGCGACGAGATGAGGGCAGAGCCAGACCACGCCAGCGACGAGATGAGGGCAGAGCCAGACCACGCCAGCGACGAGATGAGGGCAGAGCCAGACCACGCCAGCGACGAGATGAGGGCAGAGCCAGACCACGCCAGCGACGAGATGAGGGCAGAGCCAGACCACGCCAGCGACGAGATGAGGGCAGAGCCAGACCACGCCAGCGACGAGATGAGGGCAGAGCCAGACCACGCCAGCGATGAGATGAGGGCAGAGAGCCAGACCACACCAGCGACGGGACGATCCGAGAACCAGAGCACTCCAGAAGACGGGGCGCAGATTGTTTGTTCTCTGTTCCTTCGTCCTTTTCGGGTGTGGTTCACTCATCGCCCATTGGCCGCAAATGACACCAAGTTCGCTGATTGGACCGGGGGGGGGGCGACAGCCGTCGTGGCGGACCGCCCCCCAAACAAGCAGAGGAATATTATCCTGCGTGGACTGTGCACATTGGACGACCGCCAGGGAACTAGCTCGCATCTGCCTGATTGGGCAAGAGCGACGTCAGGTCCTTGTGAACTCTGCCCACGTACGTGCCGACACGCACGTAGGCAAAGGCGTCGGTGTGAGGAAGCGAGGTGAAAGCAATTTGTTGTAGTTATAAGGGGTGTAAAATGAAAGAAAACCCTGACTATCAAAATAACTCCACAGCGCATGAACATTTAATTACCCATTAAACAAGGGAAAGGGGGCTATCTATCCACATTTACTTATCGAAATAACTGAGCTATGGGGACCTGAATGTCTGTGCACAAGGCTCCCAAATTCATAACAATATTACATACCTCATAGAGTTATCAAACGTTGCTAAAAAGTTCCTTCACTATCAGAGAAAAGCATGTGTACTGTATTTCAACTTTTCTGCCATTTTTATTTAATTGTTTTCACAAAGCTATGCTTCTGGTGGTCACCATTTATGATAGCTGGCACAAATATCACGGTACAGTGGTATGATGAAACTAAAGATAAAACTAAAGTTCTGTCATCTCATTGTAAACTGTGCCATGTTTGACAAAACAATGACCCAAGATATCGTCATCTCGAAGCCATTTAATTGCAATCATCTGATCTGGGAAAGGTCTGCTCTTAACTTTCATGGCCTTATCCGAGAACATTTTTCGGACTGAGAAAATTTACTTTCACTTTCCCTGGTGTTTGTTACCGCTTGTTTAATATCTATTTCATTTGCTCAATAATGCAGGGTGTGCAACAGTGAGTAAAGCAAGGTAATCATCAGTAAGCGATATACTTTACCAGATAGAAAACGTATGGAATATTCAGAAGATGAATTTTTATCCTTATTTTCAGTTTGCATCATCTCCACATTGTGTGCAATGACACCAGAATATATCGTTATTCAACATGATCTTTGGCTTTCAAGCTCTTTCATTCACCTTGACAAAGGAACACAGCAAACCAAACAAAATGAAAGCCAAAAAAATACCTCCAAAGCTTCCCGAGCCGTATCGTGGATGGAAAGAATGTGCGTGATGTTGTTTGCTTGAAGAGCTTCCTTATCAGTGGAATCTGTCACACAAAAAGCGGTTTCTTGAAACCATTTCATTGCTTGCTATCTATATACACACCAACTTCATTACCATGCGATACAACACAACAGAATCTTACCCCTTATGTTTCCGAGAAAGAGACCGTCCAAAACCTGCAATTGAAGGGGAAATTGGAAAAAGCAGATGGAGAATATTACAACTCACTTTATGTACTTTCAACTCTCAACATACCAATCTATTAAATTTGTTATGGCAATAAAATTTCTATGTTGGGAAGCCTATTAAAAGAGAAGAAAAGGAAGAGAGCTGAAGGGTATCGGTTGCTCAAGAGTCAAGGATTAAAAGTCTTGAAACACCATCTTTGAGGCATTTATTCGTGTTTGGACGGCCAATAGTTCCTGTCAAGTTGGCCACTTGCCAGCATTTACAAACACTTTAAACCCTTGCAAGAAGGTCAATCCAGCAAGAAGCATGGACCAGTCGCAAGGCCATGCAGCAGCTGAGCAAGACTGTTCAGTTGCAACAAATATAATGTGCGGTATCAGTCTGCAATTGACATAAAAGTAAATTTTATTCAGATCAGATGTATTGCAGAGGCAAGAACATTTTATAAATCCATATTGTGAAAAGTTGAAAACAACAAAATTTGTAGTTGTTTTTTCCCCCCTCCAGATTTTTTTTTTTAAAGGCTCACAAAGTAAGCTTGTTTGTCATTCTCAAAAGAGCACACAGCTCAAACAATGCTGGGATCCCAAGTTTAAATACGGTATCGATCGGTTTGTCCATTTTCAACAATATTGTTGCGAATTCGCGCCCGCCGGCGTGCGAGCGGCCACGTAACTCGAATCGCGGCATGTCGCCCACCGGACGGACAATTCCGTCGTGACCCTCTCGGACTAACGCCGGGAACTAGTCACGGGTGGGCCTTTCGGCCTCACCACGATCGTGCCAATCGGCCCCCCGCGTGGGATAGGGTTGTTCGCCAAATTCGACCTACCTAAGTACCCACACGGAGGGTAGACCGGGTGATCGCACCTCGCCGCAGGTCGACTTCGGACACGGGCCACTTTAAGCGACCCATTCCGTACTATCGGGATAACCGAGCGGTGTTATCGTCAACCTCGACGGTTCCGATTAATTATCGGGTGTATTTAGCCCACTACCAACCCTTTACGTGAAGTAAGATGGAGATTCAAGAGAAAAGACGAAGCGAAACGGGAAAAACAGTTCAACATAAGGCACATTTATTCCGCGGCAAACGGAAAGCACACATATACAATTACAACAATTATGCACCAAAAGCAAATGTAACAAAAGGAACACAACAATGCAGATCTACTACCGACTACGCGAGCACACGGCAACACTTACACAGTTTTACTTTACAGACGGCGCCGACAACACATATACTCAAACGCAAAAGAAAAGGGCCACCCTCAACGACAAGGGGTGCAGACGGGCCTGTGGGCCGAGACCGCGTGGAGCCTACCCGTCTTGTGATGAGCCGCAAATGCCGCGGCGGTGCCCCGACTCCGCGCTCCTCCGCGGGTTTTGTTGGCACTGCTTGGAATGGGGTGGGAACGGGGCCCCCTTTTCGCACTATCTCAGCGCGGGGGGGGGGGGAAACAGGGGGGTTGTTGATGCTCTTGGGAAAGAGGATAGCCGGCCTGCTTGGGTCCCGTGACGAGTGACTCCACTGCGACCTCGACCGCGCTCCCGGCTTCCCCTCTCAACAGCTCCCCGACAGACTCCGAACCCCGACTCTCCTCCAGACCCGTCTTGACTGCTGCTGCCACACTCTGCTGCTGCCACACTCCGCCGCCGCCACACCTCTCCAACTCGCCCGAGCCCAAAGCTCCGACTACCTCCAACTGCTTCCGAACCAAAACAAAAAACTGACTCGATTCGCCCCGCGCTCGGCGCTTTATAGTACGGCAGGAGGATCCATATGCAAATTTTCGGATCAGGATGAGCTCGGGGGCGGAGCCACGCTCGCCCATTGGATGGAGGAAAAGTGGGCATGAACCTCCCCTGATCCTCGAATTTGGATATATCGATTCTACTCCGAAGCGCCTGGAGGCGGGGCCAAATCGCCCTGCGCTTAATGATTGGAGGGATCGGAAGTGGGCGTGTATCATTCCTGATCCGACTTCCCCTCGGAAAGGCCGCCCCTTGTACCCGCGGCTCAGCGCGCGCCCCACACGAGGCCACGACAGCCCGACGCCCACAAGCGGCGCGGGAACGGCCGCAGAAGAGGCGAAGGTGGCGGAAGGTCTAAAGTGGCGGTCCCCGGCCACGGCGACGCCCAGAATGGCGGTGATGCGATGTTTGCGAGAGCGAGTTGTGAAGGTAAAGGTCGTGGCTGTTGGCGTTGTTGTTGTTGTGAAGCGGCGTTGCGGTTGGTGGTTGTTGTGTGATGGCGGTTGAGACGTGGTTAGTTCAAAATAAAGATAGAACAGAAAAACGGCTATCTTGAAGGGTCGCAGCCCGAATGAATCACATTTATTCCCTCTAAACAATGGGTTTGGGCTAACTACACATGTACTTACAGAGATATCTCACCTACAGGACCTGAATGGTGGTTTGCGAATTTCCTCAACCACAACAATATTCTACAAGTCAAACAAATACAGGCATTTCATAATTTATCCTCATCATACATTTGATGGAGTTTACTGACAAGCTCCTCGATGAGCCTGAAATAATTGGAGAGGCAATAAAGAAATAGGGGCAATACCGCTGGGCACTCACCTGGTATGTTATGATACTGAGGAGGAAGTCAACGTGGGACGGAATCAGGAAAATGTGCCAATGAACCTAAGTTATAGCAAATATCTATTTTGGGGAGAAACCCACCCCTTTCCCCCCCACTAAAAACCCACTTAGACCCCGATTTTTTTTTTTAATGCCGTGAACAAACTTTGAAACATCACTGGTGATGAAGGTGGTGGTCAAATTTCATTGGGATTGTGAGTGTAGTTTCTGAGAAGAAAGCACACACCTATTTTTGGGGGCAACTCCCTGAATTCCTCCTCAGGGCCTGATTTTTTTAATGGTGTGAACAAACTTTGTTACATAATGGGTGATGAAGGTTGTGGTCAAGTTTCATTGAAATCATGTGTGGAGTTTCTGAGAAGTTGCAAGTGTTTGTGGACAGACGGACGACGCACCATCCCATCAGCTCCCTGGAACTATGTTCCAGGTAAGCAAAAAAATGAAGTCCTGTACAATACTTAAGCCAAGGTGTGGCCTTTATCGAAGATTAAGCAGGCTATTTTTAAATGTTAAATATCCTGCAAAAGGTACAGAGCAACATTTTGTACGATTATATATCATTGTTTCGGTCTTTTCCACACACTACATAATCAGGAAAAGTTATTTATTAATTTGACAGTAACGTGATATACATTGACGAATATTATTGTTGCGTTATACAGCCACCGTAAACATGGGCCGTCAGCGCCAGGATCTTTTATCCCGTGAATGGCTGAAAGGTCTCCAACGACTGCGCTCAGTGTAATTAATAGACAACTTTACCGTTAGGGACCTGTCACACCTTGACGTTTTAGCCAGTGTATGGCAAGGTCTCAAAATGTATGTAAAACGCTGGCGTACGCTGAACTATTGATGTATTTTTTAAGATTTGGGCATATAATAACGTGTTGGACGTATGCATAGCATATTAGTAACGTACACAGAACGTTTCAATCACATATAGATAACTTATACCAACGAATGCTGAGCGTGTTGTCGGCGTTCACAATCTATGCCCAACGATAGTCTAACTTATGCATAGCGCGCGGCAGCGTATCGCCGACGATCACGTGGCGTAGGCTATTAATAGGCTGCGGCTCAACGATTCAAATCTTAACCGCACGAGACATCAAAGTGTGAAGCCGCTGTCACACCTTGACGTTTTAGCCAGCATATGCTGACGTATGAAAAATTTGCCGAACCAAGCTGGCACACGTCGAATACGTTATGGGTAAATATTGTATACGTTAAGAGCACGCTGGCAAACGTCGTAGTACGTTGGTATACGTCGAGAAATTTTCAGCATGTTGAAAATATATCGACGTACTCGGCGTATGACACACGTTCCGCAAACACTGGCCATAAGTTGCATGCACGTTACGTGATCGTTGACACACGTTACTTGTACATTACTCATAAGTCGAAACATCAATGTAATGGTTAGCGTCAGTGTTCCAGACTCCTGGTTTTTTTTTTTTTTTCTTCGGTACGACGGTGATGTTGACACTTCGATTTCTAGTGCGGTTATGATTTAAATCGTTGAGCGGCAGCCTATTAATTACATTATATCATAACCGAACTAGAAATTGAAGTGTTAACATCACCGTCATACCGAAGAAAAAATAAACCAATGTCACCCGCAGGGTGACCCGTATCTTGCCAAACGGTGACCACATGTGACTTCTTTAAGGTCACACTGAGGTGAACAGAGCTGCTATCCACCAGGAGCGACTCCTTGAGGAATATCTGCCTACGAGAGATTCTGATGAGAATCGTTCTACAGAGTAACCATGAAAAATATGCTTTTGCCTCATAACGTCACCAAATGACGTCATGATGTCTCAAGCTTGACATATCTAGAAAGCACTCATCGTTTTGTTCAATTTGAGGTACTACACGATATGGTTCCTGAAACTTGAAAATTTGACCTTGGGGTCAAATATCTTTGACCTGAGGCGCAAACTATGAAGGTCAAGGCCAATCGCCACCAAAAATTAATCAGCTGAGCGCCAGACCATGAACTATATTCCCATGAAGTTTGAAGGCGATCCGATCAAAATTACTCAAGAAATAAGGGTTTCGTCGACTCCCCTGATTTGCGACAAAGTGACCTTGACCTTTGACCTTCAAAATTTTATGCGCTGAAAGGGACCTCCTATAGGCCTCTGATATGCGAAGTCACAAAAATTTCCAATGAAAACTGTGCTCTGCAGAATTTTTTTATACGTGATTACAGACAAACAAACAAACAAACAAACAAACAACAAAAAAAACATACAAGCTGACTAACATATCTTGCAAAAACTTTGTTTTGGCAAGATAACAAACAAACAAACAAGCAGTCATAGACTGGTACTTACGAAATTGTCAACTTGACCTCTGACCTTGTCTAATAAAAGCTGTCTCGAGAGAAGGTAGCGACACAAACCAGAAGTTTCTACGATGATTCTGTATCAAACCATCAAAAATCGTAATGTCGACCGAAGCAAAAATCACCATTTCTCCACGCAATTATATTATACCTTAACGTAACTCAACGACGCGTCTGCTCGAGAGCACTGCATCACGTGACGACCCGTGACGCGTCGAGTGAAATATTTTTTATACAATCTTAAAACGTCTCCAAAACATCCGATTTTTACCAGAATTTCGACAACCGAGTTTTAAGCGTCCTAAGCGATCGCAAAAACCGAAGACAAAATTAAAATCGAAGTTAAAATGAACTCGTAACGTCGAGCGAAGCAAAAATACTCCATTTCTCCACGTGAATTTACGGAATTATGTTTGACCTCACTGTGACCTTGACCTTTGACAGATTTTGACCAAAATCTAATCAGCACTAGCCATCACTCTCCTGAATCACGTGGTGTAATTTGACATTGGAAGCTTCTTCCGTTCTGGAGTTATCGTCCCTACAAACAAACAAACAAACAAACAAACAAACAAGCAGTCATAGACTGGTACTTACGAAATCGTCAACTTGACCTCTGACCTTGTCCAATAAAAGCTGTCTCTTGAGAAGGTAGCGACGCAAACCAGAAGTTTCTACGATGATTCTGTACCAAACCATCAAAAATCGAATGTTTTGGATGTTTGACCTCACTGTGACCTTGACCTTTGACCGATTTTGACCAAAATCTAATCAGCGCGAGCCACCACCCTCCTGAATCACGTGGTGCAATTTGACATTGAAAGTTTCTTCCGTTCGAGTTATCATTTTTTGGATGTTTGACCTCACTGTGACCTTGACCTTTGACCGATTTTGACCAAAATCTAATCAGCACTAGCCATCAGCCTCCTGAATCACGTGGTGTAATTTGACATTGGTAGCTTCTTCCGTTCGAGTTATCTGTACCAAACCATCAAAAATCGAATATTTGACATCACTGTGACCTTGACCTTTGACCGATTTTGACCAAAATCTAATCAGCACTAGCCATCACCCTCCTGAATCACGTGGTGTAATTTGACATTGGTAGCTTCTTCCGTTCTCGAGTTATCGTGCCTACAAACAAACAAACAAACAAACAAACAAACAGAAACGGAAGGCATCAATATACTTACGAAATCTTTAGATTTCGTAAGTAATAAACACACAAACAGACACACAAACACACAAACAGAGGACGGAAGTCATCAATATACTTACGAAATATTTAGATTTCGTAAGTAACAAACACACAAACAGAGGATGGAAGTCATCAATATACTTGCAAAATCTTTAGATTTCGTAAGTAACAAACACACAAACAAACAAACAGAAACGGAAGTGATCAAAATACTTACGAAATCTTTAGATTTCATAAGTAAAAAGGGAGTGAGAGTGAGAGGGCAAGTGGGAGGGGGACAGGACAGACGGACACACGTGTATAGGAACGGGGGAGAAAGAGACAAAGACAGAGAGAGATAACCTTCAAATATGAGGGTAGAGTTAGGTACGGTTAATGCCAGAAACGAGCTGACAATATGGCTCAGAGGTACGTACACTGGTCTTCAATTGTCTCGCATGAGCTTGAATCCCAGCCCAGATCGAAACCGTTATCCCCGTAATATGTGCCATCCCTTGGATGAACCTTAATCTGGTGGCCTGTTTGCTGCATGAGATGGTGGACATTAAATATCCCATGTTGTCCTTCGCGAAGAGTAGGTGAGCTATCTCTGGAACTGTAATGTCCGGAGGGCAGCGTAACGTCGGATAGCCGTGAGGATTGTCGAACACTGTTTATTGCCCGTCCGGATGCACACTACTACAGACTACACAACGCCTCAGGCGGCGTGAACACCTATATCCCGTGCAGGCACGTGACCACTCCAAAACCACTCCTCCACGCCTCCACCACGCTCCCCGCATTGTGCCCTGCCCCCGCAGGCCCAGTACACCACACTCCTCCCTCCTAAAACCACGATTACAAAATGACCATCATAATGATAAGCATAATCGACATAGAATACCATGATATAAAACCACGATTACAAAATGACCATCATAATGATAAGCATAATCGACATAGAATACCATGATATAAAAGCAGAGGTACAAAAACGATAATAATCAAAAAGCACAGGCACATCACACCATATAACGTGTCGATGTGAGCGAGTTGAACTTCAAAGTAATGGACAGGTGCTCGAAAACTGAGTTGCACGACGAACCCACAAAAACCCTGACCGCGTTACAGATATCAAGAAGCAAGGTGGGAAGCACAGCATCACTACGCAGCAGAAGCGCCCCCAGGCGGCTCATGCTTAAACGCCCTCCGGCGAGGTCGTGACGACCTCCCGAGCGAACCTCCCCCGGCCGACAAGGCGGCACATCTTCTTGAATGCGACTGGCTCGCTCCAATCCCCCGCTGAAATCGCCTGAACGACACGAGTGTGCACTGTACCATGAACGTAGCGGGTGCGCGAGAGCCCGTCACCGCTGGCACGGCTCTCGTTGCTCCAGACCCGCATATCGTCGTCGCCGGAGGCAATGAACGGCAGCCCAGGTTGCATCGTCACGGCTCCTGCCGCCAGAACCTTGCCCTCGGGTCTCGAAGGCGGCACAGGTGCACCTGGAGGTACGAACTCCGAAACAGGAACTGCGAGCCCCTCCCCTCGCACCACGAACCGTGGGAGCGCAACCCGCTGACCCTGATGGGCAACCAAGACGTGTGCCCTGCCAACTGCCAGTAGCGCTTCACCGGCATACATGTGCAATGCTAGGGTAGCACGAGCGGACTCACCTCGACACACGATCAGTGCCCCGATCATCTCGACCTCCACTGTCATTGACCTTGTCACCTCTGGACCAATTGAAAACAGGTTCAACATCGGCAGCATCTCCCGCTCCGGGTCGCCAGGATCTCTATACCCAGGCTGCAAGACTCGACCCGGGGCGTAAAAGTGTACGCCATGCACAGAACACCGTACCGGCAGTAGGTCTCGACCCGGGACGTAAGGGTCGCTTCGCACACCGCCATCCATGACCGTTATGATGGGCAATGACTCTCGGCACACACACCGTAGACGTCCCTGAGTGCTCAGACCGCCGTCCGATTGACTGCATTGCAACGCTCGGTCCCGACCCGCGCCGAAGACCGCGCGTGCGGCTGTGCGCGCCTGGAACACCGCGCTGACCCCCGGATCATCTGCTGCGCACCAACCATCGAGACCCCGGACATCCCTCAGAGCTTGTGCGACAGCCGACGCCGCGTCTGAGCTGAACTTCATGTCCTCGTCCTTTCGCCGTGGCCTCGCAGAAACCATTCCCGAGGTTTGCAAAGCAGAAATAAAACGAACTCCGAGCGCGGCCGTCGTCCACTCAACGTGACTCGCAGGCGCCGGCGGGACGTCAGGCTGCAGGACTCGACCCGCCCGAAGCCGTGCGCGCGAAACTCGCGATGCGCTTCTCTGGGACCCTCGCCCGGTGTTGAACTCGAACCGCGCAAGGTGAGCTGAGTTACTCGCTGCAACGATCCAATCGCCCCGGCCAAAGACTCCAAGTCAATACCGACGTAACCCAACTACTTCGCACACGCCAATCCGAAACAGACTCGTCGCCAATTGTAATGTCCGGAGGGCAGCGGGACTCGGATAGCCGTGAGGATTGTCGAACACTTTTTATTGCCCGTCCGGATGCACACTACTACAGACTACACAACGCCTCAGGCGGCGTGAACACCTATATCCCGTGCAGGCACGTGATCACTCCAAAACCACTCCTCCACCACGCTCCCCGCATTGTGCCCTGCCCCCGCAGGCCCAGTACACCACAGGAACAAGAACAAATTTGAAATCCCTGCTCCAACTACTGCTCGGAGAAGGATGGCAAACCGCCCAGTATAATCCCAGCCTATAAACTGCATTGACAGAACAAAACGTTCTGTAACAGTATGGGACATCGGATTAGAGAACCCAAAAAAGGTTAACCAACATGTTACTTTGCCTCACACCTTTGTCCACCTTCAGTTGATAAACCTATTTTTGGCTCACCTGGAACAAAGTTCTGGGGAGCTTATGGTTAGGCACGACCTCAGTGAGTCAGTCCACACTTGCAACTTCTCTGAAACTACAAACACAATTTTGATGAAACTTCACCACAACTTTCATCACCCGGTATGTACCAAAGTTTGTTCATGGCATAAAAATAATAACAATAGCTAAAAAATAAAATAACAAGCAGTCATAGACTGGTACTTACGAAATCGTCAACTTGACCTCTGACCTTGTCTAATAAAAGCTGTCTCTAAAGAAGGTAGCGACGCAAACCAGAAGTTTCTACGATGATTCTGTACCAAAATCAAAAATCGAATGTTTGACCTCACTGTGACCTTGAGTTTTGACCGATTTTGACCAATATCTAATCAGCACTAGCCATCACCCTCCTGAATCACGTGGTGCAATTTGACATTGGTAGCTTCTTCCGTTCTCGAGTTATCGTGCCTACAAAAAAAAAAAAACACACTAAAACAAACACACAAACAGATGACGGAAGTCATAAATAAGTAATAAATCTGGTCAAAAGGGGAAAACGGGGGATGGGGGGGGGTGTCTCGCAAAATCGGTATTTGCTTTATTCTCAGAGACTACACAAACAATTCCGATGAAACTTGACCACAACCGTCATCACCAGTGACGTACCAAAGTTTATCAACCGCATCAAAATCTGCGTTCATTAGGAGGGTCTACGGGTGGGGGCGAGGGGGGCAGTTTGCCCCCCAAAATAGTCATTTGCTCTCTTCTCCAAAACTACGCACACGTTTACAATGAAACTTGACCACAACCTACATCACTCGTGATGTATTAAAGTTTGTTCATGGTGTTAAAAAACAGAAATCAATGTCGAAGAAGGAGGGGGTCTGCAGGGGGGGGAGTTGAGTGACTGTTGCTCCTGATCCAGGTGAGCTTCAGGACGTATGGTCCTATTTTTACATGAACGATTGATTAATGGGTATTTAATTACTTCTTGATTGATGTTGATAGATAAAACGGCCTCAAAAAATATCTTCGGTATTTGAATATCAAAATGAATTATCTTAATTATTTATTGATAGTTAATCACAAACACGTTTTACTCACAAGATGCTTCACGACACAGGTTCGGTTTTCACCCCTGTCTGTGAGCAGGATATCTCAAAAAGTTGTGTTGATGGGTTCGGACGAAACTTGGACAGGTTCGGTGTGTAACAATAGATAATTTATTACATTGTGGTGAAGATCCGGATCCAGGAATGTTTTAAACGATTCTTCACCATTGAGAGATCAGACCAAAAACGATATCTGGCACGATATCTCAAAAAGTTGCGGATGTACGAGGAGTACGAGGAGTACGAGGAGTACGAGGAGTACGAGGAGTACGAGGAGTACGAGGAGTACGAGGAGTACGAGGAGTACGAGGAGTACGAGGAGTACGAGGAGTACGAGGAGTACGAGGAGTACGAGGAGTACGAGGAGTACGAGGAGTACGAGGAGTACGAGGAGTACGACGAGTACGACGAGTACGACGAGTACGACGAGTACGACGAGTACGACGAGTACGACGAGTACGACGAGTACGACGAGTACGACGAGTACGACGAGTACGACGAGTACGACGAGTACGACGAGTACGACGAGTACGACGAGTACGACGAGTACGACGAGTACGACGAGTACGACGAGTACGACGAGTACGACGAGTACGACGAGTACGACGAGTACGACGAGTACGACGAGTACGACGAGTACGACGAGTACGACGAGTAGTAGTAGGATAATGAGTAGGATAATGAGTAGGAGTATGGGAAGGAGTAGGAGAGAGAGTAGCAGGAGTAGGATAATGAGTAGGAGGAGTACGAGTATGAGAAGGAGTAGGAGAGGGAGTAGGAGCAGCAGAAGGAGGAGAAGGAGTAGAAGTAGAAGAAGCCGATTAGATTTTGGTCCAGGTGCGAATCCAGATCCGGCCTATCAATGGGACACAAAACGTAAACTGTTCACCTGGCAGAGGTATGCACTCCACCGAGTGCTGTTGTAGTTAGATGAGGATGTTTGTAATTGTAACGGTTGAAGTTGAATTCGTCAACGTCGAAAAAAAAAAAATCAATGGTTCATAATAACGGTTAAAAACGTCGCAATTCAAGGGAAAGTCGACAATGAAAACTGTAATTGTAATTACAATAACAAACCTTGTATTCGGAAACGAGTTCCTTTTTCATGCATTTTCTTTCTTAACGTTGAAGAAACCTGTTCGTCGTTACTCAAATAACCGGTGCACGGAGCACGAGATTTACTTCAGGCCAAAGCACCAATGAGCGAACACTTTCCACATTAAAAATGGCACACTGACGATGTGATGCGGACGAACCTTATTCATCCCGTTACCCATGGTGTGGGCGTGCTGAGTCCCGTCGTGCGTGCACTCACAACGCGCTTGTGTGCACGAAGGAAAAAGAGAAAAAGAAGAAGCGGAACAGGGGGGTCCGTTTTCAAAACGTGTTTCAACTGTAATACGTTACCGGACTTCCAGGACACGTGACACGAACAAAATACCACTTCCGGTTTAGTCAGCAATAATACACTTTCTCTGAAATACCAATATTTATAAGCGGTTACCCAATATATTTTATAATCGATCACGAACAACCTTATGTTCGGTATAACGCCGAGGCGTATTTGTAAAGTGTAGAGGAAAAAAAAATTGCAACTGAGCAACATATTGCAGTCCGCACATATACACCGCCACAACATATAGTTACATCTGACTTCGAGACCATTCATCAGCGATGAATGTCTCTCAGCCAAGAGTAACAAATTAAAGAAATAATAGTGTCATAATCAGAATAATTGAAGAAACCGATGCACACAAAAAAAAAGAATAAGAATCCTCAAGGGATTACAGATGGAGAAAGAGTTCTGTCAAACACCAGTCTGCGCTGGTTGTAGTACTGGTATTATGCACCAATGTACAGATAAACGGTGCTCACACCGTGTGGGTTGTGTGGTCGCCATCGCGGGCCGTGCTGGTTGCTGCCTTCGTCATAAACTTCATTGGATCTAAGCCTGGCCGTGTGGCATGTCTTGACCAAGTTAGCCACTAACGTGGTGACAGCGTTTCATGTCACGCCTTCTATTTTACTAGTGCGTGCCCGTACGTGCAAAAAAAAACAAAAAAAAACTTTCAAACCGCGAGCCAGAAACAACAACCACACAGGCCGTTCCTTCGCTCTCACGTGGCCGAACGGGCAAAAAAAAAAAGGAAGAATTGTGACGTCAATCGTGACGTCATAGCACCGTGTCCTGTCATTGGTTTGGTAAATAAATGGCCATAACTTGGGAACCACTTGTCCGATTAATATAAAACTTTGAAAAGGCACATCCACAGGGCCCCAGCAATATACCTGGCAAGTTTCAATTAGATCGGACCAGTGGTTGTCGAGAAACAGCGGTCACAGACACACACACACAGACACACACACACAGACACACACACACACACACACACACACACACACACACACACACACACACACACACACACACACACACACACACACACACACACACATTGCTGGAATTATAGATAGATTAAATCACGATATCCAGATTGAACTTGGCAGGTGAGCGTCAGCAAAAGGACCAGCTTTTATTTATTTGTATGCAATCTGT
>NC_140967.1:69768274-69773274 GCF_056783735.1 Eptatretus burgeri
TAGAAAAGATCGAGGATTTGGATGGGGGAAGATAAGAGGTGGTGGTGAACAGCTGTTTTGAAAGCCTGGAGGGAAGAATGGGAAAGAATAGAGTGAGGAAGTTTATTCCAAAGGCGGGAAAAAAGAGGAATGAAAGAGTGAAGATGAGCAGTGATTCGTGATTTTGGTAGTTTTACCAGAAGGGGGTTGTTGGCGGACCTTGAGCGCCCTGTGGAAATGTGGTGGGGACAAATCGCAGAGAGAGCAGGGGGGGCAAGGCTGGAGAGGAGTCGGTAGAAGACAGAAAGACCACCGACCAACCTGCGGTGATTGAGTGAGAGGCCCAAAGACTCAGCTTCATTGCGGGAGATGCCGATGATCTTAAATGCCCTGGTTTCGACAGCGTTAAGCCGAGAAAGGTGGGAGGCAGGAGCACCAGCCCGGAGGGGAGAGCAGCACTCCATCAGGCTACGGACAAAAGCTTTGTAAGTGGTCAGGAGCTCAAGAGGGCCGAGGAAGGACTTGGCACGACGGAGGATTCCCAGTCGGCGAATGGCTTTTGAGGCGAGGTTGGAAATGTGACTTTCCCAGGAAAGGTCATGGCAGATAGTGAGACCTAGAAGCTTGAAAGAAAAGACTTCTTCCAGAGGATTGTTGAGAAAGTGGATGGGGGGGTTTTGTAAACGGTCCTTTCGAAGAGACATAGTGAGAGTGTGAGATTTGTCTGGATTGAAAGACATGTTCCACATGTTGGACCAGTTTGTGATTTTATCCAGATCTGCAGTGAGCGAAGAAGCTGCTGCTTGCCGGTCTGAGGGATGACAGATGGTACGGCAGAGGGTGGAGTCGTCGGCAAAGAGAAATAGAGGATTTTCCAGAGAGTCCGAGAGATCATTGATAAAAACCAGAAAAAGAACAGGGCCCAGAACGCTACCTTGAGGAACTCCAGCCTGCACAGGAAGAGGGGATGAAAGAACTCCATTTAGGGCCACACGTTGACTGCGACAGGAGAGGACGTCTGCGAGCCATGAGTGGAGATGGCCTTGAATACCATGGGAAGAGAGTTTGGTGAGTAGGGCAGGGTGCCAGACTGTGTCAAAAGCACGTGATATGTCCAGGGATACGGCTCGGATTTCCTGTCTGGCATTGAGGACCTCCATCCATTGATGGGAGAGCAGAAGCAGCATATCCAGGGTAGAGTGACCTGGTCTGAAACCAAATTGATGATTGGAAATCAAGCCATTGGAGAAGAGGAAGGATTTCATATCTGAAGCGATGATGGATTCCATCACCTTGCTGATGATTGGGAGAAGGCTGATTGGTCTGTAGTTATAGGGATCTGTTTTTGCACCTTTTTTATGCAGGGCAGTGATGTTAGCAGATTTCCAAGCAGATGGCAGATGACCTTGGGCAAATGAGAGGGTGAATAGAACAGAGAGAGGGTGAGCAAGAGCAGAAGAGCAGGCTTTGAGGACACGTGGGCTGATGCCGTCTGGACCGGTTGCAGAATCTGACTCGAGGTTTGAAAGCAAGCTCTCCACCTTGTCAGGAGAAAAGGATACAGAGTCCAGGGACAGTTGAGTGCGCCTGGGTAAAGTGGGTAGAGAAAGTGATGGGTTTAGGACACAAGATTTAGCTGCAAACACCGAGTTTAGACATTCAGCTTTATCACATGTGGTATCAGCAGTGCGGCCATTTGAGGTAAGGGAGGGGATGGAGGGGGAACATACACCAGAAACAGATTTGATTAAACGCCACCAGGATTTTGAGGAGGGAGAGAGGTTTGAGAGTTCAGACTTGAGATGAGAAAGATGTTGTTTTCTGACTCTCCTGAGGGTAGATACACACTTGTTCCGAGCTTTGTGGAAAGAACTGAGATTGCCCTCAGTTGGGTTTGCTTTCCATGAGGCAAAGGCAAGTTGTTTCAGGACAACTGCCTCGCCACAAGCTTCAGTAAACCAAGGGCGGGAGGAAGGGTAAGACAACTGAACACGAGAGGGGATAAATCTGTGCATGAGGGAGAGCAAGTTTCTTTGAAAGAATTCCCAGGATGAGTTGATGTTTGAGAAAGTAGTAATAGGAGACCAGTCTGTAAGTTTGATGGCTGCTCGGAGACCCTGCCAGTCGGCTTGAGTGAAATGCCAGACTCGACGGCGGTGAGGTGGTTCTCTGATAACAGCCAGAGAGATGTCCACTTTGACAAGGACGTGGTCAGAAGAACCAATTGGAGCGAAGGAAGAGCAGCAGATATTGACAGGGAAATTTGTCAAAACCAGATCCAGAAGAGATGGAGTACCATTGGTTGAGATCCGGGTCGGGAAGTTGACCGATTGAGTCAGTCCCAATGAGTCACAGAAAGCTTTTGCTGAGGTGCCATGGCAGGTGAGAGAGGTACCCACACCTAGCCAACTGGCGTGATGACAAATGAAGTCACCACATAAGAGGAAGAGAGAGTTTGGATGAGAAGATAGAAGATGGTCTTCTTCTTCTATATATATATATATTTCTTCTTCTTCTTCTTCTTCTTCTTCTTCTTCTTCTTCTTCTTCTTCTTCTTCTTCTTCTTCTTCTTCTTCTTCTTCTTCTTCTTCATCTTTCGGCTTGCTCCTGTTAGGGGTCGCCACAGCGGATCAACCGTCTCCATTTCGCTCTATCCTCCACATCTTCCATTGACACTCCAACCACCCGCATGTCCGCCCTCACCGCATCCATGAACCTCTTCTTTAGCCTTCCTCTTCTCCTCCTGCCTGGCGGCTCCATCTTCAAAATCCGTCTCCCGATATATTCCGTTTCCCTCCTGTGCACATGTCCAAACCATCTCAATCTCGCCTCTCTCACTTTGTCTCCAAACCGTCCTACCTGCGCTGTCCCTCTAATATACTCATTTCTTATCCTATCCATCCTCGTCACTCCCAAAGAGAATCGCAGCATCTTTAACTCTGCCACCTCCAGCTCCGCTTCCTGTCTTATTGTTCGTGCCACCGCCTCCAAACCATACAACATAGCTGGTCTCACTACCGTCTTATATACTTTCCCCTTCACTCTTGCAGCTACCCTTCTGTCACAAATCACTCCTGCAACTCTTCTCCACCCACTCCATCCTGCCTGCACTCTCTTTTTCACTTCTCTCCCACACTCTCCGTTACTTTGGACAGTTGATCCCAAGTATTTAAACCAATCCACCTTCCCCACCTTAACTCCTTGCAACCGCACCATACCACCACCCTCCCTCTCATTTACGCACATGTACTCCGTTCTACTCCGACTGACTATCATTCCCCTTCTCTCCAGTGCGTACCTCCACCTCTCAAGGCTCGCCTCAGCCTGCTCCCTACTCTCCCTACAGATCATGATGTCATCCGCGAACATCAGAGTCCATGGAGACTCCTGTCTGATCTTGTCCGTCAACCTCTCCATCACCATTGCAAACAGGAAAGGGCTCAGAGTCGATCCTTGGTGCAATCCCACTTTAACCTTAAACCGGTCCGTCATTCCTATCGCACACCTCACCGCTGTCACACTGTCCTCATACCTATCCTGCACGATCCTCACATACTTCTCCACCACTCCCGACTTCCTCATACAATGCCACCACTCCTCTCTTGGCACCCGATCATAAGCTTTCTCTAAATCCACAAACACACAATGAAACTCCTTCTGGCCTTCCCTATACTTCTCCATCAATATTCTCAAAACAAACATCACATCAGTGGTGCTCTTTCCTGGCATAAACCCATATTGCTGCTCACAGATCGTCACCTCTCCTCTCAACCTAGCTTCCACTACTCTTTCCCACAACTTCATGGTGTGGCTTAACAACTTTATCCCTCTGTAATTTCCACAGCTCTGCACATCACCCTTATTCTTGAAAATCGGAACCAGTACACTCAATCTCCACTCCTCCGGCATCCTCTCACTTTCCAAGACTTTATTAAACAATCTGGTTAACAACCCCACTGCCATCTCTCCTAAGCACTTCCATGCCTCCACTGGTATACCATCTGGGCCAACTGCCTTTCCACTTTTCATCTTCTTCATAGCAGTCCTCACTTCATCCTTACTGATCCACCCCACTTCCAGATTCACTATCTCCACCTCTTCCAACCTTCTCTCTCTCTCATTTTCTTCATTCATCAGCTCCTCAAAGTACTCCATCCACCTTCTCAACACACTCTCCTCGCTCGTCAGCACATTCCCATTTGCGTCCTTTATCACCCTAACCTGCAGCACATCCTTCCCAGCTCGGTCCCTCTGTCTTGCCAGTCGGTATAAATCCTTTTCCCCTTCTTTTGTATCCAACTTCTCATACAGCTCATCATATGCCTTTTCCTTGGCCTTTGCCACCTCTCTTTTTGCCTTTCACCGCCACTCCTTGTACTCCTGCCTACTTTCTTCATCTCTCTGACTATCCCACTTCTTTTTCGCCAACCCCTTCTTCCTTATACTTTCCTGTACTTCCTCATTCCACCACCAAGTCTCCTTATCTTCCTTCCTCTGTCCAGATGTCACACCAAGTACCTTCCTAGCTATCTCCCTCACAACTTCTGCTGTAGTTGCCCAATCATCCCACCCATCTTTATCACCATCCAACGGCTGTCTCACCTCCTCCCTAAATTTCACGCAACAGTCTTCCTCCTTCAGCTTCCACCATCTGGTCCTTGGTTCAGCCCTCATTCTCTTCATCAACCTCACCTTTAAAGTCATCCTACAGACCACCAATCGATGCTGTCGAGCTACACTCTCCCCTGCCACAACCTTACAGTCACTAATCTCTTTCAGGTTGCATCTCCTACTTAAGATGTAATCCACCTGTGTGCACTTTCCTCCACTCTTGTATGTCACCCTGTGTTCCTCCTTCTTCTTGAAATACGTATTTACCACTGCCATTTCCATTCTTTTTGCAAACTCTACCACCATTTGCCCTTCCACATTTTTCTTGTTGAGACCGTACCTACCCATCACCTCCTCATCCTCTTTATTCCCTTCCCCAACATGTCCATTGAAATCTGCTCCAATCACCA
>NC_140967.1:69775774-69813274 GCF_056783735.1 Eptatretus burgeri
CAGAGTGGAGTGAGGAGGGAGGGAGCGGCAAACGAGGAGGGGTCGTGGAGTGAAGAGGGGAGCGAGGAAGGATGGAGGTAGGAAGGGGGGAAGAGTGAGGAAGGGGGAGTGGAGAGAGAAACTCCTCACCAAACGTCGCTATACATTCTGGGAGAGGTGGGTGGGAGTGAGGAGGATTGCGGAAAGAGGAGGGGAAAGTGGGGAGGGGATTTGGGATGAGGGGAGGGGGTTCTAGACTCGCGTTGGTGGGGGGACTTGAGCGGGAAAGAGGTGGAGGGGTTCTTGACTTTCATTTTGGTAGTAGGACTTGTAGAGAAGAGGAGGGGGGGGTGTGGGTAGTACAGGATTGAACGGAATGGGGTATGTTAAAACAGCACATTAATTCAGCACACAGAGACCGTCTGGAGATGTCCATGGGGGTGCAGAGGGGAGGGATTTTTGGAGAGGAAAAGTTTGAGTGATGGGGGAGGGAAGGCAGTGGGAGGGGAAGAAAAGGCAGCATGAGGGAAAGGGAAGGGAAAGGAAGGCAGAGTGAGGGGAGGGGAAGGCAGCGTGAGGGGGAAGGGAAGGGCAGTAAAACATGCTCAAACAGCAAAATGTTATTTTTAATTGCCGGATTCTATTTTAAACTGGGCAGGAGGATTTAAAACCCATGCTATCTATCAGACAAAGGCCTGCCTGCATGTATGCTCACAGATGCAGCGACCTTTGCACCCCTCTGATTGGCTCACTCCGAATCTGATTCGTACATGCTATATTGGGGAAGCCGTTTTAAGATCAAAACTGTTTTAAATTAACTGTCCTTAACAGTCTCCTTAACATAGGGAGGGGAGTGAGGTTTGAGCGTAGGGGGGATGGATGGGAGAGAGGGAGAGGGTGGGAGAGAGAGAGGTGGGAGGGAGTGAGAGAGGGGGGGGAGGGATGGGAGAGAGAGAGGGTGAGGGTGAGAAAGAGAGAGAGGGAGGGGGAGAGGATGAGAGAGAGAGAGAGAGAGAGAGAGAGAGAGAGAGAGAGAGAGAGAGAGAGAGAGAGAGAGAGAGAGAGAGAGAGAGAGAGAGAGAGAGAGAGAGAGAGAGAGAGAGAGAGAGAGAGAGAGAGAGAGAGAGAGAGAGAGAGAGAGAGAGAGAGAGAGAGAGAGAGAGAGAGAGAGAGAGAGAGAGAGAGAGAGAGAGAGAGAGAGAGAGAGAGAGAGAGAGAGAGAGAGAGAGAGAGAGAGAGAGAGAGAGAGAGAGAGAGAGAGAGAGAGAGAGAGAGAGAGAGAGAGAGAGAGAGAGAGAGAGAGAGAGAGAGAGAGAGAGAGAGAGAGAGAGAGAGAGAGAGAGAGAGAGAGAGAGAGAGAGAGAGAGAGAGAGAGAGAGAGAGAGAGAGAGAGAGAGAGAGAGAGAGAGAGAGAGAGAGAGAGAGAGAGAGAGAGAGAGAGAGAGAGAGAGAGAGAGAGAGAGAGAGAGAGAGAGAGAGAGAGAGAGAGAGAGAGAGAGAGAGAGAGAGAGAGAGAGAGAGAGAGAGAGAGAGAGAGAGAGAGAGAGAGAGAGAGAGAGAGAGAGAGAGAGAGAGAGAGAGAGAGAGAGAGAGAGAGAGAGAGAGAGAGAGAGAGAGAGAGAGAGAGAGAGAGAGAGAGAGAGAGAGAGAGAGAGAGAGAGAGAGAGAGAGAGAGAGGTGGGAGAGAGAGAGAGAAATAGGGATGGAGTGGGGTGATGGAGAGGGAGAGAGGGATGGAATGTGGTGGAAGAGAGGGAGAGGGATGAGACAGGGAGAGTGGTGAGGCAGGGAGAGTGGCGGGAGATGGGAGGGGGCTCAGAGTGGGGGGAGAGTGAGGAGGGGGTGATGTCCGGCAAATGTGACATCCAGTTTAACGTCCATCCAAGACATAAAACATCCAAGACATAAAAGTCCATCCAAAGCACATAAAATATTACTAAAACTCTCATCTCGTATATATGTATGTATGTATTTTCCTGAAATACAGCCAAAATGGGACACGAAAGCGCAGAATTTTAGGGCTACCTTACACGCCATTCACCTGCGGTGCGCAGTTTCAAGTTTCGTTCAAATCGGGCAATGAAAAAAAATCAATTACCGATTCAGTCAAGTACTCTTTGGGAGAATTTGATCAATGCAAACAACCTCAGCAGTATAGTTCGCTGGAACTATCTTTTTTTTTTGAAATGATATTTTATTCAACCGCTGTCACAACGGGAACCAAACGGGTTCACAAGTCGTCTAGTGGCATATAAAATGATGAATCACCCGCCCTCCGAAACACCAAGATGAGTTTATAGCTGGGTCCTGATTCAAACCCAGGCTAGACAGCTTAGAATGAGCATGGCTAAGCGCATGTAAGTGGTTACCACCCCTCTTTTAGGGCATACCCTGACTTGAGTGGCATTTTTGAAAGTCACAAAGACTACGACTGGTCAGGAAATTTGGTTCATTGCACAGAGTGTGTTCCATAGGACCTTAAAATATGTATGTTCATGGGTCTATGATGTATATTACTGAATCTACAGGATTTTTATTGAATATACATGCCCGGTATTGGCATTTTTTCTTGTTTCACCTTAAAATATGACAAATGGTAGACCATGCAAAAATACAACATAAAAAAAATATTCCATATGAAATTGCTCATCTAATCAAAAGGTTGTCACCCACCATCTGAGAAAATCAGCATTTGTGTCGGTCAGTGGTGGATTCGCATGATATACGCACATTCTGGCATATTTTCATTTTTTCTTGTTTTATTGCCCTTTTAGAGCCTGGGACTATGAAATCCCCTAACAAAATGACTAGTTTATCAATAACTCATATTTACGTGTCTTAAATTATTCAACTTATTACCAATAATCAATGTAAAAAAAATTGAGATGATCCGGGTGGTTACTTAATTACAGCGGCTTGACCAAACTTTCCAACCCAAATGTCCGACTGCAGGTCATGTTTTTAAAAAAAATGCTTTTATTCTTCTGTGCATCAGATTATTATCACTAAAATTTATTTACAAATGGGACACAGTGATATAGATATAATAGTGTAAAAAATATTGAAAACATGCATGGCTTTGGTTTAGAATAATTTCGCATTTTTGTCCGACTGCAAGTCACACTGTTTTGAATTTGATAAAAAATTAATTTTCTTAAAAAAATTTAAAAATATTTTTCCAGGTATTTAAAAAATATTTTATTAATTTAGAAGGCAGTTAAAACAATTTTGCAGAATTTAGAGAGCTTTTTGTTACTCCCAGAATTGATTGAATTGAAAATTTACGTCCAAGAATTTGTTCGATAAATCTTCTCTCTTTTAGTGCTTTTCAGCATCTGACAGTCACTGAATAGAGCAGTAATAAAAAATAGGGATGTATTATTTCTTAATAATCCCAGAAATTGGTATTTTAATTTTTAGATTAGTTGCTGGAATAAGTTACATACTATGGCCTTCATTTATTTTGCAAAAAAGAAAAAAAAACAGACAGACAGACAGACACAGACAGAAGGACTGCCATTTATATAGTAGATATAGTATATATAGTATATATATATATATATATATATATATATATATATATATATATATATATATATATATATTGTTGTGGTTACCAAATTCGCAAACCACCATTCAGGTCCCTTAGGTGAGGTATCTCGGTAAGTACATGTGTAGTTAGGCCCAAACCCGTTGTCTAGTGGGAATACATGTCATTCATGCGTGCTGCGACTCTTCAGGATAGCCGTTTTTCTTTTGCTATCTTTATTTTGGACCAACCGCCATGATTACCACCACAACCACAACATCAACCACCAACCACAACGCCGCTTCACCACAACCGCCACGACCTTCACGTCACACCTCGCAACCGTCGCATCGCCACCGTTCTTGCCCCGCTGTGGGTACCGGTGTTGGACTCGTGCAGGGCGCGCGCCGAACAGCGTGTACAAAATCACGGATTTTGTGCTTCAAAAACGGATCCAAAACGACACACGCCCACTTTTTGCCGTCCAATCGGTGAGCGAGGGGCGAATTGGCCCCGCCCGCAGGGCGATCGATATATGCAAATTTATGGATCAAAAAGCCTTCACGCCCACTTTTTCTCAGGCCAATGGGGAGCGAGGTGAAAGGTCGAAGGGAGGGGGTCAAAGATGAGAGGGCGAAGCTACGGGGCTGATAAAAGGACCGTGTTCGTCAGTCCAGGAGAGTCGAGAGGCGGAGAGTAGGAGAGTCGAGAGTCGAGAGGCGGAGAGTCCAGAGTCCAGAGTCCAGAGTCCAGAGGCGGAGAGTAGGAGAGTAGGAGAGTAGGAGAGTAGGAGAGTAGGACAGTAGGAGAGTAGGAGAGTAGGAGAGTCGAGAGGCGGAGAGTAGGAGAGTAGGAGAGTCCAGAGGCGGAGAGTAGGAGAGTCGGAAACAGAGAGTCAAGACTTCGCGGGCGGTGGAGTTGGCAAGAAGGAGCTGGTCGTCGTGTGCGTTGGAGTCGGAACGGAGGGGACGGAGCTGTGGAAAGGCGGCGACACCAGACGAGGGGGTGCTCGCGTCGGGAGCTGCACCCCAGGGAGGCCGACAGCGCGACCTGGCCGAGGTGGAGACGCTCGTCGCGGGATAATAAAAATCCTCTATACCCCGAGCATCAGCAACCCCCTCCTGTTTCCCCCCGCGCTGAGATAGTGCGACCAAGGGGGCCCCTTTCCCACCCCCTACCAGACACTGTCCGCGAGGCCCGCGGAGTTGAGGCGCCATCGCCGCTCCGCGTCTCATCACCAGACGGGTAGGCGCGACCCGGTCTCGGCCTCAGGCCCGCCTCATCCTTGAGGGTATTTTCTTTCCTTGGTTTTGGGTATGTGTTGTCGGCGCCGTCTGTGAAGTAAAATTGTATAAGTGTTGCCGTGTGCTCGGTAGTCGGTATTAGCTCTGCATTGTGTTTTCGCTTTTGCATTTGCTTTTTGTGTAAATTGAATTGTGTTTTTCTTTTCTGTGTGCATTTGGTGGAATTGAATATGTGTGCTTTCCGTTCGTCGCGAATAAATGTGCTTTGTGTTGAACTGTTTCCCGCTTCGCTTCGTCTTTTCCTCCATTGAATCCTCATCTTGCTTCACGTAAAGGGTTGGTAGTGGGCTGAATACGCCCGATAATTAATCGAACCGTCGAGGTCGACGATAACACCGCTCGGTTATTCTGATAGTACGGAACGGGTCGCTTCAGTGGCCCGTGTCCGAAGTCGACCTGCGGCGAGGTGCGATCGCCCGGTCTACCCTCCGCGTGGGTACTTAGGTAGGTCGAATTCGGCGAGCAACCCTATCCCACGCGGGGGCTGATTGGTTCGATCGCGGTGAGACCGAAAGGTCCACCCGTGACTGGTTCCCGGCGTTAGTCCGAGAGGGTCACGACTGGATTGTCCGTCCGGTGGGCGACGTGCCGCGATTCGAGTTACGTGGCCGTCAGCACGCCGGCGGGCGCGAATCCGCAACAATATATATATATATATATATATATATATATATATATATATATATATATATATATATATATATATATATATATATATATATATATATATATATATAGCTATACGGTTTTTTGTTCTGAACTCAGTTAGACTTACACTTTCAGCAAAATGTAGTGAGAAGGCAGTGGAACAAACCTCATTTTTTGACATTTTTGAAACAGAGTGGTAACCACTTACATGTGCTTAGCCTACATACAACTTCCACCACCACCACACACACACACCAGTTTCGAAGCACCAGCGCCCACACACCAACACCCAAACACAACCAGTCACAAATCCATTGTCATGGCAAACGTACTTTATCTTTTGTATCGTAAAAATGAATCAACTCCGTACTTGTCACACACCCGTGTCCACCAAGCCTCGTTCAAATCCGTCCACAACTTTTTGAGATATCGTGCGATACATCGTTAATGGCCCTATCTCTCAATGGTGAAAAATCACTTTAATAATTAAATAATTATCGTATCCAGATCCGGATTTGAATCTTCACCAAAATCGAATCGATTCTTCCTTGTCACACACCCAACGTGTCGACCAAGTTTCGTCTGAATCCGTCCACAACTTTTTGAGATGTCGTGCTATATATCGTTTTTGATCTGATCTCTCAATGGTGAAGATTCACCTAAAAAAAATTATCAGATCCGGATTCGAATCTTCACCAAAATCGAATAAATTCTTCCTCGTCACACACCCAACGTGTTCACCAAGTTTCGTCTGAATCCATCACATCTTTTTGAGATGTCGTGCTTTCTATCGTTTTTGACCCGATCTCTCAATGATGAAGAATCACCTAAAAAAATTATCAGATCCGGATCTGCATTCGAATCTTCACCAATATCGAAGAAATTCTTCCTTATCACACACCAAACGTGTCCACCAAGTTTCGTCTGAATCCGTCAACAACTTTTTGAGACATCGTGCGATATATCGGTTTAGCCCAATTTCTCAATGGTGAAGATTCACATAAAAAAATTATCAGATCAGGATTCGAATCTTCACCAAAATCGAATCAATTCTTCCTTGTCACACACCCAACGTGTCCATCAAGTTTTTTTTTCTGAATCCATCATCTTTTTGAGAGATCGTGCTATATATTGGTTTCGCCCAATCTCTCAATGGTGAAGATTCACCTAAAAAAATTATCAGATCCGGATCCGGATCTTCACCAAAATCGAATCAATTCTTCCTTGTCACACACCCAATGTGCCCACCAAGTTTCGTCTGAATCCGTCCACAACTTTTTGAGATATCGTGCTATATATCGTTTTTGACACGATCTCTCAATGGTGAAGAATCACTTAAAAAATTATTGTAGCTGGATCCGGATCTGGATCTTCACTACAAAATCTAATCAGTTCGTCCTTGTCACATACCAAACGTGTCCACAAAATTTCATCTGAATCCATAGACTTTATGAGATATCCTACACACAAACAAACAAACAAACAAACAAGAAGACGTCATGCGGAGCACAAGACTTGCAAGATCCATAAAACAAATTTGACCTCAAAAATAATTGGTGGTTGAATTCGATGACCAAATATGCAACTCCTCTTCAAATTTCAAGCCAATCGGATGAAAATTGAGGATTTCCGAAATACCACCTTAGTTGATGACCGTGGGCCTATGTTGATCATTTGGTCGATGTTGACCTCAAAAATAATTGGCTGGTTGAATTCGGTGACCTGAAATATAAATCCTCTTCAAATTTCATTTCAATCGGATGAAAATTGAAGATTTTGGAAATCTCACCTAAGTTGTTGACCTTTGGCCTATGTTGACCTTTTAACCATATGAGTTTGACCTTTTAACCTCAAAAACAATAGGCTTCTTCCTTATGACAAACTCTACCATGTGGTGAAGATCGCTTTAAAATTGTGACCTGGAGGCGAAAAACAGACAGACAACAGACAGGCAAGCAAACAGACAGACAGGAAGAAAGGGGTGAAAACATAACCTCCTTCCACCTCCGGTGGCGGAGGAAACAAAAACTCATATCTTCTTCAAAAGGAGGGTAAAACCCCCTCCTTACAAATGGAATGATCCCATGTTGTTTTGTTTGTCTTAAACTGGGTCACATGTGGTGGACAGGTCTCATGGGAAAACATGAATGCCCAAAATGTCTACTGGCCAAAGTGGTGGTCACATCTTGGTGACGTTGAAATGGTCTTTCCCACAGACTTTGCAAGCGATGTCCCATATGGAACGGCATTGTCCCATACGTAACATTTTAAAATTACTTGTCTGGTCTCGGCTTACCAAGGATGAAGTCGTCGTGCATCCATTAAAATGTCCAAAAATGTGTGAGCATGCTTTGGTCCACTGCCAGCGCCTTGCCTTGCCATGCACCCACTCGCAAACAGGATCGAATACCAATCGAAATCACGTCGTCACCCTCAGGAACCAGAGACGCCAAGAATCAGGTATGAGCAGAAGCAGCTGGAACGGTCTAACCATAACCCACTGTCAGGAGCTGTAACTAACGGACAGCTGTAAGAAGCTGTAAGGTACTGTAAGGAGCTGTAAGAAGCTGTGAGGTACTGTGAGGAGCTGTAAGAAGCTGTGAGGTACTGTGAGGAGCTGTAAGAAGCTGTGAGGTACTGTGAGGAGCTGTAAGAAGCTGTGAGGTACTGTGAGGAGCTGTAAGAAGCTGTGAGGTACTGTGAGGAGCTGTAACCAGCTATCACCAACTGTCATAAAACTGTCAGGAAGTCACCAACTGACTGGAGCTGAAAGGAACCGTCACCCAGCTGTCACAAAAACTGTCAGGAAAGCGGTCCTCCCGTCATTTTTATAGGCAACCAGTGTGAGCGGAGACTCAAGCAGACTTCAGCCTAATCCACCTTGCCTACTGGCGCAACGTTGCACGTGACCAACCGTCAACCTCGCGATCATTCCTTCCTTACCAGAGCGAGAGGCAACCCCAAATCAACACAGGCCTGGCTTTCGATGGCATATTTGTGGTGTGAGACGAACGGCAGAAAGCAGCCATTTTGCAGAATTACCGAGCGAAAACGTGAAGGACTCACAAAACGTCAACAAGCATCACCTCTCCATTAAGCCGGACACGAGCAAGAGCCAGCCAGCGTCCATGGAGCTGCCGGACGGGGCGTCAGACATCGATGATAAAAGGTGGATGTCAAACGTCGATGAAAGAGAGGTGGCTGAGATAAATGATCCACGGCCGTATTTGATGGTCAGAATAACTGCTCAGGAAAAGCCCGCGATGTGTTTAATCAAATGTCCTGCAAGTCCAAAGTGTAAATAAATCGTCCCTCTCCAAGCCAATGTGTCCCGATGGAAAGGGGTAGAACGAGCCTCCGCGAGCCAACGGCGATCTCTCGCGTGCATGAACGTGTCGTAAAGAGGAAAAGGCCATCCCATAACAAAGGGAATCTGTTCTATACCTTCTCCAATGCATCAAAGTGTTCGAATCCCACCAGACAAAGGGACGGGTCTATCCTGAACATGCATTTATGGAAATAACTATCTGAGGATCTGAATATTGTATGCATTAGTCGGATCCGATTCTAAAATCCAGAATAATATGTATATATATATATTTGTGTGTGTGTGTGTGTGTGCGTGCGTGTGTGCGTGCGTTCGTGCGTGCGTGCGTGCATGTGTGAAGCCTTTTTCTTTGATTCCAAAGCAATGCCATACCGATGGGGCAATGTGCATCAAGTTTTCTGTTCCACATTATTGTAACACGGTCTAGGTCGTCACAATAAGAAAATTGCAATTCTTCATCAAGACTATGTTAAATTAAAACAAAAAATAACGCTGCTCTGGCTGATCAGCATCCCCTCGGTGAGAGAGGGGCAGAGCTTGGCTTACGCCTCAGCCCCCTTCTGCGTCGAGTCCAATTTATTTGTCGGAATCAAACCGATTGCATTGAAGTATTTATATCCCGGATGCAGAGTGGAAATTAGTATGCAAAGGGTCAACAGTTGCCATGGAACAACACCGAGTGGAAATAGTCATCGCACAACCTTGTGTGACGTCAAACAAGGAAATGAGGAAATTTGGCACATCCTTGCCAATGGTGCACTCCAGGGTTAATTTTTGCTGCAGCTTTTTAAACATCAATTTTCTTGATGTTTTGCTAATATCAAAATAACCTGATTTTGATAGGGTGACCCACCTTTTTTTATATGGATATATATATATATATATATATATATATATATATATATATATATATATATATATATATATATATATATATATATATATATATTCAACCTTTAACCTTTGACTATGGCTGCATTACCCTCCAATTCCACCAGATGATGCCAGAGGTACATGTGAGATCTAGTCGTGCTTTTTCTGACGGTGAGAGGGTGGAGAGGGACAGCAAGAGGTGTCTGCATGTGGCATCCAAGGGTGAGGCGAGACAGGCTTGGCTTTTGGGACAATTGGGTCGGGGGCTGTGTGGGTGGTGGAAGGTGGGGGAGGGAAAATATCGGGGATAAGAGCAGCTTAGAGATAGAGGAAAGAGGCAACAGGTTTAATTTTAAATTTTATACAGTGAAGTAAAATTTTAATGAGATAGGTTGATTATAAAGTGATAACTTACGACACTTTTTATACATAAACGTACCCTGACCAGGATTCAAACCACAAACCTACAGGAGTGCAGGGAAAAGTCTCAACCACTCAGTCAAAACAAGATATTGAATTTTTTCCCCCGGTTTCAAGTAGATTAACCTTCAAATTAACAAACAAGCAAATGGCTCATTATTACAAGGAATTTTTTCACTGTGGCTTTTTACATGAATGCAAAATACACCCAAAAAGCATCCCAAAATGAAAAGCCTGTCCAAATCCGCTTTTGTACTCAAACTGAAAATGGATGGAGGCCCTCAATGTTAGACACGAGATCAGGGCCGTCTCTCAAGATGTATCTCGTGCTTTCTATACAGTCTGGCATCCCTGCCCTGCTCTCCAAACTCTCTGCATATGGCATCCAAGCCCATCTCCACACATAGCCTACTGACTTCCATGTCTCTCGTAGCCAAGGTGCCGCTCTCAATGGAACCCTTTCATCTCCTCTCCCTGTCAAGGCTGGTGTGCCCCAAGGCAGTGTTCTGGACCCAGTCCTATTCCTGCTCTTCATCAATGATCTCTCCGACTCTCTGGAAAATCCTCTTTATCTATTTGCTGATGACTCCACCCTCTGCCGTGACATCCCTCATCCTCCAGACAGGCAGGCTGCAGCCTCTTCCCCACCTTCAGACCTTGTCAAAATCACAAGCTGGTAAAAAACTTGGGATATGTCTTTCGATCCTGACAAATCTCACACTCTCACGATTTCTCTCTGAAAGGACTGTCTGGAAAACCCTCCTATCTCCTTTCTTAACCATCCTCTTGAGGAAGTTGTTATTCGAACTCCTGGGTCTCACTATCAGCCATGATCTTTTTCTGGCAAACTACATTTCAAATTTGACCCTCAAAGCCAGCTGCCAACTGAGCATCCGCTGTCATACAAAGTCCTTCCTTGGCACTCCTGAATTTCTAACCAACTGCAAGGCTTTCATCTGCAGTTATATGGAGTACTGCTCCCCCCTCTGTGCTGGCCCCCCTCACATATTGCTCAGCTTGATGCCATGAAAACCAAGGCATTTGAGATCATCAGAATCTCCCACGCTGAAGCCGAGTCTGTAGGCTTCTCAGTTCGCCAATGCATACAGGTTATTCGTCTCTGTGTCTTTTATAGCCTCCTTGCTGGTCTTGCACCCTCTGCTCTTTCCATGCTTCATTCCTCCCCAACCACCAGGTTTCTGCAAGGCTCACACGATCCACCATCAACCCAGTTCTGGTGAATCTCCCAAAATCCAGGATCACTGTTCACCTCCACTCATTCGTTCCCCCTTTTTCCCACCTGTGGAATGAACTTACACATTTTCTTCAATCTCATTTGACCCTCCAGTTCTTCAAGTTGGCTGTTCAGCACCATCTCAGATCGTCCCCATTGCAAAACCATGATATTTTCTACCCTCGTTAACCCCACCCCAGCTCCTTCCAAATTTCCAGTTTTCCCTCCTGAGAGTTTTCTTCTCCATCCATCTTGTCGACCCATGTGTCCTCTCCTGCTCCCCCCACCCCCCCACCCATTGTTTGTCCAAGTCCGTGCAAATTCGAATCGGCTTGTCCTCGTCATTGAACCAATTCATCCACCTCGTTTTGAAATCAAATAATTCTCGTATCCCGATCCGGATTCGGATATTCAGAAAAATTGGATAAAATAGTCCTTGTCACACACTCAACATGTCCACCAAGTTTAATTCGAATCCGCCTGCAACTTTTTGAGATATCATGCAATCTCATTTTTAGCCTCATCTCGCAAAACTAAGGAATCGGTTAAGAAATTGTCAGATCCGGATCCAGAATGGGATGTTCACCGAAATTAAGCGTTGCTGTCCTTGGCCGGTCAACCACATACACAAACAAATTCAGAACGATTGCTTGAGATCTGTGGCCAAAAATCATGCGGCAAACAGACAGACAAACACAGATAAACGCTACAGACCAACATACTTGACAAAAAAAAATTTCACCAAGTAATCACCCGATCTTGATCGGGTAACCCAACTTGTTATAAAAAAAAAAATATATATATATATATATATATATATATATATATATATATATATATATATATATATATATATATATATATGCATTCACCATTACCTACAACCCCAGTGTTGCTGGCTGTCGGCTGGCTTAAAGTTATGGTGGTTGACTTAAGGTTAAGGTGACTGGCTTAAGATCTTGGGGTCTTCAGTTTGAGCCCCTGCCGTGCCTTACAAATAACACCAGGTGGGTTGACTCAGCCTATAATGAATCCTTCCAATGTCAGAAAAATGAGTACCAGCTTACTGGTAACAGGGGGGGGGGGCTGCGTCAGCGGCACGGCCACGCTCCTCGAATGATGCAACCAGCGACCATAGGCCACATAGGAAATGAATGATGACCATCACCTTCGACTTCTGGCTGCATTAGTCTCCATTTCCATCAGATGACGCCAGAGGTACACGTTCGAGCTCGGCAATTGGCATGCTTTGTCTTTCTCTTACGATGTTGATTCTGATGCTAATCTGGATATTGTGCAGGCACAGATGTCAAAATTGTGAAGAGCCCGCCTTGAATGCACAACATAAGCAACATCCAAACGATTCGAACCTCTCTACTCTTTTCTGTTGTGTTGTATTGCCAGCACGTCACACATTTGCAACAACAGAAACCACGAATTTGAAAAACCCACATGAAGGGTTATGAGTGTTGTCAGAAATTCCAAAGCAGATTTAGAATGAGATTCATTGGAATATATTAACAATTTGAGTCTACTTTCAATGTTCAAGTAAACTGATATGGTCGTTACGATTGGTTTGGAATACTCTATAGTCTATAGACAACTAACCACCCATCCAAAAGGACGATGGTGTGGACTGTGGAGGCAGCACACTTCCCTTTAAACTGTCCAGTATGAGTTTGAATCCCGATATGTTTCCAAGTTCTTGGATTTGTTCTTCACAAACATCACGAGTGCTCCATCCCTCAGAGCGATGTGTAAGTCGGGTATCCTGTCTGATAGCATTAGTTGGTCACTGTTAAAGATGCCATGGTGTATTTCACTAAGAATAGACAAGTAATTGCAAGAACCCTGAAATTTGTTTTATAAACTGCTGTTCTGACTACCATTGCAAAGGCAAAGGTAAGGTAAACCGCCCAGTGTAATCCTTGCTATTCCAAGTACCATAACAACCCAGCCCTATAATATGCCTCCAGCTCCAGCGTATATGTATATGTGTATAATAAATATAAATATAAATATATATATATATATATATATATATATGTGTGTGTGTGTGTGTGTGTAGCAGGGTATGCTCACACATTGCAAGCAATAACGAACCGTGCTTCCCCATTGTCTTGGATTGCTCACCTGCATTTTTTTTCATTTTTTTCAATATTCATATTTTCCTTTATGGATGTCCAACCATTCTGTATTTATATTTTTTTTAGGTGTACTACTTTCGCCTGGTGTTGGCTTAATGGTTGGGGTGGTGGGCTTGGAATCCTAGGGTCCTGAGTTCAAATCCCGTTCAGCTGTTGAATTAATACCAGGTGGGGTTAACTCGACCTGTCATCCTTCCGAGGTCGGCAAAATGAGTGCCAGCATGCTGGTATACTGTGTCGGAGTGGCGACCCGTCCAGGATTGTGCCCAATAGCCAAGGAGACTGCTTAAGCAGCACCAACGCTCTGCACAGAGTATGGTCCCAATGGATGGATGGTACTACCTTCAATGGCCATCGGCACGCAAAATTTCAGCTTTCTACGTCACGTGGATGGTACTGATATTTAATATCAGTCAATGAGTCAGTGAGTCAGTGGTTAGAAAGAACTTTATATATTAAATATACTAGCAGGGGTGCAAGGCATTGCCAGGAAATGGCGGGTTCCTCTCGCCCCTTCCCGTCCCTCCTCCCACCCCTATCCCTTCATCATCCCTCCAGATTCCAAACCCATTTCTCCTGCCTCCTCTGAGTAGTGGAGGCTGGCTTTGGGGCTTCCCACTCTCCAGGAAAATGTACAGTGCAAAAATGCGAGTTATCTCCACAGCTGACTTGCAATACCCTCTGCCACCACCATCACCGGGTGGCATTTACAAAGATAATTTTTGTCGCCCTTCCCTCCCAAACCCCGCAATTACAGATGAAACCAAGTAGCCCATGCTTACCATGAGGTCAAACCTGGCCATGTGCCAAGTTTGGTGGCAATTGTCCCAGTAGTTTTGGCGTGACTGATATACACAGACAGAAAATGACATATACGAGGTCCGTATAAAAAGTAACAGGACTGAGCCTGCTGTGTGCTCCACTGACAACTTGAATGAACGGGTTACTTCACAGTCTTTCGCAACATTCCAGCAATATATATGATTGGTGATGGTTGACTGCGCTCATTGTGTGATTTTTTACAGGTCGTGCTTTACACGTTGTCTAGTCTGAGTCGTCACGCTACGAGTTGTGAGCAGAGAGCCAACCTGAAGTTTCTTGCCACGCTTGGCAAAACACCTTCTGAATGCTTCGCAATGCTGCAGCAAGTCTACGGGGAAGAAACGATGTCACGTACACCTGCATTTGAATGGCACAAGAGGTTCAAAGAGAAAGGGAGGAGGTTGACAATGATCCACGGTCTGAAAGACCTTCAACGAGCAGAACGGCGGACAACATCAAGCGTGTGAAGCAGATGGTGCGCGCAGATCATCGACTCACAGTGCGGATGATTACTGAGAAACTTTCCATCAACAACGACACTGTCTGGAGCATCATCACCGAAAATCTCGAAATGCGCAAGGTGTGCACAAAGATGGTCCCCAAGCTGTTGTCTGAGGACCAGAAACAGAATGAGATCAGTCTGGGCCAAGAGGAGGGATCTGTGGGAGAATAACGCCTGGGTGCTCCACCATGACAACGCCCCTGCTCACAGTGCCCCGAGCATCCGACAGTTTCTGGCGGAAAGGAACGTGCCAACTCTGGAGCAACCCCCATATTCGCCAGACTTGGCCCCTTGTGATTTTTTTTTTCTATTCCCAAGCTCAAGGGGGTGATCAAGGGGACCCGATTTCCTGATGTGGAGGCCATCAAAAGGACCGTGATAACGGAGCTCCAGAGGATTCCAGAAGAAGCCTTCCAGGGGTGCATCGAAGCGTGGAAGAAGAGGATGGACAAGTGTGTGAGACTGGAGGGAAACTATTTTGAAGGGGACAATCTGTGATTTCAATATATTTTTTGTAATAAAATTTCTGTGATGTCAGTCCCATTGCTTTTTGGATGGACCTCAGACGTATGTGTGGATATATATATATATATATATATATATATATATATATATATATATATATATATATATATATTTATATACATATACATATACACATATACTAAGTTAGCAAACAGTGGTGTGATACCACTTCAAAATAGAAAAATTCTAAGGCCTAAATGATCCGTCATATTTCTGTCGTGAACGTTATTTCGAATCTCATTGCTATTACATCAGCATTATCGCATTATTTTTATTACCCAGCTTTTGCAAAACATTCGGCTGGAGACGTATCATGTGTAAGATTGCATAATGAGATATATTCCTCAGTAAATGACAACGTTGTAGCAATGTGAAGGCATAATTCTGACTTGCTCGTTTATTTCATGATTAGCACTCTGTCACGGCTCGATGTTATTGTGGATACTTAGCATTAGGCAAAAAAAGGGAAGAAAAAACCATCATAAGTCAGAAAAGAAAATCACATGGTTGGTTGATTGGTCAATAATCTTTTTGGGGATTGTGGACTGGGAAGATTTTTGTTTTAATGAAAATGGAAGTTTCTGAATCTTATTGTGATGGCTTGCTTTTATCGAGGGGAATGTCACATCCACCACCGAAAGTGGATGGAGCAGAATGTTTTCTGTTTGATGGAGCAGAATATGTTTTCACCCCTGTTTGTCTGTCTGGATGTGAGCAGGATATCTCAAAGAGTTATGGATGGCTTTGGACGAAACTTGGTGGACAGCTTGGGTGTATGACAAGGACGAATTGATTCGATATTGATGAAGATCCAGATCCGGATCAAGATTTGAGAATTTTTAGCTTTTCTGGAATTGAAATTTCAGATAAGGTATTATCATTATGCACTGTCCATCATTCCATCCGTCTGTCTCCGATTTCGACTTCTCTGGCTAAACTGCTGGGCTGATCTGGTTGAAATTTGACAGCAAGGTTCCGCTCCAGACTGGTAAACAGGGATTACAAAGCCCGTTCCAGTCACATGACTTTAAGTAGGTCAAACTGGCCGACTTAGTAAATTCCTTCAAAAATCTTCTTCTCGAGACCCACCAGTTAGAACACTACCAAATTTGGGTCACAACATTAGGCCAGGGTAGGGATGTTGATTTGTGGAGGTCATGCCGATCACGTGATCAGAAGTGTTTCAAAATGGTTGACTGAGTCAATTTATTGAGAAAATCTGGAAATTCTTTCAAAAATCTTCTTCTCAACACCCACTCGTCAGAATGCTCCCAATTTTGGATTATAACACGAGGCTAGGGCCCAGATAAGCAGCAGGTCCCATTGTCCTATTTAAAATTACTCTGCACATGTGAAGCGAAAAGCGGGGTTCAGCAAATGATTCATGTCTATCTGTCAATCCGTCCGTCTGTCTGTCTGTCTTTTCAGTGTATGATCGAGGAACAGCTTATTTAAATCGAATGTTATATTTTGAACACGATTCAGAACATGAATAGGAAGATAAGACTTTCTTGTCTCTGTACCTTGTCTCTGAATTTGTCCCGTTCACACATGCGAAGAGAGGAGTGAAACAATATTCTTCCTCTTTCTGGCTGCCTGGAAGTCAAACAAAATTGAAAATCATTCCAACCAGGAAACTTACTGTTTTCAAGGACATTATAAAGGACACAAACAACAGGCATGAATAACTAATGTAACATGTTGGATAAGATGATGTAAAAGACAATGCAGAAAATTGCGACAAATTCCTGAATTAATTTATTTATATGACTTTTACAATCTGTATTTTATTTAAATTTAATTATATACTTGAACACTGTAGTACACAAATCACACGTCAGGATACTTCCAAGGACCTCTAGTTTTGCAAATACTTCAATTTAAATAATGATTCAGTGGGGTACAAGGAGATCCTCCAGTGCCTCATGAGATCAGTCTGGGCCAAGAGGATGATTCAATGGAGTTGTGTACAAGGATGCTGTTTGGGACTGCTTCTGGACTACTTCAATAGCACTAAACCTTCGGCATTTTTTTAAACGACCGTTAAAATCATTATTTTTGGAAAATTTAAGTAACACTGCGTGGGGTATCATGTTCTATGAACTCTAGTTTTTCTTTGAGTGATTCCTCACCATTGAGAGACAGCCAAAAGCGATTTATAGCATGATATTTCAAAACGTTGTAGACCGATTTGGACAAAACTTGTTGGACATGTTTGGTGTGGGACAAGGACAAATTGATTCGATTTTGGTGAAGATTCGGATTGGGAAACCAGCCTATCAGTGGGATACAAAGCGTAAACTGCTCAGCTTGGTAGAGGTATCTGCTCAACTGAGTGGCCGTTTTGGTTTTGTCATATAATTGTTTCGTATTTGGAATGTTTGTTAAGTAGAGTGCAAATAAATTTTAACTAGCTTGATAATCGTAGTAAAAACGGCATGTAGCTAGCATCTCATCATGGGTCAGAAGCAGTCATCATTGCTGGACATTAGCATGGCTGGTTTGCTGGGCAGGGATTTGACCAGGAAAGTAGAACCATGCCCAAACAAGTTATGGCGAGAGGGTGGATCAGGTGAGGGTTTCTTGAGGATATGCATGTGACCTGGGGTGGCTTGGGGAGAGTGGAGGTACAGGACATGAGTAGGATTCTACACGACACCCGTCTGCCAAATTTAAACTTTAAAATGCATTCACCGGCATGTATTACGAGATGTGCTAACACAAGTGTGGCATACAGCCATTTAAAACGTTTATCTCAACACTAAGGGCCGAATTTATGAAAGGTGTTTAGTGAGTCAATTGCTCACACACGCCGAACTGTTTTAAAATGCTGACAACAACATCACACGCACAGCTAATTACCCGTTTAAATAGCAATTTACGAAAAACAGCCGATTAGCTTGTAAAAGCCCACCCATATCTCCAACATCTAAATGAAATGATGCACTTGCATGTAGAATCAAATCGAAATGGACAATTGTTGGAGGAGATGCAGCACATTGCTCCTCATCGTAGGTTAATCCAGGTCATCTTGCACTCGATTCAGCAACCAACGAAATGATTCCTTCGAGAGATCCATCCATCACTCCTTCGAGATTGATTATCCATCCTTCCTTCCACTCATCCATCCCTCCTTCCACTCATTTATCCATCCCTCCTTCACCTCATCCATTCATCCATCAACTCATCCATCCATGCATCTCTCCTTCCACTTATCCATCCCTCCCTCCTTCCACTCATCCATCCTTCCTTCCACTCATCCATCCTTTCTTCTATGTTACTTGTGTGTCTTTGGGGTCTTTTGGGTATTCGGGATATTTTGGGTCCTCGGGGCTTTTTGGGTCCTTGGGGTTTTTTTTTACCTTTTAAACCCTGAGCCTCTTGGACTGCTGGCTCCCCACACCCTGGGCTCCCAAAGAGAAAAATCCAGCCGCTCAGGTATATGTAGGTTTGAATAGCGGCCGGTAAACTGACCACACCGATATATGGAGGTATGAATAGTGAATGGTAAAATGGCTGCTGGGGATGAAAGGGTTAAGGGTCTTGGGGCATCTTAAAAGTTCTTCAACGGTTGAAGGGGTCTCAGCAGTCTAAAACATCGAAATATACATTCCAATAGTACATAATTAATAGACGTATGTGTGTGAAGTCAGGGTGCAACTGATGTTCAAACAGCATGTAATTAATAAGCGCACATGCAGTCTGCAACCGACGTTGAAACAGTACGTAACTCGAAAGAACAATCAGAGATTGCAGACACTTGCCAGAACCTGTTTTGTGTGGTGTTTGGGTAGTTTTGTGTGGTGTGTTTTGTGTGGCGTTTGTGTTCTGGTGTGTTACGTAATTAATATGAGATATAATTAGAACTGACACTTTACTACTGCTGGCAGTGATGACCAGGTACGAAAGACGTCCCGCTTTGATGTAACCCCACTTTGAATAGACACCTGACCCTGACCCATGGCGTTTTTTTGCATAATTATTATTCATTATTCAATTCAATTTGGGATGGGATTAAAGTAATTTCAATTCAAATCAAATGGAAGATCAAATAGGTACAGGACTGCATTGGAGTAATCAGAAGGAACACAAACAAGCAAAAAGCAAAGATGAAGTCATCAGGAGGAACATGGATAGGATTCGCATTTCAGCTGTTACTCCTCTAACCACAAACCCATCCAAGCACAGCCAAGTGAGACTAATTCCAAAATAAATAAATAAATAAATAAATAAACCCAAAATAACCCTTATCGAAAAATTTAATAATTCTGGCTCCCAGACCATGCATCCGATAAAGTTGAAATTTAAAACATGTATTCCACATCACTACTAGATCATATATTGTAAGTTTCATGTCCATTGATTAAGTGGTTCCAGAGAAAACATGATCTAATTTTTTTTCAATCCAACATGGCTGCCAAACCATGTGACCTATCAATTATTCCTAAAACTCGTACACCCATGACTTGGGGAACATTTGTGTGAAGATTCCCCTCGATTTGTCCAGCCTTTCTGGAGAAGAAGATTTTTAGAGGTTTTAGGGTAAATCCAATATTGCTGCCAATCCATGTGACCAATGACGTCATATGTGTGAACCTTCTGTTCCTCGTCGATAGACGGTCATACATGTAAAGTTTCGCCTCAATCTGTTCAGCCACTTCAGATAAGAAGATTTTCAAGGGTTTAAAACAAAAATTATATGGCTACTGAATCACCTGACCAATGATGGCATCATTTTTTTTCCTGTGAACCATTATGTCCCAAGATTGAGATGACCGTCAAAAATTTTCATACTGATCAGATGTAGCATTCCACATACGCAATTATGACGTCATAGCAAAGGCACCTATTACATCATAAAAAAATCAATCTTATTTCACATGAGAAGTATCTGCCGTGTGCCAAGTTTCAATTTCTTCCTATGTGCGGTTTCAGAGAAACAGAGGTCCAAAGTTTTTCCGTTTTTCCAATATGGCTGCCACACCACGTAACCTATGGGGTCAAAATTAGGATAAAAAACATTCTACATCATTAATCGCACCTATGTTGAAAATTTCATCTCAATCCGACAAGCGGTTGCGGAGAAAAACACAAAAGTTCTGTGAAGACAAACAAACAAACAAACAGACAGACAGACAAACAAACAGTTTACGTTTTGTATCCCAATGATATGCCGGATCTGCATCGGGACCTGAACTAAAATGTAATCAGCTTGTTCTTATCACCTACCCAACTCATCCACCAAGTTTTGTCATAACTTTTTTTTGTTTTTTGATTATAACCAAGTTTATGATTATAACCATAACCAAGTTTTGTCATAATCATTTTTTTTCCACAACTTTTTGAGATATTGTGCTATATATATATCATTGTTGGCCCGATCTCTCAGAAGTGAAGAATCACTTCAGAAATTAAAAAATTCTCGTATCCAGATCCGTATCCATATTTTCACAAATCGAATCAATTCATTGTTGTCGGACACCCAACCTGTCCACCAAGTTTCGTCTGAATCCGTCCACAACTTTTTTGAGATATCGTGTTATACAGGGTGAATCAAAAGTCTGGAAACAGGAGAAATTATCTGTTTGTTCGTATATTATTATTATTGTTTTTTTTTTCACTCTTCTGATGCTTGTAGACTTTTGACTCACCCTGTGCATCGTTTTTTGGTGCTATCTCTCAATGGTGAAGAATCACTTTTAAAATTCCATTATCTGGATCTCAATCTTCAGCAAAATCTAATCATTTTGTCCTTGTGACAAATTTCGGCCAAATCCATCCTTAACATTTGAGAAATCCTGTTCACAGACAGACAGACAGGCAGACAGACAGATAAACAAGCCGGTAGGCGACATTGGTGGTCGCGACATAATTGCATACTAGTCATACAGTTTTTGACGGATCGGGCTGAAAATTTTTGACAAAGAGGTTGATTATAGTTCACATAAAGTCTGGAAGCCCATTTTTGATTTTCGAAAAAATAATTTTTTTTTATGATTTTTCAAACATTTCAAAGTCCCGTTGCTAGGCAACGGTGGTGTCCATAGCAACGGTGCTCAAAAGCATAGAACTAGATCCTGGTATGAACCTACCTGTCAAGTTTCATCAAAATCGGTTGACTCCTCTGGCCTCCAGAACTGTCCATTACATACAAACGAAAAAAAAAAGACGGTAAATAGACGCCCTATTTTTTAAGGACCACCATTTGAAAAATAAAACCTCAATCAAAAATCGGCTCGAGTAAAATTTTCTAAATATCTCGAAGTGTTTAATTCCGAAATCTCGTTTCTCCACATTCAAAACTGTAGGACAAGTATTGAAAATACCATACGCGGTTTTTCGGCTGTTGCATAGCAACAGGTGGTTGCTCAGCAACGAAACTCAAATGTGCACACTCCCAGCCCATATGGCACCTGTTGGCCATGTTTCATCAAAATCGGTTTGCTGGTTTGTGCTGTGGAGCCCTACGTTGCAGACACACACACACACACACACACACACACACACACACACACACACACACACACACACACACACACACACACACACACGGAAAACCCGGCAATAAGGGTACTCTAGCGACCACCCAACAGACACACAAGGGTGAATACAAAGTCTCCATCCATCGTCGGTGGCGGAGGTAACAAATGCTGTGATAGGAAGGACAAAGCAGCCAACCAAAGATGACTTCACTCCTTCATGACCAAAGTTTGCGCAATAATGTAGCAATGAATAACGGACTTTTAAACTTCAAAGTAAATTCAGGATGGAAAGTCAACTTCATAACTGCTTAAAGGACAGTACGCTGTTAGGTATAACATTTCCATGTGACTACTATGACTACTACTACTTCTACTACAACTACTATTTCATTAGCGAATTAATTCCACCTTCGTGTGCGGTCGGTCACAGGAGGTGGATTGATCTAGGCCTTTCATAAACCAGCTGGCCAACCCTGACTTTCCATCTCATTTGTTTCCGAGATAAAATTCCGTACAACACACAATACTCAATATATTTCAAGTAAAATCAGAGATAAAAAAACTATACAACAGATGAAATAGCTTAGTTTCATAAAATTGATATATTTTAGCATTATTAGCGATTTTTGTCAAACCTTTTAATGACTGTTATCAACTAACTTCAAGGATACATGATCGAAGGCTCCTAGTTGAGCTGCCACACACACATGGACATGCAGACGCACATATGCAAGTACAACACTATGCAACATGTAGGGATCATAAATGACCGATGTATATTATTATGAGAGTGGTTCTTCCCGTTATAGATGTTAACTGATGGTGGAGTAAGACTGTTTTCTCATTTTCATTACGAACTAGAGTAAACAAGATATTTCACTTGCATGCGTCGGTATTCTGCGACACGGGCATTCACGATCCACCGAAGTTAGCAGGTGTGTCTGGCACCAGGATGGTCGTTATTGTCCATACCATCATGACTAGATTGAAGCTGCTCACTAATCGTGCACAGTTTTCTGCGATAGAGCATCACCACCAAGCTTTGTTCCAAATCTGCGATGATTTTCATGAGATTTAACTCTCTCTGAAATCAAAGGCTGTATAAAAAAAATGGTGTCCCTGAAGCTTCGGCAAATCAAAGTAGGATACTTATACATGATGAGACGTTGATTGATTAACTACTGCTTGATTAGAAACCCACCGTGTTTACAGAACCTCGGGGCTTATGGTAAGTCGAGAAACATTCCGAGGATAGAACCAATCGGAGACGGGTTGCCACTTCGAATTCGGGATTTGGAATCAGTTCAGGATGGCAGCAAATAACTTGCCTACTCTTCGCAAAAGACACCATGGCACCTTTGACATCTACCAAAAACCAGTGCTGGCAAACGGGGGTCCTCCAGTTTGACGTCCTTCTTATGGATGGCACACACATTGCTGAATCGCTCTGAAAGCGAAACACCAGGGGGACAGTTTCTAGCTGGGTCAGAATTCGAACCCAGGTGAGACAGCCCAGAGGAGAAGGTGTAAACATCTAGGCTATCCCCTCATTCCTGATGGGCTATTATCTTTGTTTGAATACACTAAGTGGGAGTGGGCATGCCACCCTCGAGTACCCATGTCGGCCCACCGAGCACGGATGTCTGCTTTATGTTTGCGGAGTCAAATGAACATAAAATTATCAAAGATAGCACTTCAATCGATAGAGTAATCACCAGGATGAGTCACGAGGTGAGGAAAGTGTGCGATCATGATGCCGCACCGTAGTCACCAATACTGTAATCACCACTGTGAGAGGTGAGGAAAGTGTGTGATTTACCAGACCACCTTGATGGACGGTTGTTTGCTGACACAGAAAGACCTGATAAGAATAGACACGGATAATGCTGGGAAAAAAACGGCCACTCCCATTTGGTCAGTGCATGACCAATCGACGAGTGAAGGGGAAATGGGCACACCAAATTGGGCAGTGGTGCGACCAATCGAGTCGTGAAGAGAAAAACAGTCACACTCAATTGATCAGTGTTGTGACCAATCGACGATTGAAGGGAAATACGAGAACACCCAATTGGTCGGTGCCGTGACCATTTGACCGATGAAGGGAAAAAATGGTCATGCCCGATTGGTCAGTACCACGACCAATCGACGAGTGAATATTGTTGACATAGCTCCAGCCGAACAATCTCTGTTTATTGTCGTACAGTGGATAGAAGATAGATATTGGCACAAGTGGAGGCATTTCTGCATGACGGTCATCTTGCATCCTTTCTGTATGAAGTTGTAGAATGTTGAAAAGACCCACAACATCTACTGCATTGCCAAAAGTGCAACTTTCACGATAAGCACCCTCTTCTGTCGTGGAGAAAGGTACCAGGATGCATTAATGTATATTACATGAAGGAAATGTTTGAACACCATGGATATATTTGCTTCAGTAGGTGAGATTCAAACTTTGGGTGCAGCAACAAACAGTGCACAGATCATGGGGCCAGTAACTATGAAGCCTCCAAAGTTTTGTTGTTTTTTTTTTTTAACGTCAAATCAGACCATCACCAATCAGGAAAATATTGTAGATTAGCCCGGCTTCAAGTATCACTCCCCTTCATCCCCCAGCCAACCTTTGGACATCTTATATGACTACAATGCGCCTGAAGGTAATTGCACGCACACCTGTCGCCATCGTTGCTTGCCATCACACAACAATGCTTAATAATACATTTCAGAGTATAATCAAAGTGCATTGGAAAGTACTGCGAGCTCTTCTGTACAAACTCGTTGAACCGCGTGCTTATGCGGGTGCAGAGGAAAACGAACATCTTTTGACCCTTCGCATCAGTTTCCTTTAGCAGAATGCCATCGAGATGGTTTTCATGTAACAACACACTCTGTCTCCCAGGTTTATTCGCTGTACAAGGGTGGACGGGAACGGTTACTGCACAAGGGCAAATTTCCTTCCCAGATCATAAGAAACCATCCCTTGGCAGAACCCATCCCAGCAACCGGAGCTCGACGACCGTGGCCCGAGCACATTTGTGGCTTTTGTATACGTTCATTCATCTCCGGAGTGGGGGAATCAGATGACTCCCCTCGCAGCGCGCAGCCTTGCACTCGAGACGAGCGAACGGAACCGTCGCGGAACGGACTTGTACTCGAAACCACGTCTGCGAGTAAAGGCTCTGCTTTTTTATCACGGCTCGATTCGGCCTCGCCCGTTGAAATAGTAACTCATGATGATTTATAAGCCTCTGATCAAGTCTCTCGTGGCCGGACGTACCCTGTGAAAAAAAAAAACCCAAAACAAAACGATGACATCCCATTGTGGCCTTAAATTCCAGCCTTGCTCTTGTTGTAGTGCATGTCGTCGGCCAAGCTACCTGAGACACTTAAACATGTTACTGAACCTCGAGATTCCCTTTGAAGAACTATTTTTTTACGTTTTCCACTTTAAACTCACAAGAGGTTTGATTCTATGCCAATTGCAAAGGTTCGCAGTAGGATTGCCATCTTTCAGTTCATTACAAACGGGATGATTATTCATGAGTGCAGTTGAAAAATGATGAAAATATATAAAACGCCACATATATCTTCTCTCATGTCAACGTATGTATACATATATATATATATATATATATATATATATATATATATATATATATATATATATATATATATATATATATATATATATATATATATACACACACACACACACACACACACACACACACACACACACACACACACACACACACACACACACACACACACACACACACACACACACACACACACACACACACACACACACACACACACACACACACACACACACACACACGCCGGTAGGCGGCGATGGGTCGTCGAGCATGGAAAATATAAGATATAGAGCAAATTGGATGTCATATAGCGATAGGGAATCACCTTAAGATTATGCATATCAAATCTCATCCAGTTCCATCTACTGATAACTACTCAGTATCCATTTGAATGAAAAGTAGCGAAAATGCGGTTTGAAATCGGAAATCCCCAAAGTTCGAGGGGGTGCTGTGGGTGAACAAAGATCTAAATCGAAAATCCGGCTGGATCGTTTGTGCACAATGTATTCCAGACGATTAGTGTGAATTTTCATGACAATCCGACCATAACCCTAGGAGGAGTAGCATTTGGCGCGAAGGCACCTCCAGCTCTCGCATATTATCGATTTTTGCACTAATTGACCTTTGACCCCTGACCTAAGCGAAATCGGACAATATGTCCTGAGGCAAAGTTGTAGTACTCATTGAGTACCATGAACCTGCAAAGTTTCATTCGTATCGATGCACTCACCTGGTCGCTAGGGGGCCTTCAATTTTCGCTAATTTTCACGCATACCCTAATTGTAGGGGGCGCTGCGGGTAAAGTATTCCATATATCACAAAAACCGGAATATATTTGATAGAGCATCACCTGTAGATCATTCGTGCCAAATTTCATAACCCTACGTGGGATAATGGCTTTCGGAATTGATTTCGCGTGAACGGTACCGATTTTGAAGGTTTTTTGGTTGTTGCGAGGGAACCAAAGCGTCCCTAGCAACCATCACAATTTCCAAAGCACTAGGTCATAGGATGTACCGACCACCCGAGTTTGGTCAAAATCGGCCCACATTTACTACCAATTATGCTGATGACAAACGAACAAACATCCAAACAAACAGACAGAATTACTGACAATAAGGGTCACCTATTTCAGTGACCCACTATATATATATATATATATATATATATATATATATATATATATATATATATATATATATATATATATATATATATATATATATATACATACATATATGTATGTATGCATAATCATGCTCTGGGTGCTGGTGCTCAAGCAGATGGTGGCGATTCCAATCAATAATTATCCGAGCAAAGACATTACTCGGCCCATGAGAGCAGCGTCACCCCTCGGTAGTTGCTGCAGTCCTGGCGATCACCCTTCCCTTTCCAGCGAGGGACAACAAGGCCCCTTTTTCCAGTCAGTTGCGTTGATGCCTGTGTTCCTAACAGAGTACAGAACTGCATGCAACGATACCATTACAGCATTTCCACCAGCCTTGAGAAGTTCAGCATGGATGCCACAGATCCTTGGGGCTTTACCCACTTTCAACTGGTTCATCGCAGCCTGTGTTTCCACAAATTAAGATGGTTCGCAGTTGATTGGAGGGCCAGCAATCTGGATAGTTATACCTATGACATCCAACTCAACAACGGTTGGGTCAGGATGGTCAGCCTGGTGCAGCCAGCCAGGTTAACAGAAAAACCTTCAAAAATCTTCTTCTCCAAAATGGCGGAACAGATCGAGGCAAAGCTTTACACTTATGACCGCCTATCCATAAGGAACAAAAATATCTCGAATGATGACATCATAGGCCACATGGTTTGACAACTATGATGTTTTTGAAGAACAAACCTTTAAAAATCTTTTCCAGAATGGATTGACAGATTGAGGGGAAACTTCACCCACATGTTCCCCAAGCCTTGGGGATACCAGGGTGTTCACGAATAATTATTGGGTCACATGATCTGGCAGTCATATTGGATTGACCAAAAATCTTTTAAAAAAGAACTTTCTCTTGATCTGATCATCAATCGATGTGAAACTTCAAAATTACAATCTCATAGTCATGGGCAATATATGTTATAAATTTCAACCTGATTGGATGCATGGTCTGGCAGCCAGAAGTATTTAATATTTTGAATCTGGCTTCAGGAATTTAAATCAAACTTGGGACAAGTATGTAATAATGTGGGTGGAGGCATATCTGGCAACGTGTAAGAGGGCCCGTCGAGTTATATGCATGCCTACATGTATATATATATATATATATATATATATATATATATATATATATATATATATATATATATATATATATATATATATATATATATATATATATTGTTACGAATTTGCGCCCGCTGGCGTGCGAACGGCCGCTTTCCACGAATAGTAGCAGCTCACCCACCGGAAGCACAATTCAGTTGTGACCTTCCGGAGCAACGCCGGAACCCTGTCACGGGTGGGTCTTCAACCCCACCACGGCCTAGCCAATTTTCTACCCGCACAGGATAGGGTCAATCGCCGAATCTCAATATACCTAAGTACCCGCGCGGATAGCTAACCGGGAGACCGTACCTCGACGCAGGTCGGCTTGGGACACGAACCACTAAGCGGTCCGTTCCGTTCTGCAGTGATAACCGAGCGGGGATGATCGCCCGACCTCGCCGGATCCGATTCTATTTAAAGGGTGTTTGAAACCCAGCTATTTATTCCGCGATGCAAGATGGAATTTTCAATAGGGAGAGGATGCAACGAACCGAGTACATTTCAAGAAAGCACATCTATTTTCAATTACACGTATGTAGAGCCAACACGTATTCAGGCAAACAAAAGCAAGGGAAAGCACTACGACCGAATATAATTATTATTTCACAGGCACTTAACAGGTATTACTTCACAGGACACGGCGCCACCAACATTCATTTGAAAGCAAAAAAGAAAAGGATTAGACCACCCCCATAGACAGGGCGGCCAGACTGGGCCCATGGGCATTTATGGCGTGGGACTTGGCTGACCGAAAGGGCCCCACGAGGCCGCGCAGGTTACCTTCCTCGCTGGGGCGACCCACGACGCTCCTTTCTCATGGCAGCTGGCGTAGCCGCGGTCCGGCCCAGGCCTCGTCTGACGGCCCGGTAATTCGGGCCCAGCCGGTAACGCCTCAGAGGAACGAACGGGCCTTTGCTCTTTCCGAGTTGATGCTCTCGTTAAGAGCCCGCTTGTCCCTCGCGCTGCCCGGACTGTCACAAAGCCCGATCACCTCGGACCATTCAGAGCTGGTTGGCGAGTCCTCTCCGGCCCGTACCCGAGCACGCAGGTCTGCGCGGCAGAGCAGGCGGGGCTGCGCTCCCAGCTCGCGTCTCCTGGCATCTGACCCTCTTCACCGATTGAAGGCTCCAAGCGCCAGGCTCCCGACTTCCGCGCAGCTCCCCAACTGCTTCAGACAGACACTCTCCAGACCCGACTTGACTCTTGACTTGACTCTCCGCCCGACTTGACTCTCCTCCCGACTTGACTCTCCTCCCGACTTGACTCTCCTCCCGACTTGACTCTCCTCCCGACTTGACTCTCCTCCCGGCTTGACTCGTTCAACTGGCGCTCTGCGCGGCCTTTTATAGGGCTGGTGAAACGAGATCTGATCTCCGCCCTCTCAACTCTGACCTCTGCTCGGAAAGCGGACGTGGTAGAAATCACCGGCCCTCTGGATCCGATTCTCCGAGAGCGAAGCTTCCACACAGAGCGGACGTGGTAGAAATCAGCAGACTTGTGCTTCGACCCCCACAGGCCCCGCCCCTTTCTCTCCTGTGATCCGTTTTTCGAGGCGAAGCTTTTACACAGAGCGGACGTGGTGGAATCACCATCGCTTGCGCTCACAACGAAACCCCCCGCATCGGTTTGCAGCGACGCTGTTCGCTGGGAACTCGCCGCGGCTGGTGCAAAGATGGCGTCGTTTTGGAGACAGAGGTGAGGCGATGTTTGTGGCATGGAGATGTTGACGGTTGCTGGCGGAATAGTGAAGATGGCGTGGTTGTTGAGAGGCAGGTGTGGTTGTGGTCGGTGTTGTGGTTAAGGGGAGCGATGTTGGTTGTTGTAATGGTGGTGGAGATGTGGTTGGTTCAAAATAATGATAGAAAAAGAAAAACACTATCTCAAAGTATCACAGCCCTGTGACACGAATAATCCCCATCAAACAACGCTGGGGAAATCTAACTGAACCCAAACTTATCGATGTAACTGAACCAAGGACCTTTATGGTGTTCTGCGAATTTCCACAACCGTAACAATGTATGTATATATATATATATATATATATATATATATATATATATATATATATATATATATATATATATATATATATATACATCTGTAAATATATATAAATATAACATTAATCTACATATATATATATATATATATATATATATATATATATATATATATATATATATATATGTATATATGTATATATACTGAAACGCAAAAGAAACTTACCACCTTTTAAACCTTCAAATATCAACAATAACACTGCGTGTTGTAAATGTGTGAACTTATTTGTGGACAAACGTGTCCTCACTGTCAGACAAAACGGTCATGGATGGTCACTTGAACCTTCAATGGTCACTTCATAGCACAGCTGTTGAACATCCGTTTTGACTGTCAGTGATTAGCCAAGGGTTACGGGATGATTTTAATGAGCTGCACGTGATGTCTTGATATTGGCTTTAAAAAGGCCAGTGCAAAATGGGCATTTCAATCAACATGTCACGATTGCCAAGGGATCAACGGCAGTGTTCCTTGGGCATACTGCAAGGCGGATTGAGCTACCGTGAGGTGGCACGTCACCTTGGCTGTTCACACCAGACGATATCGGCCCTGGTGGACAGAGACACCCTCCACAACTCTGCAGATGACAGACCTCGATCAGGGAGGCCAAGAGTCACCACTGCAAAGTAGGACAGGCAGATGGTCCTAAGTCAGATGGCTTCAGACATTGAGGACTGAGTGGGACAGAATCCAGCAGCAATCCATCCAAAGACTGGTAGGCAGTATGCGCCGACGATGCACTGCCTGTATCCAAAACAATGGTGGCCACACGCTATTGAAAGGGGACTGACATTGCACCCTGTGCTGTTCTATACTGTAGAACAAACTTATGAGATGGTGTATCTTGGTCAAAAACTTGACATGTCATCAATAAAATGCCAATGTTTCAATTAGCAATTGTTGGTTTGCTTTATTTTGAACTTTTACAATTTTATTACATTTCAAACAAGTGGTAAGTTTCTTTTGTGTTTCAGTATACATTTATGTATACATATATATATATATATATATATATATATATATATATATATATATACATACATACATACATATATACGAGCTGACCCGCGAACCCGTTGGATTCCCGTTGTGACAGCGGTTGATAAAAAAAATCATTTCAAAAAAGAAAAAGAAAAAATAACTAAAAAGAGAGCTCCAGTGAACTATACAGCTGAGGTTGTTTGCATTGATCAAATAATCCCAAAAGAGTACTTGACTGAATCGGGAATTGATTTTTTAATAATTTTTTTCATTGCCCGATTTGAACGAAACTTGATATTGCGCGTCAATGTAAAAAAAACCAAACGGAGAAAAGAAAGTCGAAGAAATCATTGTGCGTAATCTTCTAAGCACTATTTTATTTATCAATGAACATGGAAGTATCAGATCAAAATGGCGATGTTTATTTTATGCTTAAAAATAAATCGTTCTTTGTCTATACTAAATGTTTGAGATTTTAAAATAAATCATCTCAAGAAAACAAGACGAAGATAGCTCCAGTGAACTATACCGCTGAGGTTGTTTGCATTGATCAAATTCTCCCGAAGAGTACTTGACTGAATCGGGAATTGATTTTTAAAATTATTTTATCGTTGCCCGATTTTAACGAAAATTGACACCACACTGCAGGCGAATGGTGAGTAAGGTGACACTAAAATTTTTGCACTATCATGTACCGTTTTGGCTGTATTTCAGGAACATATATACATACAAGAAGTGAGTTTTAGCAATATATACATACATATGCATTGCTTTTTTATTCTTGCTCTTGCTTTTTTGTTCAAATTAGTGGAGTCGATCTCGTTTTTACTTTTAGCTTGAAGTGCCTTCTTTAACACACACACACACACACACATATATATATATATATATATATATATATATATATATATATATATATATATATATATATATATATATATATATATATATATATATAAATATGTTATTGTAAAGCACCAGTTATTGTAAAGGTGTTAAGTCACTGATAAGGTTCCAAGGGTGGGTATACCACATAGGGGTAGCGAGAGTGTGTACGTGCTATGAATAATTGCCTGGTACATAATATATGCCACTTTATTGCCTCTTTCTTTATATGCAACACAAGGCTGTGGGTAGCATCATTGGTTGAGAGCATGGCTGTGCTGTTGATACAATGCCCCTATTACCATTACACTGGTGCTCATTTTGCCTTCCTCAGAAGGATGACAGGCTGAGTCAACCCCACCTGGTGTTAATTCAGTGGCCAACAGGGGCTCAAACTCAGGACCCAAAGATCCCAAGCCAGCCACCCTAAAGGCTAAGCCAACACCAGGCTTCACTTGATTGCCTCTCCTTGTAAATACTTGTTTGCTTGTGCCACTAAAAGCCTGTCCTAAACAAACTATGTCTTGACTTGTGCTTTTGGTTCTGACCATGGAATAGGATAACTGAGATTTAATTGGGCTGGGTAAGTGCTGGAAACAGTTATGTAAGCATTGCTACAGCTCGGCCAACTAAATAAGATCGGATACGTGATTGTGGGCATGGCACCTGCTTGTACTCAGGCTTTTTCATATCGTAACACGACTCTGGGTGTGGGATCTCGCGGGAAGCTCTGGATTGACTGGCGATCATGGTCTCTTAGAGACGCGTCATCCTCTTAGAGTTATCTTGAGGCGATGTCCATTATTCTGGTGTCTTGTGGGATCCAGAACCATAATAATATATAAAATTCATGAAGTTATTGTGGAACTTTAAAGTTTCATAACTTTGGATGTGCAAACCTGGTGGAAGCAAACTGCAAATGGCATATGGAAGCATAATTTATAAAGCTTCATTAATTTTAATGTTGTTAATGATGTTTTTAAATTTCATTTCAGATGTTGAAGCTGATTGAAAATGGTGACAGTCAAAGAAAAGGTTAACTGTGTTTTGGCTCGAGGTACAGAATTCCATAACAGCCGTGAGAAGAATATTCACTGCTCATTACAGGGAAGAGCACCACATAGGAATTGTATTAACAATTGTATGAAAACGTTTTAAAAAAACTGGGTCAGTCAATGACAAACTACGATCTGTAGGCCTCAAATCAGTAAATAGACTGTCACCATCATCCTGGAAGCATTTGAAAGGAGTCCATGAAATTCGTTGTGATGTGCATCTGTGGAACTAAACATCTCACAATCAAGAGTGCACAAAATTCTCAAACTGAAATTGCATTAACATTCTCACAAGATTCAGGTGGCTCAAATGTTAAAGGAAGAGGACTGCCACGAAAGGTTACATTTCTGTCGACAGTTCAGATCAAACGTCCACAATTCCCATGGGTTTCTTGACGAGTTGACTTTTTCTGACGACATTCCACATCTTTGGCAAAGCCAACCGCCACAATATCCACATTTGTGCGACAGGAAAAAAAACCTCAGGAAGTCTGGCAACATGAGAAAGACTCGCCAAAAATAAACGTCTGGTGTGCTATCAAGAAGTCACGCATTGTCGGGCCTTCCTTTTTTGAAGAAGCACCAGTCAATGGCGAACGTTTCTTTGCAATCTTGTGAAATTTCATTGCCCTTGAACTAAGATGATTAGTCTTTCAGAGAGCACCTTCGTCCAGCAAGACCAGGCTCCATCCCACTATGCCTCCTTGAAATGTGCGACGGTTCTTGAATTATGTCTTTCAGACAAGTGGATCGGAAGATGTGGACAAATTGCTTGGCCACCTCATTCACCTGACCTGTCCACAATGGACTACATTTTATGGGGCTATATAAAACTGTTGATTACTCATCAAAGCCACATACTTTGGATGAACTTAGGGCTATAATCCTAAATACAATTCATGAAATTACTCAGCAGCAACTGGAGAATGTATTCGACAAGTTGGAAAATCGGACTGAACAATGTATTCTGAAAGATGGCGGTTATGTTGAAACCTAAAAATTTGAAGTATTAGTAAAAACTTTATGAACTAGAAAGGCACTTGATACAGCGCACCCCTCCAACAGGCTGAACAGTTTTCATTCTGTATCCTACTGATAGGCCAGATCTGCATCTGAACCTTCACCAAAATCGAATCAATTCGTTCTTGTCACGTACCCAACTCATCCACCAAGTTTTTTTTCCTAACCAGTCCCTAATTATTTTTTAATATAATGCTATAAATCGTTTTTGGCCTTATCTCTCAATGGTGAAGAATCACTTAAAAGATTCGCGTAACCACATCCACATTCAGATCTTCACCAAAATCGAACCAATTCTTCCTTGTCACAGACCCAACCTGTCCACCAACATTCGTCCGAATCCATCCACAACTTTGAGATATCCTCTCACAGCCAAACAGATAGGCAAACAAACAGGGATGAAAGTATAACCTCCGTCCACCTTCGGTGGCAAAGGTAATTATGCTTTCATGCACATTTTAGTTTGCTGATATCGTGCGTACATCAAAAGTGATAAAAGTATAAAGTTGCCCAAGGACTTCATAAGCACCCGACGTGTGTGTGTGCGTGTGTGTGTGTGTGTGTGTGTGTGTGTGTGTGTCAGTGTGTGTGTCAGTGTGTGTGTGTGTCAGTGTGTGTGTGTGTGTGTGTGTCTCCTCCATAACTCCAAAGCCATGAAACTTATCAACCTGAAAGTTTGCATGCATAGTAAGGGAACCCCAAGGAAGTGCATGAGTGGAAATTTGGTATCAAGTTAATTAGAACACCCCTTTTGAAGATAATTAACGGCCTCATTTAATTATATCCTTTCTCATGTGCATTCTCAAATACCTCGCTCTCCCTCGATAGGGTCTTAATCCGTCATTATTTTTTTGGCCTTTTCAAGAATGGAATATCTTAATGATAGTTTTTTTTTGTTTTCACTTTCCTCACTCATATCAATGAATGCATGATCATACCTATGAATTGCTGGGTACATTGCAATGCTTATAAACACCCGGAGACATCAGCGTTTGTGGCTTTATTTCATTTCCGCACATGCCATAACCTCTAGAATCTCAAACTAAGCCGATTTACAAAATTTAAGCTCCAGAATGTAACTTAGCAGCAGGCCTGACTGCGAAAAAAAGTCTTCATTTGTTCAAATCAGACATACTTTTACATTTTGGGTGTCCTTGGGAGGTGTTTAACATGACATATCGGCAATTGCTAATCGCTTGCCAAGCCAGCAATTACTTATCAACCATTTCGTTGGAGTGCTTCTTTGAGTGCTGAAGACACTTGCCGAGTGCTCTACAATATTGGCACTGTCAATGAATACTGTATATTGATTGACTTGGACAAAGTTCAGGGGCCACTCACCTGTATTTGGTCCCACATTGTTCTGCGGTGCATCAGGCAGTGGCTGGCTCACTGAAAATGTGCAATTTTATTTTACACCACATTTCCCCTTTTTTGTATGGTCCTCTTTCATTAAATGACCCGTCATTTCGGCATAGATAAATACATATTAGAAAATTAAATGTTTTGTTTTCAAAAGTTTCCTCAACTGTTTCATTGAGTGCTCTTTTTTGCCACTTGGCATGCGCTCTTCAAGCTTGGATTGCGATACCGCGGTTCGATACTAGGGTTGGGAAGGCAAAATAAATTAGATGATCACAATGCGTAAAAAATGTTTTCAGTCATTACAAAGTAACAAATCACCACATCACGGCAGGATAGTCAAAAGGTACGAATGCTCGCTCTAAGCTGTCTAGCCTGGGTTCAAATCCAGACCCAGCTATAAACTTTCAACCCAATGTTTCACAGGCAGGGTGATTCATCAATGTGTGGGCCGTCTCTCAGAAGGATGTTAAACTTGGTGTCATATCGGCTGGAATGTCGCCTCTACTCTCCTTCTCTCATCCCTCTGCCTCTCTCACTCCTATCCCACCTCTCTCTCTCCCATCGCTATCCCTCTCTCCCCCATTCCTATCCCTCTCTCCCACCCCTATCCCTCTCTCCCACCCCTATCCCTCTCTCCCACCCCTATCCCTCTCTTCCTTACGTATCTCCCTCTCTCACACCCCCATCTCCCTCTCTCCCGCCCCTATCCATCTCTCCCACCCCTATCCCTCTCTCCCACCCCTATCCCTCTCTCCCATCGCTATCCCTCTCTCCCCCATTCCTATCCCTCTCTCCCACCCCTATCCCTCTCTCCCACCCCTATCCATCTCTCCCACCCCTATCCCTCTCTTCCTTACGTATCTCCCTCTCTCACACCCCCATCTCCCTCTCTCCCACCCCTATCCATCTCTCTCACCCCTATCTATCTCTCTCTCTCTCTCTCTCTCTCTCTCTCTCTCTCTCTCTCTCTCTCTCTCTCTCTCTCTCTCTCTCTCTCTCACCCCTATCTCTTCTCTTTCTCTCCCACCCCTATCGCTCTCTCTCTCCAACCCCTTTCCCTCTCTTTACAACCACTTTCCCTCTCTCTCCAACCACCAATCCTCTCTCTCCCCAACGTCTTTCCCTCTCTCTCCAATCCCTCTCCATCTTTCCAACCCATTTCCCTCTCTCTGACCCCTCCCTTCTCTCCCCTTTCTTCTCCCCATTCCTCTCTCCCACTCCTATCTCTTTGTCCAACGCATCTTCCTCTCTCTAACCCCTCTCCCTCTCTCCAACTCCTCCCCTCCGCCCTGTGTCAGGTCAGGTCAGATTAGATCTGTGACTTGCTACAGGTACCATTTAAACCTGAACTAACCTGTTCCATGGTCGGGTCATCGGTGACTAAACCATTTCCCCCACCAAGTTTCTTGGTGAGGAGGGTGTATAATATGGACACCCAGCAGGATGAAGAACAAAACCTTGCAAAGGGCGGAAGAGTTCCTTGTGAGCCAACAGCCATCCATATCTGGTGCCAACTGTGTTTGCGGACGTCCTCCTGCAGTTGGGTTACTTTTTATTCGGAGTTACTGTCGATCCAACTCTGCCCACGGAAACGCCCATGCAATGTCTGAATTGGACAAATCCACACGTTTTTGTCAGTCGGAACTGATGTTACTTTCAAATCTAGAGATTACATTTTGTAATTCTGGTTAGTTTAAGAGATTCTCTCGGTTTTTCATATATGCAAATTAAATAAAGCCATGAACGCCGGCATCTCCGGGCGTTTATAAACACTGCAATGTACCCAGTGATTCGTAGCTATGATGAGTGAGGAAAGTGGAAAAAAAAACACTTTATCATAAAAAAATCGTTGTGGCCTGTTCCAAGTCGAGGCAACTTTGAGCAGGCCAAAAAGCATGGCGGCTTCAGACCTCAGCAAGGTTACCCAGGAAACGCCTAAAGACCCCAGACAGCGAGGTGGCCGAGGATCGCCTGATGAAGGATATAATTAAACAAGGCCATTAATTGTCTTCAAAAGGGGTGTTTTAATGAACCCAAACATCCAATTTTCACTCCTGCACTTCCTTGCAACCTTCTTAGTATGCATGCAAAGTTTCAGGCTGCTAGGTTTTATGGTTTTGGAGTAATGGAGGACACACACACACACACACACACACACACACACACACACACACACACACACACACACACACACACACACACACACACACACACACACACACACACACACACACACACACACACACACACACACACACACACACACACACACACACACACACACACACACATTGCCTTTTATTAGTTTCGGTAAAGATTGTAAAATGGCGTAATGTATGAAATAGTGAATGTCTTGTTCCCACAACCTTTGGACGAGCTCTCGTGAGCGAATTGTGGCTTTGTATAATTTGGGGCAGACGTGGACAGGGATGTGAAGGATGACTGGATGATGACTTTCTATGAAACGTTTTT
>NC_140967.1:69820774-69908274 GCF_056783735.1 Eptatretus burgeri
AGTGCGGAACATGCATTTCCACGAGCCCCGGCAAAGTGATCAAGCAAGAGATAACGTGCTTAAGGTGGGATCGCTAAAGCGAAGCGTCCCCCAAAGCGTACCGGGTTGCGCGGTTGGCCAACCGCGCCATGTATTGAGAGGCCGTTAGTTCTCATCTGCTCTCCTTCCTTCTGGCTAACTAATCTTCATCAGGTCTGTGTGTGTGTGTGTGTGTGTGTGTGTGTGTGTGTGTGTGTGTGTGTGTGTGTGTGTGTGTGTGTATGTGTGTGATGGTGCCTGTCATAGTTTAAATTAAGATTGTAGAAGATATAACGGGATAAGTCTGCTCCGTATCTGCTTTTGTAAATTGCTTGCCTTTTGTCGCACACCACAAATTCCTTGCTATCCTCTGCTGTACATAATAATAAACCCCATTTACTGTGCCACATACCATTCTTCACTAATTGTAAATAAATGCTTGTGTAGAAATGTTCCCAGCTCATTTTTATCTTTTCCTTCATTGGTCCAGCATGGTCCGTATCCTAACCTAGCCGGGATGTTATCCCCCAACGATCTGTTTTCGAGCCGGTACATCCTTGGCAGTTACGCTCGGCTGCATCTGATCCGGTAAGGTGATCTGGTTTGAACAAGGCATACAGAGGGTGTGTCCCCCAGTAATTAAATCACGGCACCATTTTCGGTAACCAGTTTCCATTTGACGGAGGACCCTAAGTCACGTGGATGAGTTATTGGCGTTCACAGTTAATTAGTGACCCACCGCTTCATGGAGTTATCTGTCTGCGACGGCCTGCGATTCCTGAGTCTGGTGGGAACCCGAGGTAGCTCCCCCCTCCCCTCGTTGTCTCTTCTCGCCTGACCCCGGGTCCGCAAGAATATTTTAAATTTTGGTCTGCATGCACTAGCCCAGAGACTAAGTAACTTCCACACGTAGGAATCATTATCATGGTTTCAGCAGTTATTGAGGTAGGTTGGGCTACAATTTTACATTGTTTTGAGAGGGTAAGAAGAAGAAGAAGAAGAAGAAGAAGAAGTAGAAGTAGAAGAGGTAGAAAATGGCGTCTTAGCGATCTGTCCTTTCGGTACTTTAGCGATGTATTCTGGAATCTTTCAAAGTCTTGGTAGTTCAGAAAACGCTCGAGAATAAAAAATATGACTTTTAAATGCTTACGGCTTCACTTTATAGTAGTTTATCAGCCTATCATTGTGTACAAATCTGAATGGGTGGCCATTTTTTCCCCATATCATTCCTCAATATGGAGTACTACCATATTTCGTGACAAGCCAAACCTCTTACTTCCCAAGTACTGTTTTTCTTCTTCTGTTTATTGAATCTTTTACTTATTGTATTCAACCCTTGCTCCACTTTCTGTTTGAAGCCTTTTCATCCTCTGTCACCTCGTTCTTCCATGACCCTCAATTTTGCATAGAAAATGATAAATACCACCCAGTACAGACCTTAGAATGATGCAGGAAACATAATGAGTCATTGTCATACGGTAATGAGTTATGATACAATGTAAAAGTCGGTCGTATCATCTATTGCGAGTGCATGATGCCTCCTGACACTTTCCTCTCCCTACCTGACCCTCCTCTTCTTTCTTTGCACCTTACTCCCCTCCCTCTTCACCAGAAGCTATTTAACACCTGGTGAACATTGCTCTTGTGGTCCCAGATGAAGGTTACTCGGTGGTCGAAACGTTGAATCTGAACCATACCCTTTGGAGATTGCTATCATTGGTGGCACTTTTTACCATTAAGTATTACTGCAATTACATCCCACAGGATGGTGCATAGGTATGATATATTGTGAAGGCGTTTCTTGGCTGCTGCAGGGAAGCCAACAATAGCATATTTAATATCTTCAAACTGTTGCCAATTTCAAATATCTCTTCCCTTATTATTAATCATAATCACATCCAATCTCAAAGCCAATACATAATCAATGCCATGCACTGCTGTTCCAATTTTAAACTTTGTAGTAAAATGCCAGAATGCATTATGCTTTCTTCATATATAGTCACATAATTATGCTGCGGCTTTTACATGACAGACACCTATATTGTTAAAAATATACATTGGGTAAGGCCTCAGTCACATTTGCTCAACGGCGAGGATAAGGCGGCCGTACGCCCTCTGAATTGACAGAAACATGCGGCGGCCGCAGAGAAACTGAGGTGGCCTCATAGAGCCCCTACGCCATTTGGCTATATTTTACAGGCCGTAGGGTCGCCGTGGAATGAAATCGCGGAGTTATAACTTTTTTTCATTTCTACGTTCGCCGTAGCAATTCGACAAGCCAAGCTATGATGTAGATATGTTCCACGTCGACCGTACGTAGGGCGTATGGTGGGCTTGCGTTTTCCGTGTGGCTGCCGTAAGCTCTTCTCAATGAAAAATGAATTTTCCCAACCCCCAAAAAATTACGGCGGCCGCACTATTTCCACAGTCGCCGTACGGTGGCCTTGCGGTCTGTGTGACTACCTGTGTGCAACGCAAGGTCGACGCACGGTTCCCCTATGCCCGCCGTGCACCTACGTAGGCCTCCGTGGCAGTCTGCATCGACCGTGTGTCCACCGTGCACTACCGCTAGAGATCGGAGTATCGGTGTTTGCGTATACACAGTGGTGCCCCCAGAATCCCAATTTAATTCGTTCCAGGAGGCTGTTCGGATTCAAAAAATATTTTCCCAATAAGAAATAATGGAGTGAATTAATCCATTCGTGGACCCAAAGAAAACCCACTTTCAAGACACTTTAAACTGAAATTCCCCATGCTTAAGATAAAATAAGATGAGTAAATGACCGGTGGCGGTGTATTGTATGTAAACTGGTACATTCACCACATCCAAAGGCCCACACAGGCTCGAGCTCCGGCCTGGGTTCCGATCGCTCGCGCACTCTGCGAGAGCACTGCCCCCAGGGCAGCTCATCAAACATGATGCCCGCAGAACCACAATCACTTTCATCAAATACATCGGGCTGACGTAATCATGGATATTAAAAATTACAACCGGTTTTGCTGTGAAATTCAATCCTTGCCCGACAGTCCGTCACACCACGTGATCGGATTGCTTTTTTTGTAAATAATTCAAACACAAGATGATTAAAAAAACAAACATCTCAAATGAAGGTGAAAACACGAGGTAAGGCCGAAGTCACATTTGGCTCGGCGCCCGGAGGGTCTACAAAATGTACGGGCACTAGCAATTATAAAGCGGCCACAGTATTTCCACGGTCACACAATGGAGCAGTCACATATGTTTTTATTTTTCGAGGAGCTGCATGGCGTATTTATAAATTGTGGAGACCGAAAACGTGGGGGTGCCGTAATTTTTGGGGGGTTGGGAAAATTCATTTTTCATTAAGAAGAGCTTACGGCAGCCGCACGGAAAACGTAAGCCCACCCTACGCCCTGCGTACGGTCGAGGTGGAACACATCTACGTCATAGCTTGGCTTGTCTAATTGCTACGGCGAGTGTAGAAATGAAAAAAGTTATAACTCCGCAGTTATAATTCCACGGCGCCCCTATGGCCTGTAAAATATCGCCAAACGGCGTAGGGCCACCCTAAGGCCACCTCAGTTTCTCTGCGGCCGCCGCACGTTTCTGTCAATTCAGAGGGCGTATGGCCGCCTTGTCCTCGCCGTAGAGCAAATGTGACTGAGTACTTCCACCGACGAACTGAATGAACAAAGCGCGAAGATGCGGGTCGAACAGGTGGGGGAGACACGTGAACAAACATGAATGGTACGTTTTGTTCGGTTTTTTAAAAATGTATTGGGTTTTTAGGGCCAAACTTTCTCGAAAAAAATTGTTCAGATTCCAATTTGTTCAAACAGCTTGGCCGTTCAGATTCTGGGGGACCAGGGTATGTTATAGTTATAGTATATTCAGTATATTCAGTTATATATACTGGTATATTTTTATTTCAGTAAAAAAGGACTGGTATATATATATATATATATATATATATATATATATATATATATATATATATATATATATATATCCACTCGTTACCGTCCGTCTGGCCACACGTTCGCCTTAGGCCCCCCTGTGGTCGCTTTGCGGGCACCTTGAGGTCTCCTTGCGTCTGCCTTGAAAATTATATTGTCGCCACAGCGACGCCCTAAGGTCACCGTGCGACATCAAATCAAAGACCGTACGGCACCTCCACGTTTTGGGTCTCCACAATTTATAAACATGCCGTACGGATCCCCGAAAAATAAAAACATATGTGACTGCTACATTGTGTGACTGTGGAAATACTGCGCCCGCCGTAGAATTGCTAGTGGCCGCAGATTTTGGAGACCCCACGGCTGCCGTGGCAAATGTGACCTGGGCCTAACAATCAACAGAATGTCACGTGAAACAGTAGCACATGAGAACGTAACACTTGGCTTGAAAGATTCATGGCGATTTCAGTAAAATGGCAAAGATGGATGCATTTTTACAATGGAGCCAATCATATGCACGAGGTTTTGACAAAATATGAAATACAAACAAACACACAAGAAAGATGTCTGGCGAAGCACGATACTTGCGAAATCCATGAAACAAATTTAACATTAAAAATAATTGGTGGTTGAATTAAATGACTAAATATGCAACTCCTCTTCAAATTTCAAGTCAATTGATTGAAAATTGACAATTTTAGAAATCTGGCTGATGTCGATTTTTGGCCTATGTTGACCTCAAAAATTATTGTTTATTGAATTCATGACCTGAAATATAAATCCTCTTCAAATTTCAAGTCAATAGGATGAGGATTTTAGAAATTTGACAAAGTTGTTGACCTATGTTGATCTTTTGACCTCAAAAACAATAGGCTCCTTCCTTATGACAAATTCCACCATGTGGTGAAGTTTCGTGAAGATCGGTTTAAAATTGTGACCTGTAGGCGATTTACATACAAACAAATAGATAGGCAGACAGACAGGCAGAATAATGCACAAGACGAACCAATATACTTCAAAAATCTTCGATTTTCGCAAGTAATAATCAATATATAAAAAGAACAAAATATCAAGAGAAGAAAGGATACTAGACAGAATAAAAGTGGATTCCACATCTACAATTTTGGGTGTGGCAATTGAAGAATTCCTTGGAGGAGGGAAAAAAATAGCAAAGTCAGAGCTGTGTATTTGAAAATGTTTAGTGAAAATGGTAAAATATGGTGATGCAACAGCTCAGCAACAGCTCCAGTTATTTCCCTTCCTCCCCACATTTCCCATATAATTTGCATAAGACATGACGATATAGGCATGGGGAGATGGAAGTGCAGAGATGACAAAGGAAAAATGAGGACATGGATGGATTGCTTTCTTCGCTGCTTTGGCACCTGCTTGATGCGTACCCCATGTTGTATCGCTTTCCATGTATACAGTATTAGGAATTTGTTCAGTTTGCCTCATGATATCGAAATTTACCTTTTCCCATTTTTTTTCTTTCCAAGATGGAGGCTCATGGAAAAGTAAAGTCAGTAGAGGTGTGAACTGACAGTGGGGCAACAATTTGAAACAATCGGCAAGGGAATGAATGAAATGGAAAAGAAGAGAGAAAGGAGGGTAGGTAGTAACGACTGTAATCTGAAAATAAGAGGATTGGTTTACAAAAGGTTTAATGAGGGTAAAAACATTGTGGGTAACAATAAGATATGGCTCATTTAGTAAAATACTTCAAGTCCTTCAGGAAATAGTGGGATATAATGCCCCATGGAAGGTGGTTCTACAAACGGGAGAAAAGAAAACCAAAAGAGTTGAGGTGAGCAATCAGCCTGTATTTTGGGAGTTTAACCAGGAGGGGTGTAGCTGGGAAGGGTCACAGGACTGAAATAGTAGAGGGACCTGAAGTGGAGAAGAAGCAATAAAAAATAGAATGGCACTCGCTATGACACAGAGTCTCGCCTCGCCTGCTCATTCTGAACAAAAATTTCATCGTTAACTGAACACACTACTACTATGGCCTATATACCCATATCGCCAATGCACCCAAATATGTCACATACATTGCCATTACCATAGATAGCTTTATTGATTGTTTATTAGGATATGTAATGACCACTTTTGTGCACATTTGGGCTAAATTGCGTCAATGAAGATGAATGTCAAAAAATTCAAAGTATATTCCCCATTTTTAGTCGATCATATTGCTGAGGTTGAGGAAATTCGCAAACCACCATTCAGGTCCTGTAGGTGAGATATCTCTGTAAGTACATGTGTAGTTAGCCCAAACCCGTTGTTTAGAGGGAATAAATGTGATTCATTCGGGCTGCGACCCTTTAAGATAGCCGTTTTTCTGTTCTATCTTTATTTTGAACCAACCACGTCTCAACCGCCATCACATAACAACCACCAACCGCAACGCCGCTTCACAACAAGAACAACGCCAACAGCCACGACCTTTACCTTCACAACTCGCTCTCGCAAACATCGCATCACCACCATTCCAAGCGTCACCGTGGCCAGGGACCGCCACTTTAGACCCTCCACCACCTTCGCCTCTCCTTCTGTGGCCATTCCCGCACCACTTGTGAAAGCCGAGCGTCAGGCTCTTCTGGCCTCGTACAGGGCGCGCGCTGAGCCGCGGGTACAAAGAGCGGCCTTTCCGAGGGGAAGTCGGATCAGGAATGATACACGCCCACTTCTGTTCCGTCCTATCAGCAAGCGCGGGGCGATTTGGCCCCGCCTCCAGGCGCGTCGGAGTAGAATCGATATATACAAATTCGAGGATCAGGGGAGGTTCACGCCCACTTTTCCTCCGTCCAATGGGCGAGCATGGCTCCGCCCCCGAGCTCATCCTGATCCGGAAATTTGCATATGGGTTCTCCTGCCGTATTATAAAGCGCCGAGCGCAGGGCGAATTCAGTCAGTTTTGGGTCGGAAGCAGTTGGAGGCAGTCAGTGTTTTTGGGCTCGGGCGAGTTGGAGAGGTGTGGCGGCGGCAGTCAAGACGGGTCTGGAGGAGAGTCAGTCTTTCGGAGTCGGAGTCTGTCGGGGAGCTGCAGAGAGGGGAAGCCGGGAGCGCGGTCGAGGTCGCAGTGGAGTCGCTCGTCGCGGGACCCAAGCAAGCCAGCTATCCTCTTTCCCCAGAGCATCAACAATTCCCCCGTTCTCCCCCCCCCCCCGCGCTGAGATAGTGCGGAAAGGGGGCCCCGTTCCCACCCCATTCCAAGCAGTGCCAACGAAACCCGCGGAGGAGCGCGGAGTCGGGGCACCGCCGCGGCATTTGCAGCTCATCACAAGACGGGTAGGCTCCACCCGGTCTCGCGCCCACAGCCCCGTCTGCCCCCTTGTCATTGAGGGTGGCCCTTTTCTTTTGCTTTTGAGTATATGTGTTGTCGGCGCCGTCTGTAAAGTAAAACTGTGTAAGTGTTGCCGTGTGCTCGCGTAGTCGGTAGTATCTCTGCATTGTTGTGTTTCTTTTGTTGCAATTGCTTTTGGTGCATAATTGTTGTAATTGTATATGTGTTCTTTCCGTGTGCCGCGGAATAAATGTGCCTTATGTTGAACTGTTTTTCCCGTTTCGCTTCGTCTTTTCTTTAATTGAATCTCCATCTTGCTTCATGTAAAGGGTTGGTAGTGGGCTAAATACGCCCGATAATTAATCGGAACCGTCGAGGTTGACGATAACACCGCTCGGTTATCCCGATAGTATGGAACGGGTCGCTTAAAGTGGCCCGTGTCCGGAGTCGACCTGCGGCGAGGTGCGATCGCCCGGTCTACCCTCCGTGTGGGTACTTAGGTAGGTCGAATTTAGCGAACAACCCAATCCCACGCGGGGGGCCGATTGGCACGATCGTGGTGAGGCCGAAAGGCCCACCCGTGACTAGTTCCCGGCGTTAGTCCGAGAGGGTCATGACAGAATTGTCCGTCCGGTGGGCGACGTGCCGCGATTCGAGTTACGTGGCCGCTCGCACGCCGGCGGGCGCGAATTCGCAACAATATGTGTGAAGTTTCACATCGATCTGTTAAGTGGTTCTGGAGAAGAAGGTTTTTTTATGTTTTTATTTTCAATCAAATATGAATGCCAGACCATGTAACTGTTGGCGTCATAAATTTAATTCTTCACTCACATCAGATCGTAGAATTTTCAGATTTTACTGATAAGGATTTCAATTCAATGAATTATGCCTGGAATACCACTTCACTGATTATGTTATTGCTATCACACTACAAACCCCATGGGAAATTTATGACAGATACTAAGTTTCAATTTTTTTGTTGTGCGGTTTCAGAGATACAGAGGTCCAAAGTTTTCCAATTTTTCCAATATGGCTGCCACATCACGTGACCTATGACATCAAATTTATCATGTAAACGTTCCACACGAGTAGTCGCACTGATGGTGAAAATTTTGTCTCAATCCGAGAAGTAGCTTTCGAGAAAAACACGAAAGTTCTGTGCGGAGAAACAAAAACAAACAGACAAACAAACAAACAAACAAACAAACAAGAAGAAGAACTCTTCCTGAAATATAAATCCTCTTCAAATTTCAGGTCAATCTGATGAAAATTGAGGATCTTAGATATCTCACGTAAGTTGTTGAACTTTGGCCGATGTTGACCTTTTGGTCATTGTTGACCTCAAAAATAATTGCCTAGTTGAATTCAGTGACCTGAAATATAAATCCTCTTCAAATTTCAAATCAATCGGATGAAAATTGACAATTTTAGAAATTCGGCCGATGTTGACCTTTTGGCCTATGTGGACCTCAAAAATAATTAGTGGTTGAATTCAGTGACCTGATATAAAAAAATCCTTTTCAAATTTCATGTCAATTAGATGAAAATTGAGGATTTTAGAAATCTCACCTAAGTTGTTGACCTTTGGCCCATGTTGACCTTTTGGTTTATGTTGACCTAAAAAAATCATTGCTTAGTTGATTTCAGTTACCTGAAATATAAAACCTCTTCAAATTTCAATTCAATTTGATGAAAATTGAGGATTTTAGAAATACCACCTTAGTTGCTGACCTTTGGACTATGTTGACCTTTTGACCTCAAAAAAATAGGCTTCTTCCTTATGACAAACTCTACCAAGTGGGGAAATTTCGTGAAGATCGGTTTTAAATTGCGACCTGTAGACAACAAACAGACAGACAAACAGACAGAGAGACAAACAGAATCACAAACTTGACAAACCAATATCCTTGAAAAATCTTGGATTTTGCAAGTAACAAATCAACAAACGGACCCGAATGCAATACCCTCTCCTTTGCCGAGGGTAAAAAAAAAAACATCGATTGGACAAGTAGTACTGAGTTATCAATAAATTATTCCCCTTGGGGGATCAGAATTCTCATCAGCATTCTCGTGAGATATCGTAGAGGATTTTTTTGGAAGCACTGCCACTGCAGGTTTAAATCTCATTTGGACGAAAGAAATGGTGACATGTTATAATTCCATGAAGAAGATGGTGACAATGGAAGTGTTCGTGAAGATGAAAACAGCGGTCGCCTGTTCACTACAGATTGGTGGCTTTTGTTTTTTTCCGTTCAATTGACGGTTTGCAAGGGATTTTTGAATTAATTGAGAAATCTGTTATATTACTCCAGCAGAAACACGGCACGACACAGCACGGACACGAGCATACTCGGACACAGCTGACAAAATGGGCGATGAATGCTTTGTCCCACCGTTGTGTCCGTGTCATATCTGTGCCGTGTCCCACCATTGTGTCCGTGCTGTGTCTTGCCATATTCCACCCTTGTGTCGTGCCATGTCCCAAGGTCGTGTCTGTGCTGTGTGCCACCATTGTGTCCATGCCATATCGTGTCCGTGCCGTGTCCCACTGCCATGTCTGTGGTCATGCTGTGTTATGTCCATGCCATGCCCCACCATCGAGGTGGGTGGTGGCGAGGTGAAATTGGTCACTGGCAGGCCAACACAGGTATTTGATTCACCGCTCAAATCGTCCATGTACATGTGCTGGTAGCTGGGTAGAGATGGTTTTACAATTTCGAGTGATGGATGTTTCTTCTACTTAATCGTGGATATGGCATCCTCTCTCACTCGTGGTAGATAACCACAAGATCTAAGCATCTCTCTTGTTACATAACAGTGCTCTGTAACATGTTCTGAGCATAAAAGTGAACATTTTCTGGGCCTGATCCACACTCGGGTATTTCACACAAACCTCGTCCAATTTCTGGTAAATTTCGGGTCATATTTGTGCCATTGGTGTGGCATATTTGTGCATAATTGAAAATCATTCGCTGTTTGAGTTAAATCTTATCGCATTATAACCCGTATATAGTACAAATATGGCAGTGGACTCAAGGGTGTGACATCACAGAACATCATAAAGAAGAAGATTTCGAATTTTAATTGCAAAATTACCTACTTTATAAATTGCAAATCAGAAAAAAGACACATCATATCTGTTGTGTAGGGTATCAAGGGATAGATTATCGTCGAGGTTGTTTGAGCATTTAGGTTCTCGTTTACGATTCTGGCTTGCATAGTAGCAAGTATATACCACCATAGTTGTTTTGGTGGTATGTGCAGCTGATGTAAGCCTGTTGAGGAACTTACGCAACTTTCGTTTGTCCTGGACCAACCTTGTTGTCTCTCTCTGGGAATGGAAGGGTGATCACCAGAACTGCAACAACTACCGAGGATTGATGCTGCTCTCAGTGCTGGGCAAGGTCTTTGTTTGGATAATTCTTGATAGGGTTCACCAGTATCTGCTTGAGCACCAGCACCCAGAGCAGTCAGGCTTTGCACCAAAGATTGACCATATCCTTCCTCTTTGGATACTCACGAAATGCAGATAAGTTTCGGCAGGGGCTGCTTGCAGCCTATTTTGACCTCTGCAAAGCGTTTGACTCAGTGAATTTGGATGCCCTCTGGAGGATCCTTAGTCTTCGTGGGGTGCCACCAAAATTGATCAATCTGATGTCTGAACTATACTCCGGTATTGAGAATGCTGTGAGATGTGGTGACACCATCTCTGACTTATTTCCAGTTGTCACTGGAGTTCGTCAGGAGTGTGTTCTGGAAATTTTTCCCCCACACTTTTTCAGCGCTTGTATGGATTGGATTCTGGGGAGGATGTCAGAGGGATCAGGCTGTGTTGCATCACTTGGGAATGTCAATATACCTGACCTTGATTTCACAGATGATGCAGTCATCATTGCAGAGACTCTGGATATCCTTTTAGGGGGCCCACGAGGTGCTGAATGAGGGGTTGGAGCTGCTGGGATTACAGGTTTCCTGGGTAAAAACTCAGATCCAGGCTTTCAATGACATCTTGGGTGCTGCTATCTCCTCTGTACCTGTTAATGGTGAGGATGCTGAGGTCACGGAGAGATTCACTTACCATGGCAGTGTCATTCATGTCTCTGCTGGCTGTGAACCAAATGTCAATAGACGTCTGGTCGGGCCTGGTGAGTCATGGATTCACTGGATTATGTGGTGTGGTGCTGTCACTGCCTGTGCAGGAGGACGAATGTCCGAGTCTTCAGGTCCTTGGTGCTTCCAATCTTGCTCTATGGATGTGAGACTTGGACTCTGACCAGGAATCGGAGATGGAGACTTAATTCATTTGGTGCCAGGTCTCTTTGGAGAATCCTTGGCTATCGCTGGTTGGACTTTGTGTCCAATGAGCAGTTGCTGAGAGAGACTCAAATGAGATTTGTTTCCTGCATAGTCCGTGAGCATCAGCTGCGGCTGTATGGACATGTAGCTAGTTTTCCTGACGCTGATCCTACTCACCAGATTCTCTCAGCGAGGGAGCCTCATGAGTGGAGGAAGCTAATGGGCCAACCACGTGCCTCGTAGTTGCAGCAGGTTGATCAGCATCTCAAGGAGATGAGGATGGGCCAGGCATTTGCCTGGGTTGTAGCGAGACGGAGGCCCCTAGAGTACTGGCGGAAAGTGGCCGCAGCGACACGCTGCTCCGGCACATGCTCCCATATCTGACCTGACCTGGACCCACTAACTGATCGCCGTCCACATGGTTTCTCGCTCCCTCAGCTAATGTACCACCATACATCATCATGTCTGTCTGGGCCTTCCAAACCCCTGTATACCTCCAGGGTTTCAGTGTTTCACTGTTTTTGTGACGTTCTTTTCTATACGCAATGCACGTCCAATCCATCTCCACATCTTCATTTTAATTTTTTCCAGGATGATTTTCCTTCCCGTCTTTATTTCTACCACCTCTGTGCTCACTCTCTTTGGCCAGAAGTCATAAAGTCTTTTTGTGACATACAAATAAAGGATTCTCGTTTATGTGCAATGATTTTGATACTGACCTGCAATGATTTATGTGCAATGATTTTGGTTACTTTCTATATTTCACAGCCAAATAGAAGAACTGATTTTATATTTTAAAAATCTAAAGCTTCGATATTTATTTATTTATTTATTTTCAAATTTCCTTCATACTCATAAATGCTACTCTTGCTTTCTGCGGTCCTTGTCAAACACATGAGTTTCCTCCTCCTGTTGCAGTGACCAGAGACCCTAGATACGTATTATTGTCAACATCTCATTCATAAATTATATCATTACATTATAAAGAGACGAGCAATAAGTAGGCTTCAATTTGTTATCACATGAGTGTACATATCGGTTGTCTATGTATTAGGTATGTATGAGAGGTAGTTGTGGTATCGATCTCGTGTGGACAAGGTGTTAGATTATCCATGAAATGTGGCAAACGTTTGGATAAGAGAAGACTTTCAAACAACCTTTTATTCTGTCTTTTATTTGCAGATGAATGTCCACAGCAGATGTTTCACATGATGAGTCTTATTCATTATTGTCCACCCTTTTTTCCGTGCTGTAACAGCTTCACTTTTTATGGTTTGTATAATGGAAAGGCTCTACCATGAGATCTGACAAAGCTGCAGAAAAACGTCCAATCCGAGATGTTTTAGTGACTTTTCTTCACCCAATGTGCAGAGAGATCAAACGATTTATTTTGATTTTTGCAGCAGTCGGCTCGCATTTGTGGTAGTCAAACGTTTTTACCTTTGCCCTCCTTTTTGATGTTAACCCTTTTAGTAAGAAAATCAAAACAACTGGCAGATGTGTTTCAAAATGTCTGGGATCGGCTGTTTGGGAACTGCCAGCTCTGACTCTGTACTCTCTTACGATGTTCTCTGAAGACAAGCCAGAAGTTTCAAGTTGCATGCAGCTCATGTGTATGAAATCTCTTTGAAATGGCTGCCAAGACCAAATCACATACCACCGACACAGAGACAGCCCAGCCCTGTGCGGAGTGACATTGGGAAGCCTGGATGTCCAATTAGAAAAAAAAGGATGCAACTGTAACACTAAAGAATGTCCTTGTGCTGATCGCCCGGCAGTGCTACGATGCAACTTTTCAGTTAGCGAACAACATTTGTATTCATGGGAATCAAATCAAATGGAGGAAAAACAAATCCAGGGAGGGCTCCACCTCTGTCGAAGACCACCAAGATACAGTATTATTCAGATGTATCGCTCGTGGGTGCACCTGTGCACAGACATTTTACCTAACGGTGTGTCTGAACATACCCATGATTCAAAAAAAATTGCACACGCGGAAAGATAAATGATGATGTATGCGGGGAAAATATATACAAATCTGACCTATCCACATTATTTGTCCTTCAAGGAATGGCTTCCCATAATCACATCGCATGATTGAATCCTGTGGACCTACATACATTTTCGACCTCATCCTACCCTTATATGTTATGCTTCGAAACTCTATCTATGATCCTTGACCAATGAAAATAGGAAAAACATAACCACACGTTCATTGATGCATCGAAGCGCAACCGTTCTCCAAAGACCTTGAAATAAACTTCGTTTTTTAACTCAGCAGGTTTTCGCTTGCCATGATAGTGGCATCCGGTGTTTCGCGCCATTACAGCTGTCTCGCCGGTTGCCCACTCACCATGCGCACGCGACACTCGTACGCCTGTCGTTATGCTCATTATGTCGAAGTGGAACAGTGCTGTAAAACCAATGGTAGGCACGAATAGCCCGTCAAGAAGATGTACATGCGTTGTGAGCGAAGGTTTTTGGTGAGTAGCTTTACTCGGTGATCTCGGGTCGATACGGGTTTTAATTAGCGGATATTTAATCCAACAATCAAATGCAGCAAAACATACCTTGAACAACCACCCAGTTCCAAAATAAGTGAATTTAATAACAAAATACATTCCACTTCATTGATTTATGGCAGATAAATCCAGTGAAAAAGTAACACGAAATGACTCGTCATTCATCCATTATGAATAAGCAAGTGCATGAATCATACATGGCTCCTGCATGTGGAAGTCAAGACTCATTGTAGAGATAAATGACAAAGAGTGGATATCACATAATGACAGTGTGTTGGAGTGAAGAGGAGCAATCGAGCATGGGACAAAAGCAAGGCAAAAGTAGTTATTAGTTCGGATAGAGCAAGGACATGATTGATAAATGTGTGCTTTGACATTTTTTTAACCACCCTTGAGGGCAGGACAAAATTCTACAAAGATATGAACAAATTAACATAGCGGAGCAGACAGCTTCAAAATGTCGAACAACAATGAATGTTGATTAATGAACAAGTGTGTTGCTGATCAGGAGGAAGACAGAAAGAGAAATCGAACAGGTGAAAACCAAATGAGAACTGTTCAGCGACCAACATCAACTCACCGTTTATAGCAGCAGATTTTAGCAAGACCGTAGCTTCCTGTCATTTTATACAGCCACCACCTGTATATTTCTGTGTGTATGGAGGATGTTGAACATACAGGATTAGATACATACGGAACGGTACTGAAGGTTCTCCAATGAATTACAGCAGTAACTGATGCCAACCAAAAGCAGGACAGGTACAGTACAAAACTAGAGGGGGAGCACTCGGTAGAGTGCAAAACCTCCGCCGCCAATACTGCTAGGTCACTCAAGTGAACCTGATTTCCTATTCATTCAATTTGACGTCAACAGTGCTCAGAGTTATAGTTTGCAACTTTTCCTTTTACTTTTAACTTTTACATACTCAATTCATTCGTCATAACTAGATTCCTTGAGACAGAAATTGATTTTATGTGGGTATATCCACCTGAAGTTCCAAAATCAGCCCCAATTATAATTTTGGCATGTTTTTTTTTGTTGGAAATCACTTATAACATGTAGAAATGCAAAAAAAAGAAATCGAAATTTTGTTGAAAAAAAAGTTGCAAATTTTTTTTTCTCTCTAACAATTTTTTTTTGGGGGGGAGGGGGGGTTGGAAATCACTTAAAACATGTAGAAATGCAAAAAAAAATTCAAATATTTTTTCAAATTGGCCGCCATAGCGGCCATATTGGATTTTGGACCAAGTCCAAAATCTAATGGCATGATCCTTGGACCAGACCTAACCCCTCCACCAAGTTTCGTCGAAATCCGTCAAGGAGTTTTTCCGTAATACTGTTCACAAACAAACAAACAAACAAACAAGCAGTCATAGACTGGTACTTACGAAATCGTCAACTTGACCTCTGACCTTGTCTAATAAAAGCTGTCTCGAGAGAAGGTGGATGTTGAACATACAGGATTAGATACATACGGAACGGTACTGAAGGTTCTCCAATGAATTACAGCAGTAACTGATGCCAACCAAAAGCAGGACAGGTAGTCAGGGATCAGCAGTGACGCAAACATCAGCAATGATCAGTGATCAGCAATTACAGCAGTGACGCAAACCAGAAGTTTCTACGATGATTCTGTACCAAACCATCAAAAATCGAATGTTTTGGATGTTTGACCTCACTGTGACCTTGACCTTTGACCGATTTTGACCAAAATCTAATCAGCGCTAGCCACCACCCTCCTGAATCACGTGGTGTAATTTGACATTGGTAGCTTCTTCCGTTCTCGAGTTATCATTTTTTGGATGTTTGACCTCACTGTGACCTTGACCTTTGACCGATTTTGACCAAAATCTAATCAGTGCTAGCCACCACCCTCCTGAATCACGTGGTGTAATTTGACATTGGTAGCTTCTTCCGTTCTCGAGTTATCATTTTTTGGATGTTTGACCTCACTGTGACCTTGACCTTTGACCGATTTTGACCAAAATCTAATCAGTGCTAGCCACCACCCTCCTGAATCACGTGGTGTAATTTGACATTGGTAGCTTCTTCCATTCTCGAGTTATCTGTTCCAAACCATCAAAAATCGAATATTTGACCTCACTGTGACCTTGACCTTTGACCGATTTCGACCAAAATCTAATCAGCACTAGCCATCACCCTCCTGAATCACGTGGTGTAATTTGACATTGGTAGCTTCCTCCGTTCTCAAGTTATCGTGCCTACAAACAAACAAACATACAAACAAACAAACAAACAGAAACGGGTCATCAATATACTTACGAAATCTTTAGATTTCGTAAGTAACAAACAAACAGAAAGGGGTGAAAACAGTAACCTCCATCCATCTTCGATGGCGGAGGTTAATGATGCTTTATGAGACATGCTGTGAAAGGTGCAACCAAAAAAGGCAACAGAAAGGGCATTCTACTCTTTCATATTTAGAAAAACGGTGATCAAGGTGAGAGTGGACCAATAATTATCTACACTTTAAGAGAGCTGTTTGGCTGTGTGTGCCTGTGTGTCTGCGTGTGTCTCGCCATTTTTCTCAAAGATGGCTGAATGGATCTTTGTCAAACTTTCAGAGATTCATGTTTGAGCCACGAGGAGTGTTTTAAGCGGAAAAAGTTTGAAAAAAAAAGTTCGTTTTTTTTTTTTTTTTTTTTTTTTTTTAAATCACTCTATATGTCGAAGCCTTAGTAGCTATGTGAAAGGTAATATTAAATGATCCCTGACCATATTCCTTCGTAGGTGTAAGGAAGTATTTTAAGCCCCCACAAAAATAATTGACCGGGTAATACCGGGCAACGTCGGGTACGCTTGCTAGTGCTTCATAAGTTGAAATCCATACAGAGTACATGTGATTTATCCACAGAGGCCGTACTGACTTGTAGCTTAAAGTTCAGGACCTCTGTTCATTGCAATGATGAAAGAGGTGACCTATCAGCTGTTGAGTGATTAAAAGAAAAGCTAAAATGGTGGTCTGTCTCAAAACTGTTAAAAAAAAAGAGATTACTTTAAAACTTTTAAAAATATTGAAACTTTGTAATCGGAAGAAGTTTATAATTTTGAAAATATTGATGGATAGTTTGCAATGAGTCCTGCTCAGGTATTTGGAGTCTCGTAAAAATCTGCTTTCCAATATGAAAAATACTTCTATATTCCAGAGCAGCAAAGAAAGAGAAAGTAATAGGCCAAATACACACCCTTTCTGGATCCAAGTACAGACAGAGCTGTTGCAAAATACTCCATTTTGGAGGTCACAGTTATCAGCTTGAAAGTGAAAACCACCCCTTATCCCCTCTCCTCGTTCTGATCGCTCAAACTTCTTTCCTTTCTTTTTTCATTCCTTCCTTCCACTCTCGAAGACTCTCCCTTGTTTCCATCCCCACTCTCTCTTTCTTTTCTCAACCTATATCTCTTGCATAACCACGACGTTGTTGACACCTAAAAATTATGAGAGAAGAAGTGAGTGGTGAGGCAGACAAGCAGATGGGGAGCAGAAAGGTAATGGTGAATACTGACTGGACATAGGTATATAAAGCATTTACAAAGTTAAGAGCTACATACATGAGGAAGAGCAGGTGTAATTGAGAAAAGGAAGGAAAGATAATCAGGCAGGATGGGTAGAGGGTTGGGGGGAGTAGGGTGGATGAAAGCACAGAGAGAAGGAAGGTTGCTGTTTCCAAAATCATTTGGTACATTTGTGTTTTTGTTTTCCTGTTCACAACCACCTCTGTTTTAGTTGGGTGGTCGCTAGAGTACCCTTATTTTCACTTTTTCCGTCTGGCTGTATGTTTGTATGTTTGTTTGTATGTAATGGACAGCTCTGGAGGCCAGAGGGGTCAACCGATTTTCATGAAACTTGACAGGTAGGTTCATACCAGGATCTAGTTCTATGCTTTTGAGCACCATTGCTATGGACACCACCGTTGCCTAGCAACAGGACTTTGAAATTTTTGAAAAATCCTAAAAAAATGTATTTTTTCGAAAATCAAAAATCGGCTTCCAGTCTTTTATGAGCACTATAATCAACCTCTTTGTCAAAAAATTTCAGCCCGATCCGTCAAAAACTGTATGACTCGTATGCAATCATGTAGCGACCACCCTTGTCGCCTTCCGGCTTGTATGTTTACCCGTGACCCTCTGCAGCTTAGCACTCCCATGAGCCTCGACTTATGCAAAGGTAAAATGGGTGGTTAGGAAGAGATAGGATAATAAAAAAATGACAAAGAGTGAATTGTTTACACAGAATGTTGGTGAAAGGGCATATATTGTTTTTATTATCATAGATATGGTAGTACTCCATATAGAAGGATGATACGGGAAAAAATGACCACCCATTCAAATGTGTACACAATGATACATGCTTAAACTCCCATCGAGTGAAGTCATAAGCATTTAAAAGCCATACCTTTTTTTCTCGAGTGTTTTCTGCACTACTCAGACTTAAAAAGACGCCAGAATACATTGCTAAAGCACCACATCGGGGGATTGCTAAAACACCAATTTATACTTCTTGTTCTTCTGCTTCTTCCGATCTCAAAACAATGTAAAGCTGTAGCCCAACCTACCACAATAACTGCTGAAGCCATGATGGTGATTCCAACGTGAGGAAGTTACTTTGTCTCTGGGATAGTGCATGCAACCACTAAATTTAAAACTACATAAAACAATCGTTTTATTAGGAAAATAAATTGAACAGAAATGTTGACTCAACCAAACCAGGCCAGAATTGAGGGAGGGGGGGGGAATGGATAGTCCCATTCCAAAAGCAATACATATCCAAATCATCACCCGAATCAACTGAAACAAATACTGTATTAAAACAATTTATAACATAGATGGATTTTACCCATACCAAAATAACAAAATATATAAAACATTAAGCATTTTATTATTTTTTTAAAATGATAATCGCATCGTTTCACATCTGTGGCAATCCAAAGAGTGGGCTGAACCAAAAGCAAAGATTGAGCGAAGGGATGGGGGGAGAGAGAAGTGGAGAAAGGGAGAGAGAGGAGGGTGAGAGAGGGGGAAGGGGAGAGAGTGAGGGTGGGGAGAGAGAAGAGGTGGGGGGGTGAGAGAGAGAGGAGGTGGAGGTGGGAGGGGTGGGAAAGAGAGAGAGTGAGTGGAGGTGGGGGAGAGAGAGAGAGTGAGTGGAGGTGGTGGAGAGAGAGAGTGAGTGGAGGTGAGAGAGAGTGAGTGGAGGTGGGGGAGAGGGAGAGAGAGTGAGTGGAGGTGGGGGAGAGAGAAAGTGGAGAAAGGGAGAGAGAGGAGGGTGAGAGAGGGGGAGGGGAGAGAGTGATGGTGGGGAGAGGGAGAGAGAGGAGGTGGGGGGGAGAGAGAGAGAGCAGGTGGGGGGGAGAGAGAGAGAGAGGAGGTGGGGGGTGGGAGAGAGAGAGGAGGGTGAGAGAGGGGGAGGGAGAGAGTGAGGGTGGGGAGGAGAGAGGAGGTGGGGGGGAGAGAGAGGAGGTGGGGGTGGGAGAGAGAGAAGAGGTGGGAGAGAGAGAAGAGGTGGGAGAGAGAGCGGAGGTGGGGGGGTGGGAGAGAGAGAAGAGGTGGGAGAGAGAGAAGAGGTGGGAGAGAGAGCGGAGGTGGGGGGTGGGAGAGAGAGAAGAGGTGGGAGAGAGAGAAGAGGTGGGAGAGAGAGCGGAGGTGGGGGGTGGTAGAGAGAGAAGAGGTGGGAGAGAGAGAAGAGGTGGGAGAGAGAAGAGGTGGGAGAGAGAGAGGAGGTGGGAGAGAGAGAGGAGGTGGGAAAGAGAGATGAGGTGGGAGAGAGAGAGGTGTGGGAGGTGAGTGCTGCACTGTATTAGGAGGGGGTGAAGCAAGGATGTGACAAACAGAGAGGGGTGGGGATAGGAGAGATAGCAGAGAGAACATGTTATAATTTATGAACACACACACACACACACACACACACACACACACACACACACACACACACACACACACACACACACACACACACACACACACATTAGTGCTTGGCCGATATCGTCCATTTTTCGGTAATTGGCTAATTGGAGTCAGTGTGATGACCGACTATAGTGTGTACTGTCTTCAACCCAAAAACCTTGAGTAGTTTCACCCTTATTTGGGGGGAATTTCAAGAAACTAATGAAAAAAACAATGTTGAATTACAGACATTTCAAGGAGATGTGCAAAAACATTATTCATCATAAATAGCTGCCAATCATCATGTGATAGGAAGAAAAAAATCTGCTTCTGTAATTTAGAAAACACATTCACATGGCAAATGGCTCTGAAATCGGGTGTTATCAAACGTATTTTAACTTTGAAATTCACAAAGAGAAACCACATCAGCTTTCTAAAGAATACCTGATTCATATAAAATAACCAATCGCTTTAGAAATAGCCACGAGGCCAAACAACAAAGGAGGATGCTGCTGCAGAGGTTAAAAGTTAAAACCTCCACAATGGTGCCACACACCACAAGGCCACGCACCATAGGCCTGGGTAGCAGTTTTGTCCATGCATCTGCAAATCCTGTGCATCACATATATGTAAGCAAGCATGCAGGCATTCACAAACACACACCCACAAAGAGTCCCTTTACAAATCTAAAGCTACCCATTTATACCATGTCTGTGTGTGCTGTCTATATACCTCTTCATGCTTGGAGCAAACTGACCTCCGGATTGGGACACAAACTATGTGCATAATAACTCTATCTACTATAGTGCGCATACCAAGTGGCTTCAGCACTAAAGCAAGCACCCCAATGAAACGGTTGATAAGGAACGGCTGGCTTTGCAAGCACTAGCAAGCTGATTGGTAATGGGACATCACCAGCAAAAAACAAATAAACATCTCTGATATCTTAACATTTTCAGATTTCACTCGAGATTTCAACAGTTATTTACTCCACATGATCCAATCCTTAAAACAGCAATTATATTTAGATTATATACTTAAATTAGTCCGTGAAAGTAGATCGTGCAAAAATCGCATCATATATTCATAATGCATGAAATCGCTTCAAGTTCCTAATTTGAAAACTACAGCACTTACACAAGTAATGTATGCAGTGATTCTTAGCTATGATGAACAGGCATTCGATAATACGAGGGAGGAAAGTGAAAAAAAAACAAAAAACATTTGAACGCTTTATCGTTAAGAAACCGTTGTGGCCTTTTCCAAGTCAAAGCATTGTTCAGCAGGCCAAAAAATGGTGAATTAAGTCCCCAGCAAGGGAGAGCAGGCTGATCAAGGATGAGCCTTGATAAAGGATATAATTAAATAAGGCCGTTAATTATATTCCAAAGGGGTGTTTGAATGAACCCACACACCAAATTTTCATTCATGCACTCCTTTGGAGTTCCCTTTGTGTGCATGCAACGTTTCAGGCAGCTCGGTTTCATGGTTTTGGAGTTATGGACGCACGCACGCACACACACACACACACACACCACCATTCTTGCCCCCCTCTACCCCCCAAAAGAAGAAAAGTAATATCAAAGATTGTTTAGAATGTTCGGATTTAGAATGTTTGTGATCATACATACATGTACGCGTTGCCTACGTGGTTAATGTACAGGTCTAAAAGGCGAAAGACTGATTATACCGTACCACAAGCGATCGATATCTGCCACTATAGAAGGTCAAAGGAATTATTTCTGTTGTCATTGTTTTTACTGTTTTAGAGGTAGAACGATGGTTGGATGTTTACAGGTTATACGCTTTAACAGATTATAGATTTCCAGTAAAGTCTTATTTTATAGAAGGCTGTGCCTGTACGAAAGAAAAATCACGTGATACAAGTTTCCATTATCACAATAACAGTGATCCGTACACACCTACACTACGCGATTTACACCAGGCAATAACGTCGAATTGCTTTTCATATTCCTGGCTCAGGGGACACGTCAACCAATACTGTCAACGTCACACGCATGCAGACCAGTCTCATTCAGGAAACAATTACTTAAATAACAAAGCCAGGAGGCACACACAGAAAGGGAGATCAGTATACATATATGTATATGTATACATATATGTATTGGTACAGGTTTTGAACATGTACGTGCAAGTTGTCAAATGAAGAATCAATAATCCGAAATCAATACGAGATATTCTTTACGTTAATGAATACTTACTCTGAGCATTAACTTCACTCCTAGAGGATGCCTCTGGGGGTTTCTTTGCATATCCCAAGGTGCAAATGAAACGGAACGTCATTGGTCAGATCCAAACCTTAGCCGTAACGTTAAAGAGCATATGTTCTGTTCATCGTCATTCCATTGATTGTCCAATGAGAATGTAAGCTTGGCAGGGGTGAGTGCGGAACTTCCATAGACTGCAATCCTACCCTTCAAGCACATCGGTTCGCTGCCTGGAAAAAAAAAAAACCAGAAAAAAAACCAAACATGTGATGAAAAAAAACCTAAAAACAATCACAGAGCACAATGACGTCTTTGTGAGTGCATCATATGTGTAATAAAGCTCTTGCCTATTTCTAACGTTGTACATCAAATCGAACTGTTGGAGTGAATTTTGAAGCTGTCTGGCATGCAGGAACTGCTTCCAAAACAAAAGGCCCTTGATGATCCCGGACGGATTGCCTGAGCTTTCGAGGTTGCCGCAGCTTCATGTTTAAACCATCGTACGTTTGCCCGTGTCCCAAGCATCACCCCTGGGCTGTGCTCCAAGCTGCGTTCACACGTTTCACTTGCCTCCATCACAGAAGCTTGTGTTTTACTACTTGCTTGAGCAGCAGGCTCGGTTTTCTGACCCTCGCAAATGTATGTCTCGGTCAAGTGGTATAGGTACTTCGTTACACCTTAGATCAAGCGCTTTGCCCAGACACTCTATGCCTGCTTGATTTATGTACTCCCTGCCTTGTATATAACTTGTGATTGAGTATACTTTGTGCAGAGAGATGAACGAGGCCATACTCAACAAAAAGTAAAGGAAACAAAACAATTGGTTTGATTCTTTTACTTCTCAAGTTTTATGTAACATTTCCCAACCCTTTATAGGTTAATAATTTTAACTTCAGTCGTCCCTTTGGGAAGATTTACCAAATATTTTCCATGGGTTTCCATGTGCAAATGAAATAATTCAGCTGAATTGTGCAGAATAATAACCCCCAGTATCATTCCACAATCAGGCATTTCCCGACTGTTGCTAGAGCTCTTTTATAACCATAACAAGGACACTATGACACCATAAATGTGTTAAAGACAAAAACATGGACATACAATGAAATGATGTTATTCCTGGAACTCAAACCTGAAACGATTGCATCATTAAATAAGGTACAGAACATTGCCTTCATGCTTCCATAGAGTTTATCAATGTGTGATTGAGGAATGACACTCGGGTTATTATCCTGCACATTTCAGCTGAATAATTTAATTTGACTTCTTGATGGTAGAATAAGTTTTCACATCGCTCATATCGGGATTTTGTGAAGGCGACGGCTGTGAGAATTCTCCAAGCCTCTTTGTCCTCCACATGATAGTCTTCTTCTACATTAACCTTTTGTCTTCTTCCACATATCATTTCACAGTATGATAGCGAGCTATCAGGGTGATTCATCAATGTGTGTGTGTGTGTGTGTGTGTGTGTGTGTGTGTGTGTGTGTGTGTGTGTGTGTGTGTGTGTGTGTGTGTGTGTGTGTGTATGTTGGTGTCGAATATTTGGGGACAAATCACAGTACTGTCGACATTTTAATCTCTTCCACAATGAAAAAAGACCTGCAAATGACTACATAAAAAAGTGGGGTTGGGAGTGCAGGAGAGTGAAAAGCCCCCATCCTGCAATGAATGGTCCTTGATCTGTGTTATTTAATATTTAGTTCTTAGCCATTATCAGATGTTTTCCAGCAATAGGTCAGTTTCCTAATACCACTGGAATAATAAGTCATATTTTTGTCTCTGAAACTTAAAAATTATAAAGGTCTTGATTCTGTCTCATACAATGTGCAACCCCCAACTGCCTACCCACACATGATCACAGTAGAGATGGGGATGTATTTGTCCAGCCAATGTCAATGTAAATATACAAACTTGACTCTTGAAATGAAAATTCACCTTATAATAGTACTGCAGCATAGCAAACCAATTGTTCGACTTTTCATAAAAGCACCAAAATTGGTACATATGTTGACTAATGTATTCTGAACAATTCTGGATATGAAGCCACTCGAGATTTTGCCTTGGTCAGCTTTGGCGGCCATTTTCAAAGACTTCATCCCATACGTCGAGGGGCAGCTGCGTCGTGCTTCACGTCTCGACCTCGTTTGGGATAGCTACAAAGATGGCTCCTTGAAGACGGCGAAAAGGGAGAAACGAGGAAAAGGGGTGCGACGGCACGTGGTGAGCACCGCAGCCATACCAGGAAACTGGCATAGTTTCTGACGTGTCGACGCAAACAAGGTGGAACTCTTCACCTTCCTGTCCGATGTGCTGGTGCAGTCCTTCCATGACGAGGCAAAGGAGCTGGTAGTCACTGATGGTGAAGCAGTCATCTGTCTTCCAAGGCAGAAAGATGAAAGCTCTCTGGCTCCATGTGGTCAAGAAGAGGCGGACACTCGCATCATGCTACATGTGGCCCATGCTGCAGAACATGACCACCGTCGGATTCAAGTTCGAACCAGAGACACCGACGTCGTCGTCTTGGCGGTGATGGTAGCCCATGCACTACCATGCGTGGATGAACTCTGCATTGCCTTTGGGACGGGCAAGAACTGTCGCTACATCCCTGCCCATGAAATAGCTGCCTCCCTCGGTCCACAGAAGGCACATGCCCTCCCTGTCTTCTACGCCATGACCGGATGTGAAACGGTATCAGCATTCGTGGGGCATGGGAAGAAATCTGCCTGGGCCACATGGAACTCGTTTCCAGAACTGACAGATTCTCTTGTGACCCTGATCACCACGCCAGTCAACATCCAGGATGACACAATGCACTGCATTGAAAGGTTTGTGGTGCTCCTCTATGACCACACCAGTCCATATACGGACGTCAACGAGGCCAGAAAGAAACTCTTCGCCAAGAGGAATTCCGTCCAGTGCATCCCACCTATCTACGATGCTTTGGAACAGCATGTGAAGAGATCAGTCTTCCAGGGTGGCTATGTCTGGGGGCAGGTCTTGGTCCCTCAACCCGTGCTTCCATCACCAACAGGCTGGGGCTGGCGACAAACAGAGGATGGGTCCTACAAACCGCTCTGGACCACACTCCCTGAGGCTTCAAAAAGCTGCTTCGAGCTGGTGTCGTGCGGCTGCAAAAAGGCTGTAGAAACTGCTGCAAATGCAAGAAGGCTAATTTACAATGCACTGGACTGTGTGCTTGTGAAGGAGAATGCCAGTAGACAGACGCAGTAGACACAGACTGAGATATCGGCCTCACTTAGAATGTGCAAATGCAAAGTCGCATTGCTTGTAAAAGTGTTGACTTCTTGATCCAGAGCCAGTACACTTGAGCTCACAAACTCATATTGTACTAGACTGATGTATGCGTGTACCATGTGTCCTGGTAGAATGGTAGTAGACAGAAAACCGTAGCTGCTTCAAAGTGAAGTGTGCAATAATTTGACTACATTTTCTGAGTTTGTCATTATCACGATTATCAGTTCCCTCTTCAAAATAGAGTAAAGTATGTAATCTATAATGCAATTTTTGTTGATTCCAAACCCATTGAATGTGATGAATATCATTTGACTCTTGTTCTCCAGGCAATAATGGGTACTTTTCAGCGAAAAGTTTCAGGAGGGCAGCAATTTACAAATCAAATAATGGCTCTTTTACAAAAAATACTGGCTCATAATATTTGAATACGGCTTTTCATGGTGAATTTACTGAATTTTACACTTTCCTTATATCTACCACCGATACAATAAGAAAATAAGAGCATATAGCCAATTTCGCTAAAGTAGAATGGTGGCCATTTTGGAAAATGGTCGCCGAAGCTGACCAAGACACAATCTCGGGTGGCTCCATATCTAGAATTGTTCGGAATACATGATTCTACATGTGTACCAATTTTGGTCCTTTTATCCAAATTTGAACAATTGATCTGAAATATCAGACTACGCTGCAGGACTATAATTATTAGAAAACATTTTGTAAAGTTGTAACCATCAAAATAAGCTCAGAGAAGGCCTCACCAAATTCCATAAATTTGTTTTTCCATCATATTATGAAACTAAATCTTGTCCAAACGAATTTGCTACTTTTACCTTCCCTAACGCTTCATTTCTTTCTCTAAATCCTCCATTTTATGCAAACTGTAATGTTCACAAACACTTTCCCAAATGTATTAAAACTTTATATAGGTATATATTTCTACTACACCTTGCAATGTAGAATGATCGCAGAGCTTGGCCAACCATCTTCAGCTGGATGCTGATTCACAAGGCCCGGACCCATTTTTTGATCTTCTTGAGTCTGAATTCAGATTACAATGCACACTGTTAATCAAGTTATGGCTAGAAATTGTTCCAAACATTTTACAGCATTGCTGTATAATGTCGGACACTGCAAAAGAAAACTCCTCATCTCTTCACAAAGACTGCATACCTTCACAAACTGAGTAAAAGTCAAAACAAATGTTAATACAATTTTAAAACTAAATAAAAACATCTACGATGGAATACACGAGTTGCAAAAAGTTTACAAGGCAATAAATTTTTTGAAATGTCACCAAACTCAGTGGCATAATGGTTAACAATGTCTGCTCTGAGCCTGGGAGGTTGGCAGATCGATTCCGACAATGGAGTCTTTGGTGTGACCCTGGTCGAGTCAGACAGAAGACTTTGAAAAAATGGTACGTACTGCTTCCTCACTTGGTGCTTAATATTTAAAGGATAGCACATGGATAAACCTTGTGGGATGGCATTCCATGGGGGAAATAAATGTGGTGAGGAGAAGGCGGAGAGAAAAGCACCGTCACAAAGATGGTACACTGAGTGCCCTGGTAAGTTATGTCACTTAACCCAAGGTCAGCGGTTGCGTTTGTCTGAAGTTAAGTCTGGTGCTGTCTCCTGCATTTGTCTGCATGTGTACATGTTTTTTGTTGCAGCTCCTCTGTGAGCCTCAGACAATGTTAAAATAAATAAATAAATAATGAAGCTTCATGAAGTGCCTCCGAAATGATGCCCCCGACAATTTATATGGGTCCAAACACATTACAACACCATCCTAGCTTTGTTACAAAATATTATTTCCGAAACTGCATCAACATATGCATTACAGCATCGATCACCTGACACGTTCTCCTCTCTTTAACGATAAAGATTTTCAATGGCTGACCATCATCAACTTCCTATTTCCTTCACGAGGGAGAGAGTATGTAGATTATCAAAAATGTTCAACAAACACCATTCTTCCAGGCAAGGCTGGAAACAAAATGAAAATCAGGTCAGGTCAGGTATGGGAGCATGCGCCGGAGTAGCGCGTCGTTGAGTCCACTTTCTGCCGGAACTCCAGGACCTCTGTCTGGCCATCCTCCAGGCAGATGCCAAGCCCATTCCTTTCTCCTTAAGATGCCAATCAACCTGTTGCAACCATGAGGCACGTGGTCGGCCCACTGACCTCCTCCACTCACGAGGCTCCCTCTCTGAGAATCTAGTGAGCAGGATCAGTGTCATGAAAACGTGCTACGTGTCTGTACAGCCGCAGCTGACACTCAGAGACTATTATGGCAACAAATCTCATTTGAGTCTCTCTCAGCAACCGCACACTGGACACAAAGTATGACCAACAATAGCCAAGGATTCTACAAAGAGACCTGGTGCCAAAGAAATCGAGTCTCCATCTCAGATACATGGTCAGAGTCCAAGTCTCACATCCACAGAACAAGACTGGAAGGACCAAGGACCTGAATACTCGGACTTTGTCCTCCTGCACAGGTACTGGCAGCGCCACACCCAGTGATCCAGTGAATCCATGACCCCCGAGGTCCGACGCAGACATATATTGACCTCTGGCTCTGAATATCACTGCCAAGGTAAGTGAATCTCTCCGTGACCTCAACATCCTCTCCATAAACAGGCACAGACACGAGAGCAGCATCCAAGATGTCACTGAAAGCCGTGATCTTAGCTTTGACCCAGGAAACCCGCAATCCCAGTGGCTCCGACTCCTCAATCAGCCCCTCAAGGGCCCACAAAAGGATATCCAGAGTCTGTGCAAAGATGACTGCATCACCTGCGAAATCAAGGTCAGAGATCTTGATATTCCCATACGATGCACCGCAGCTTGATCTCTCTGACATCCTCCCCAGAATCCAGTCCATACAAGTCTGAAAAGTGTGGGGGCCAGCACACACCCCTGATGAACCCCAGTCACAACTGGAAATAAGCCAGAGATTGTATCACCACATCTCACAGCACTCTCAGTACCAAAGTATAGTTCAGACATCAGATCGATCAGTTTTGGTGGCACCCCACGAATACCAAAAATCCTCCAGAGGGCATGCCGATCCACTGTATAAAACGCCTTGCAGAGATCAACATAGGCAGCAAGAAACCCCTGCTAAAACTCTTGTCTGCATTCGATGAGGATCCGAAGGGCAAGGATACGGTCAATCGTTGATGTCTTTGGTATAAAGCCTGACTGCTCTGGGTGCTTGTGCTCAAGCAGATGGTGATGAACCCTATCAATAATTATCCGAGCAAAGACCTTGCCTGGTACTGAGAGTGCAGCATCACCCCCTCGTTAGTTGTTGCAGTACATGCATATTGCTTTGAAAAGCTCTTCATGACTTTACACATATCCGAATGCGAGAGTAATTCAAAGTTGACATGGACAAAACAAAGGTTTTATTCCTTTAAAAAAAGACAACAAAAGATTCATTGAAAATACATACTTCTTCAGGTTTTCCTTTGTTACACTTACACACCTGTCCCATCACTGTAGTGGCACCTTGACTCATTGTGGGTAAAAATATATCAGGATGGGGACACAGCCATTTCAGGAAATGTGCTTTGACATCTTCATCTTATTCTACATTTCCATGTGTAGTCATCTGATAATTCTCCCAAATTAGCTGTTCAGCTCATTTGGTGTTTTGCTTGTGTGACGACTGTTGACTGCAGTTGAGAATGCTCAAGATTGCTCACCAGTTCACAAGCATTTTGGTACTACACCATTAAAAAACAAAAATACATACCAGTACATGGAGTCCAGTTGGTATGATATTCTCCTTCACAATTCACTTAATGGTACACTCTGTTCCACAAAACACAACACACCTGACCGCCGGCTTCCAGATTGATTTAACCCAGAATGCTTTGAGCAGTCTCGATGTCACTTATGAGCAGTGTGACGTCACTTCCTGTATAATTTTCCTCCAATTATTAATTTGCAATTCGTCACTGGCTTTCACACCAATACTAATTACCTCCACCGCTGAAAGTGAAGGAGGTTATGTTTTCACCCTTTTCTGTCTGTTTTGTTTATTACTTGCAAAATTGTAGATTTTTAATGTATATTGTCCGTCTGTTAATCGCCTACACGTCACAAGTTAAAACCGATCCTCATAAAACTTCAACAAGTTGTACAGGTAGTCTGAAATGAGAAGCCAATCGATTTTGAGGTCAAAGGTCATCTTGAGGTCAAACTTCTAAAATCGTCATTTTTCATCTGATTGACTCGAAATTCGAACAAGATTTGCATATTGCGTCACTGAATTGGGAAACCAACTGTTTTTGAGGTCAAAAGGTCAAAGGTCAACTCAAGGTCAAACTTTTAAAATCATCAAATTTCATCTGAAAAATAATCTATTTTCATCCGATTGGCCTGAGCTTTAATTAAGATTGTCAATTTTAATCTTAATGAAATGGACAATTTAATGTATCCATGGTAACCTTTGGAGAGGGGGGTGGATTTTGCGAGTATCTTGCTCTGCATGATGTCTTTTTCTTGTTTGTTACTTGCAAAATCGAAGATTTTTTCGATTTTGTCGATTTTGTTATTTTGTGTCTGTCTGTTTATCGCCTACAGGTCACAATTTTAAACTGATTTTCATGAAACTTCACCACATGGTTGAGTTTGTCATAAGGAAGGAGCCCATTGTTTTTGAGGTCAAAAGGTCAAAAAGTCAACATAGGCCAAAAGCCAACAGGTGGAATTTCTAAATTCCTCAATTTTCATCCGATTGACTCGAAATTTGAAGAGGATTTATATTTCAGGTCACGGAATTCAAATAGCCAATTATTTTTGAGGTCAACATGGACCAAAAGTTCAACATAGGCCCAAGGTCAACAAGTAAGGTGGTATTGATAAAATCCTCAATTTTTATCCGATTAACTTGAAATTTGAAGATAAGTTATATTTCAGGTCACTGAATTCAACCACCAATTAGTTTTGAGGTCAAATTTGTTTTTTGGATTTTGCAATTTTTGTGCTCTGCACAACATCTTCTTGTTTGTTTGTGTGCAGGATATCTCAAGCAGTTGTGGACGGACCTGGATGAATTTCTGTGGTCAAGTTTGGTGTGTGTGACAAGGCCAAACTGATTATATTTTGCTGAAGATACGGATTCAGATCTGGCTACTAGAATTTTTAAAGTGAATCTTCACCATTGAGAGATCGGGTTAAACCAATAAATAGCATGATATCTAAAAAAGTTGTGGACGGATTTGGACGAAACCTGGTAGACACGTTGGATGTTTGGCAAGGACGAAATAATTCGATTTCAGTGAAGATCCGAATCGGAATCTGGATACGAGACTTATTTAATTTTTTAAGTGATTCTTTACCATTGAGAGAAGGGCCAAAAACGATATCTCGCCTGATATTTCAAAAATGTATTGGACCAATTATGTTCTCGTGGATCAGGCATTGCGTGGCAGAGGTATGCACTCTTCCGAGTGTCCTAGTTTTTATTACAGACCCGAGGCATCAAAAAGCTACATATATCGAACAAACAGTTTCAAATGGAGCACCTCGCCACCATTAGAGCATTTTAAATTGCATCAGATACGTCAATAAATGGAAGTTGTTGCTTCCAGCTTGCCGGCTCGATGACAGAAGATGCCATGTGCTTTTTTGCCTCCCCCCCCAATCCCTACCCCATTTAGAATCCGTGCAGGCATGGGCAACTTGCTCGTTGTCACAATGTTTTGAATTTTACAAAATATTTATTCCTCGTTTTTTTATGTAAAAAAAACGTTTCTCCATTGAAAAGTGGAAAGTCTACTTTTGCATAAAAAAGTTTAAAAAAGCAGAAGATAGCTATACTTTTTATTTTTAGGGTGAGCGTGTATATCTTCATTTGCTGTGTGATCTGCACATACTATCAGTTCAATTTATTGAATCAAAATGCCTGTAAACAAAAGCAAAACCAACAACAGAGCTTACAGTTGTGCTGATAAAGGAAACATAACAAACTAATTTTGCAATTTTCTTTATTCTTGGCTAATGGAAGTCAGTAAGTATCATGCATTTCTCACCTTTTTAACCATGAAGATACAAAGACACTGTGATTTGTAATTTAACAATCCAGCAAGATAAACCAAAACAATTTAATTAAAATGGGATTAGGAAACTAGGAATTTGAAGAATAATGAGCAAAATGAGTGCAATGTACAAGGATGGAAGACTGTCAGTGTTGGGTTCTGTATATGGAAAGAATAACATCGGGATTTTAAATATTATTTTCAAGATTGATTTTAATAATGCCATAATCGCATCTTGGCAAGATTGGAATGAAAGTGAAGTGAAAATGAGTTCATTTCAGGGTTGTTGCAAACCATTAGAACTGTTATTCAGGTCTATCAGATTGTGGGATGATGCAGCCATGCCTCCTGGTGTGGGCTCCAGAGGGAGCTGGAACAATGTCTCAAACCAGGACTGTTAATTTGTCATTAAGCAGTAAATTAAATTAACTCTGCTGGGACCTCTTGAAGAATGAACACATTCAGTCTGGTCTGTCGATCTGTGAGTTGAATCATCTCTGACTACACAAGAGCATTGTGGGCTATGATAGGTTGGTAATAGGTAGAGGTTATGTCAATTAAATCACGAGGTCACATCAGAAGCTTTGGAGAAAAATGCAACATCGTTTGGGGTTTGTAATGAAGTGTTTTTATTTGTATTTTTTTATTTTAGGATAACAATTGTGAGTCATTTGGTGAAGTAAATAAAGTACATTTTAATTAACAAGTTTTGTGCCACAGGATAAATATAAAATTCATTTTTCTAATTGAGTTGTGGGTTTCCTTACTAATAGGTCTTTATTCACGACTATACTGTCGTCGTTGTCGTTCATATGCAGCATGTGGCTGCGGTTTAGCATCACTTCTCACAGCAACTCAGCTGTGCCACTGATGCAGTGCCCCATGTAGGTTGGAGCAAGAATTTGAAATGTGGTAATGGCGCCGGCGACAGCTCCCGTACTCTTCACGAAGGACAACGTGGGATCTTTAACGTCCACCGACTAATGCAGGCAGACGGGACGCTTAGCTTAACGTCGATCTGAGGGACGGCATGCACATTAAGGCCTCGTCCTGCTTGCGAGACACCAGGACGGCAGTTTATAGCTCGGCCGAGATTCAAACCCAGGCTAAGCAGCTCAGACACAAGTGTGCAATCCCTCTCGGTATCCTGCCAGCCATGAATTTTTGTGAAAAACATTTTTGGGGGAGTAGAGATGATGACTTAAAATCCCCCAAATACTAATTTGACATTTCACTTTTTCGCAGGTGGCTTACACAAAATGAAAGAAACAAGGAGATGAAAAGGAAATATGAGCTTGCTGACCTTGTGAAATTGTCAGTTGGATTACATACCAAGTACTTGTTCTCAAAAAGTAGTCGGCGTGTTCGGGTTGGGAGAGTTAAGGTGACTCTGCACTCTGCAACTGCAACCATAAAAAAAAGTTACTCCAGTCATTAATTTTCATGTCGTCATAGCGCTGAGATGATGATGAGTGTACAGACAAGCAACATCAAAGAAACAGGAAAGGTGCGCTTGTAGATTTGGAAAAGGTAAAATTTGCACCTGCACTTACATGAAATGAAAAAAAAAAAACAGTACAATCATGAGGTTTTACATGCATCGTGCTGGGATGTCGAGTTTTTGCGTGTTTTTTCGCAATGGCTCCGAGCCTGCTCCAAATGCAGGAACACAGCAGGCATCGCACAGGCCTTGGGGGTCAAATAGAGACGTGCTCTTAATGGCATCTTAATTACGTTCTGGTAATTGTGCCACAATGGCATTAGGGGTAATGGGCCTTATGATCTAATTAAGGGCATCTGTGGTGATTGAGGATCTACACTTAATTTTCACGAATGTCCGAAAGAGGCTGACACACTGAAAAATCACGCCAAATTGAAGGATCCAATTTAGCAACTTCTATACTTCCCAGCCTCTCTTAATTTTCTGACATTTTATGCTGCGAGATCTTTTCTTTTCACACTTTGCTACGGCGCTCGGTTGGAAATTAATGTTGGATGAGAAAGCGTTATTGTTTGACTGCACAGTCCGACTCGAGACACTCGGTCTGATGTGCTGAGATGAACGCCCTCAACCCGTAATACAAAATGGGCATTTTCTGCTCAGTTGAAACGTTTTGATATTGGCGTTTTAACCTTTCTATATACATCGCTCAACTACCTTTGTCAGCCAGGAAAAGCCAAGAGGCTGAACAAGGTAAAATATAGAACATGCATGAAGTCGATGAGAATTTCATTATTAAAGCGTCGTTTTACATAAAACTTGGTTCTCGGCGATTTACTGCATTGGTGTAGGTTTGAGTCTTGCGGAAGTAACTGCAGGGTTTCAGTTCCTCTCATTTACACTGACTTGTGGACGTTTAAGATCACACGGTGGTATTTGCAAAAAGCCAATCTTTGGGCTGGTACCCAAAGCAAATCAATCAATCAATTTATTATACCGTACTGTACCGTTGTAAGAGAGGTTTAAAGACCACAAACGATGAAAATGTGTAAATTTCAAACGGTAGAGAGTTCTACCGTTGATGAACATAGCTGAAGAATGGTCAATCGCCAAAAGTCTTCCTTCTCAAATGAGCAACTACTAGCAGATTTCTGGCGTTCAAACCTGGCATTCTCTCAAAGGTGAGAGATGTGATCAGGTCACAAATACAAGCAGGAAGTAATATTTAGCAACAAATTTAAAATTTGCTCAATATCTTGGGGAAATATCAGGGGATAAATGAAATATGAATTAGTAATAGTTTTGATCATCGTAAATTAGTAATAATGGCAGAGGTGGGGGGGGGGGGAGAAGACCAGTGGTCGTATTATGGAATCAATTGAGGTGCTGAAATTCCTAAAAGATCTCTTTCCTTTAGTTCTGCATAAGGATTCTGATTTTTCCCTCTATCCAGGATTCCCAATGCCATCTTTATACCCGGCGTTCCATGACGTTTTATTGTGGCAGGTGACGATGTGGAAGAAAAGGAGGTATAAATTTACTGTCCTGCTTTCTTGTTGTTCCATCCATACGTATGGATTTCTCCACTACGTGCACTGAGTTATGCCACCATAAGATTCCTTTTCCTTTTGAAATATCTTCTGTGCTGTCCTATTCCTCCTCCTGCTCATTCTTGTTTATAGGCCATTTTTTCTTGGACATCCAAACAATTGCTTCAGCAACATGACAATAGACCTTGGGCACGCAGTGCAAAGTCTGTGCCTCACCTGTTGAAACAGAAATTCTCAACCAAAACACCTGCTTGCCAAATCTTACTCCTTGTGGTATTTCTTATTCTTAAGGTGCACCAAAAGGAGTGCATTTGAATGAAGTGCCAACAATTACTCAACAAAACTTCACAGGTTCTATTAGAGGTTTCACAGGTCTTAGCTCTTACATGAGCCTCGACATTGTGTATATATATATATATATTTTTTAAAGGTCCAGAAATATGACTACTGTATTCCAACTAGTAGTCTTATGCAATGAGTACATGCTTTGTATCAGCTGAGCTGTAATGTGTTATGAGTTATGCTCACCTCACCACACGTCGTTATTAGAGGCACATGCTTGTTTTAACCAATGATAATGATTGTGTGTGAATTGTTGTGTTGTCATATGATTTACACCAGTCATAATGTGAACATTTATTTTGTACAAATTTTGTTGTAACATTGGTGATATTATATTTATTTGTAATCTAAAAAAGTTCCAAGTGGTCTATAGCTCTAAATGGTCAAGGGTCAAAGCTGTCTAATCTGTCTGAAGGGTGTAAGGGGTCTAAATGGTGTTAAGGTTGCATATATTGTTGTTGCATAACACTGTTTCACAACACTAAATATTGCGTAACACTTTGTTTAAAAGCGGAAATAAAATTATTAATCACTTGTGGAGAATCTTGGAGGTGTAGTTCGTGTTAAGGTTTGGGAGACTAAACATATGAGTTCCCTTAAGAGGAACTGCAACGCAGGAGGAGGTTGACATCAACAACCAAAGGTTGACAAAAAAAAACCAAAGGAGGAGGTTGACAAACAACCAAAGGGGGAGGTTGACAAATCAAACAAAAGGTTGACATTAATGCCTCGACGTTGATATTTGCCACATCAAGCTTGTGTAATGGTTGCAAACCTATGGTTGTTCGTGCTCTATCCTTTTTAAATGCTGAGTGCCAAGCAAGGAAGCAACACATACCATTTTTAATGTCCTTTGTATGAATCAACCGGGTTGGGTTTGAACTGCCGACTTCTCAGACTCAGAGCGGATGCTCTAATCATGACACTGGAGCATGATTGGTCAGCATTTGTGAGTGGAAGAAATGGACCGTTTCTAAATTGGGCTGCTTTAGGATGAAAATTCAGAATGAGATGTTCCTGGTGTGGGAAGAGACATCTAATTGGGTAAATCTACAACAAAAAATAGCCTTACCACCAAAAAATTGATACAAAAGGTTTTTTTAACGGTTTTGGCTAGGGTTTGACCTCCAAAATAACATACTAAAAATCTACTCAAATCCACCTACCGGAAAGGGCCTATTTTCAAGATGGCGTCCAAAATGGCCACCCTGGGCTTAAATTGCCATAGAATGGGCACTAGTTGGCCTATATTTGCGATTTTTGTGTCAATTTCTATGTTTCGGAGGTCAACAAATCTATTGAAATCATTTTCAAAGTTGATCAGTGATGGGAAAGCCTTAAATCCAAGATGGCGTCCAAAATGGATGGCGTAATAAGTTCTGGGCGGGTCTAAGCCATGATCTTGTCATCAAACAGACCTTGATGAGATCCCTGAAGAGCACTGGTGGCCTAACACGTGGAAGTGGGATGGGTGAAGAACAACGGTCTCTATGGACAATGTCAATGCCGGTCACGTCGGAATATAACAGTGCGATGCAGGAATTCACTGATCTTTTGTACACGACTAGTGAACAACACAAGGAATCTAGTGGCGCAAAGATGGAAAGAGATGCTTCTGACCTAGCCAAAATCAGTTCAAAACTCAGTGAATGCTCTCCATTTTCTCCAGATCCCTCACTAAGAAATGTTGTGACTGGAGTGGTGGCCGCGTCGGATGTGAATGTCCACGAGCATAAGTCTCTTGGAGAGAAGATTATGGGAAGTATGGTCAATAAACCGGCTTTCACATCTTCCTTCAAACGAAAAGACAGAGCCAAAACACTTGGAGATGTATCTTCAGTCAAACTTGGTCCAGACAGAGCAATTGACCCTGCTCTACTCTTTCAAAGATTTCTTCTTGTGTCAAAAACAGGAGACATTTCGTTGGAAGATGTCATGGGCTATGAGCTGAGCCCATTTCCCCCTGCCCTGTTTGAGGGTATAGGTATTTTCAGAAAGGCTGACAAACCTCAATTAGTTCAAGCTATCAGAGATCATTCTGCCAAAGTGTCAAATGATACCGTGTCTGACTCTGTTCCCCAAACTGAGCACGATGTTCTTGATGGTGGCTCCTTGCTGCATCGTTTGTCATGGACAGCCGGGGACAGTTTCAATGTGATAGCCAAGTCGTATGCTGACTTCACTATTCGTCACTATGGAAAAGCAACAGTATAAATATATATAACATAGAAAAACAGTCGTTTTTGATGGTTATGATGATGGACCATCTATTAAGGACAATACACACAAGCGCCGTGGCCATATTGTTCATCCCGAAGTCAGCTTCACACCTGGAACAGAATTCTCTGGCAAAAAGGATGAGTTCCTGTCCAGGAGCTCCAACAAGCAACGGCTCATCAACCTCATCAGTGAGGAAATGAAGAAAATTGGCTTGAACGTAATTCATGCACCAGGGGATGCCGATGTAGACATAGTAAAAGCGGCAGTGACATCGTCATACCAACAATCAACTACCCTGATTGGAGAAGATACAGATCTGTTGGTGCTATTATTGCATTACGCTAGCGTCGACAGCAAAGAACTGTATTTTCGTTCTGACAATTCATACAGGAACTGGAAGGTGCACAATATCAACCAGCTGAAAGTATCATTGGGTGAAGAGCTATGCCCACATCTTCTCTTCCTTCATGCCTTCACTGGGTGTGACTCGACATCTCGAGTATTTGGAATTGGAAAAAAGTCAGCATTTCAGAAACTGGCAAAGGGGGATTCAGCAATCAAGACTTGTGCAAACACCTTCCTTGTCCCCAACCAAACAAGAGACATGGTCGTGGAAAACGGCAACAATGCCATGAAAGTATTATTTGGAGGACATCCCTGTGATTCCCTCACCAAGTTGCGATATAATGTCTTTGTGAAGAAACTGGCTTCAGCTAAGTCGTTTGTCATCCCAGAACATCTGCCACCAACAGCGTCTTCAACAAGGTTTCACTCTCTGAGAGTATACTATCAGATTATGGTCTGGATGGGGAGGAACGGAAACTTGAAGGCAACAGACTGGGGTTGGAAACTGGAGGACAATAAACTAGTTCCAGTCAAGTCAGACAAGGACGCTGCTCCAGAAAAGTTGTTGAAGATGATCCGATGCAACTGCACAACTGGCTGTAGAACAAGTCGCTGTAGCTGTAGGGGATACGGTCTGCCATGCCACAGCGTCTGCGGACCCTGTCAACTTGATACCTGCGAAAATCCTTTCAACAAGACAGTATCGGAGGACGAAGAGGAAGCATAGTTTATCGATGGTAAATGCTACTTCAATGAACGAACTTTCGTTGATGTTTTCGATTTACCCTAACTTGAAGGCATTTTAATTGAAAGTACGTTCTAGAGGAAATGGTGATCATTGTGAGAGCCGATTAATTTATTACTTTCTAAATTACCAAAGCATATTTTTATTTATGTTATGCACAAGATGGTCAATTAATTCTGATCACTACACACGGGACAACTTTTCAGGTAGACACTATTTGAAGGATTGGGCATGACCTCCAAAACAGAAGGAATAAACACAAACACTACAAATGTAGTCCATTTATTGCCTGTTTTAAAACAAGTACACGCCCATGGTGGCCATTTGGGGGGGGGGGGCATTTTGGACGCCATCTTGGATTTAAGGCCTTACCATCACTAGTCAACTCTGAAAATGATATCAGGTGATTTGTTGACCTCCAACACATAGAAATCGACACATATATCACATGCATGGTATTCATTGACAATTTAGTAGCAATTTTATGCCCATGGTGGCCATTTGGGGGCCATTTTGGACGCCATATTGGATTTAAGGTTTTTCCCATCACTGATCAGCTTTGAAAATGGTTTCATTGGATTTGTTGACCTCCAAAACATAGATATTGACACAAAAATCACAAATGTAGGCCAGCTATTGCACATTCTATGGAAATTTAAGCCCACGGCGGCCATTTTGGACGCCATCTTGAAAATGGGCCCTTTCCGGTAGGTGGATTTGAGTAGATTTTTAGTATGTTATTTTGGAGGTCAAAACCTACCCAAAACTGTTGAAAAACCTTTTGTATCAAATTTTTTTGGGGTCAAACCACAAATTTACTCTACTAATCTGTACTAGGATTAAAATTATGAGTGCCGGTCACTGCTGCTGTCTGTATACCAACAATGCAGTTTGGAAATCACTTTTTATTTTGTGGTTTTAAAATTGTTCTGTTTTCCTTTTAGACCTGACAGTCCAGTGTTCACTGCAGGCCTTTTGCCTAAAGTGTACCACATCAGAAAGTCATGAACTACACGAGCTAATTCTATGTCACATATCTATTTAACATGATGTTTTAATTTACTTCACCTGTGCTGTACATTTGATTGAGACTACTGTTTGGTTTGTAGTGCTTGAGAAGTGGCAGTTTTCTTGCTGTGCCTAGTTGCTTGGTCTTAGTAGAGTAGTAGAGTTATGTGCATTTTACATCCAGTATCTCATTCAATTTTGTGTTTTCTCAATGTTTTCTATAAATAATTGAACTTCCAAAACTATGTTGAGTATGCCTTGTCAGGAATAAAAATTAAAATCTGATCACTTAATGAGAGCAGTATTCATTAAATCAGTATTCATTAATTTGAACGGTCTTCAAAATGATTCTGTCCAACCTCACAGGACTCGACTGTAATAATGCACTTTATGGCCACTTGCGCTTCCCAATATACACTGCAAGTATAAAAGTGTAAAAATACTTTTGTATTTCATAATAATTGCAGCTACTGTATGCCAAAGAATGTGGATGAGATTGTGTTCCTCTAAAACTAAAGAGAACAAGATAAGGGTTTCAAAAAGAACACATGCAACCTGCAGGTGCAGGGGTTCGGCATTATTGAGAGTGTGACAGTAGCAAGACCAAAATAAAGCCAGGAAAAATCTGCAAGGTGACCAATCTGTCTGCAGTGAGCTAGAACTGGATCCTGAGATCACCCTCCTGTAATGATATTTCATTTACATGGAGAGCCTCGTCTTTCATAACCTCAAATATTGAAGGAAGAGCCATATTGGTGGCCTTGTGGAGGCCATATTGCATCACACTTTGTGCATTATTATAACTTGAGGATAGCAGAGGAAGGACTTGCTGCAGCTGAGACCATCAAGAAAAACGATTTGTGTGAGGCACAAAAACTTTTAATAGAGACTGGTAGCATCCTGCAGGGGAAGGGGCTGGCCAGCCAAGCACAAGTAGTGAGGATGTTGAACACATTAGAGTCGCATATTCCCCACAAATCAGTTCAGACTACCGTCAGGGAGATGCTGCAGCTAACCTGCTCAACAGCACGTAAAGTGCTGCACACGTGACTGCAGTTCTACACGTAGAGCATTCAGATGTTGCAGGCACTCAAGCCGGACTACACGTGATGCATGGTGTTTTGCAGTGGACATTTTGAAATGCTGAAATGAAGACGATGGATACCTACGATCTGTGGGCTTCTCAGATGAGTCCACTTTCCACATTCCAGGGAAGGTTAACAGATATAACATCAGGATTGGGGGCACTGAATCTGCCCATGACGTCCCAGAACTTGACCACAACAGCCCAAAGGTTGACATTTGGTGTGACCTAATGCATGACTGAGTCATTGGTCATATTCCGACAGGATGGAGCTCCCCCACACTGGAGTCTGATAGTGTGTGATTTCTCCAATGATCGATGTATTGGGTGTGACGGTCCAATTATGTCGCCACCACATTTTCCACACATAACCCACCTGGATTTTCTTATTTAGGATTATGTGAAGGACATGGTGTGTTATTGGTAATGAGGGTTACCAATATTATGGATCTGAGGAATAGGATGAGGGCTGCAATGGAGAACATAAATGTAGGAATGCTGAATCAAACTTGGAAGGACATTGAGTATCGCCTCGACATGTTACGCATGACAAAGAGTGCTCACATAGAAGTGTACTGATGATAAAGGATGATTCTGACAAATCTTGACAATAAACTTTTGAGAAATGTTCTTTCAGGTTCAGCAAATCGCATTTTTGTATCCCAATTCATCACTTTTTTTATCAAGGTTTAAATTTGGAGCAGTTATTTGTGGACACTGTCTTTGAGAGTGTTGATGGAGAAGTATAGGGAAGGCCAGAAAGAGTTGCATTGTGTGTTTGTGGATTTAGAGAAAGCTTACGATAGGGTGCCAAGAGAGGAGTTGTGGTATTGTATGAGGAAGTTGAGAGTGGTAGAGAAGTATGTGAGGGTGGTGCAGGATATGTATGAGGACAGTGTGACAGCGGTGAGGTGTGCGCTAGGAATGACGGAGCGTTTAAGGTAGAGGTGAGATTGCATCAATGATCGGCTCTCAGCCCTTTCCTGTTTGCAATGGTGATGGACAGGTTGACGGACGAGATCAGACAGGAGTCTCCATGGACTATGATGTTCGCGGATGACATCATGATCTGTAGGGAGAGTAGGGAGCAGGCTGAGGCGAGCCTCGAGAGGTGGAGGTACGCACTGGAGAGAAGGGGAATGATAGTCAGTAGGAGTAAGACGGAGTACATGTGCGTAAATGAGAGGGAGGGTGGTGGTATGGTGCGGTTGTAAGGAGTTGAGGTGGTGAAAGTGGATGGATTTAAATACTTGGGATCAACTGTCCAAAGTAACGGAGAGTGTGGTAGAGAAGTGAAAAAGAGAGTGCAGGCAGGATGGAGTGGGTGGAGAAGAGTTGCAGGAGTGATTTGTGACAGAAGGGTAGCTGCAAGAGTGAAAGGGAAAGTATACAAAACGGTAGTGAGACCAGCTATGTTGTTTGGTTTGGAGGCGGTGGCACTGACAAAAAGACAGAAGGCGGAGCTGGAGGTGGCAGAGTTAAAGATGCTGCGATTCTCGTTGGGAGCGATGAGGATGGACATGATTAGAAATGAGTATATTCGAGGGACAGCGCAGGTAGGACGGTTTGGAGACAAAGTGAGAGAGGCGAGATTGAGATGGTTTGGATATGTGCACACGAGGGAAGCGGAGTATATCAGGAGAAGGATGCTGAGGATGGAGCCACCAGGTAGGAGGAGAAGAGGCCAAAGAGGAGGTTAATGGATGTGGTGAGGGCAGACATGTGGGTGGTTGGTGTGACAATGGAAGATGTGGAGGACAGAGCGAAATGGAGACGGATGATCCGCTATGGCGACCCCAACGGGAGCAGCCAAAAGAAGAAGAAGAAGAAGAAGAAGAAGAAGAAGAAGAAGATTTGTGGACACTATAATTAAATTGGGTGATTTAACGCAAGGACAAGCCAATCTTTACTTAAGGAAAAAATGAGAACATGGGTCTCTCCATTAAAATACATGTTACGTACACATGAGTTGATTGATATTAAATGAGGATCATGTTCAAGATGAAATGACATAGGTGGAAGCCAAACTGATGATCAGATATCAGAGTAGGAAAAGAGATTAGTCTTAAGGTTTGCTGCAATAATCAATGCTGGGCAAGGTTGAAAGCTTTCAGGGTAGGCTGCAGGTTCTAATTGCTGTGGTTAGCTTTCTCGGAGGAAAAGGCATGCTAGTTTCTGAAAATTGTGTCAACACATGAATCACAACAACGGGAATGGGCAGGATATCTGGAGGTATGAAGGAATTAACGAATGAAGGAGTGAGTAGTGTGGTGAGAAATGAGTCCCAGTTACTGTCTATGTCCAGTGATAAGCAAGAGTAAACCAGTCAGTAGGAGAAATGGTAGACTGTAGGCCAAATCAATCTGCATTATTTAAAAGCCAGACATGGTGGTAACTTTGATGTTCCCTGGAGACTTACAGAAAGACTGACACTTTGAAGATAACATGATTTAAAGAGCAAAGGGGAGCTGAGAAAATGTAGAAAATGTTGGAGGGGAATTTGGACATGATCAAGTCTCGCAGAGAGGTGGAGCTATTCGGGGAAATAGGGGTTGGGAAACCAAAAGACTGGAGAAGGCTGGAAGTGTCACAAAAGACTCCGGCTACAATACTATTGACAGCAGTATAAGGACCGACGTCAAGCCACCTGGAATGCTGATTTAAGTCACCGCACATTAGGTAAATAGAGCTGTTTGATTTGTTTTGGCAATGTTGATGCTCATTCATCCAGCAATTACAGCTGGTAAAGAAGTGAGAAGGGGAACAATACGAGAGAAACCAATGCCACCTCTCAGGGCTTCCATGGATGAGTTAACCACGCAGGATACCACTTGCATAGTTTGGTTTTAGAAAGCAAATGGAGAAGACCTTATGCTGTGGAATGGATTTAAGTGAAAAAATATGTTCCTGCTGCTGGGAAAAGATGTTATTGAGTGCAATTATTTCCTGTATGAAGAATGATCAACTAAGCCTGGTGTTGGCTTAGCAGTTAGGGTGGCTGGCTTCGGACCTTAGGGTCCTGAGTTTGAGATCCTGTTTTTCCAATGAATTAGCACCAGCTGGGATTGACTCAGCCTGTCATCCTTCTGAGGTCAGCAAATTGAGTACCAGTGTACTGGCAATAGGGGCATTGAATCAATGGCACAGCCATGCCTTCAGTCAATGACGCAACCCGCAGCGTATGGAGGAGGAGGAGGAGGAGGAGGAGGAGGAGGAGGAATTACCAACTGTAAAGCAGCAGGGTGTTAAGAGCTTGGCAGATGGCATAGGGTACCACTGTCAGACAGGAAATGTAACTTTAAAATTCCAATCATTGCAAAAGAAAGTCTGAGAGCCATTGATTCATTTAACAGCAAGGTACCAGACACATTTGAGTGAAGCTCTTACAATCATAAGTTGTTACGAAGGCTTTTATGACATCTTATGTGGGATGTTATCTTGGAAAGACTAGAGCCAATTGAGCAAATGTTTAACGGATGTCTGAAAAGATGGTTTAATGTGATTCCCTCACTCACAATAGTTGCCTTTTATGATAAACCCACAAAGCTGTTTTTCATGTTGAGAACATTATCAAAGGTTGGAATTTTTTTAACACTAATCTTTCCTTGCTCTTCTTCCATGAGCCCCAAAAAGGATTATTTTTTTTTTGCTAAGGTAAGACTTTATTGCTTGTTCCTGAATTCCACCGACTCTCTTGCGATAACAACAAAGGTACAGGTAACAATTGGTAAGAAGCTATGTGGAAGCAGTTGTTGAGGCAGAAAATACATTGAGATACAAATAGGTTATTGGAGCATGTGCAAATAGGAAGGCGTGGCCATAGAAGAAGAACACAAAGCTTTTGCTTTTGTCGAGGATGAGATGAGGAAAAGAAAGGAAGAGAACAGCACTTTCTGCAAGACTGCAAAGGCAGCAAGTAGCATGAGATGTTGGGAGCAACCTTTTGTATAAAATTATCGTAGGTGGATTTGTTGAAAAGATGAGAAGGCACAAACAAGAAAAAGATGCCGTTCAGAGCACGATACTTGCAAAATCCACCCCTCTCTCCAAAGGTTGCCATAGATACATCAACTTGTCCATTCATTAAGATTAAAATTGATGATCTTAATCAAAGCTCAGGTCAATTGGATGAAAATTGATCATTTCAGATTGAAATTGCTGATTTTAGAAATTTGACCTTGAAGTAGACCTTTGACCGTTTAACCTCAAACATAGTTGGTTTCCCAATTCAGTAAGGCACTATGAAATTGCTGTTTAACTTTTAAGTCAATCCGATGAAAATTGATGATTTTTCAGATAAAAATTGATGATCTTAGAAGTATGACCTTGAGATGACCTTTGACCTTTTGACCTCAAAAATAGTTGGTTTCCCAATTCAGTAAGGCACTATGAAATTGCTGTTTAATTCTTAAGTCAATCAGATGAAAATTGATGATTTTTCAGATAAAAATTGGTGATCTTAGAAGTATGACCTTGAGTTGACCTTTTGACCTCAAAAATAGTTGGTTTCACAATTCAGTGATGCGATATGCAAAACTTGTTCAAATTTCTAGTCAATCGGATTTAAAATGATTTTAGAAATTTTACCTCAAGATGACCTTTGACCTTTGACCTCAAAATCAATAGGCTTCTCAGTTGAGACTACCTCTACAACCTGGTAAACTTTATTGATGATCGGTTTAGAATTGTGACCTGCAGGCGATAAACAGACAGACAGAATAACAAAATCGACTGACCAATATACTTGAAAAATCTTCGATTTTACAAGTAACAAGTTTATATTTTAAAAATCTACCCATTATGGTCTTCCTTCCTGAGTGAATCTTTCCCACTCGAAAGGGAAGAAAGTAACAATTGATTAATACAGTACTAGCAGGGGATACCCGGCGCTGCCCGGCTGGGTGAGCTTTTTTCCGGTGGCGGTTTCAGGATGTATTGGACATTGAAAGCTATGGAGTTTTTGGCCTAAGGTTGGTTACCTTTTGCCTGCAGGCCGGTGGCAGCGCTGCCTGACCCCACATCCCTTTATAGCGGCCTTTTTGCCCTCATAATGAATGTCAAGGCCAACATGTGCAACCTTAAACCTTGCCCAGATCCTGAAGTACCTCCACCCAAAATTTGGGGCCTCCAGGTGTTATGGTTCAACCATGAAAGAATAACGTACAAAAACACACAAACACTTGAAAATATTTATATAGATATGTTAAAGGAGGGGGAATGTGTTGTGTAAGTGTTCAGTGGGATTAGTGTGATCATAATTAGGTGTTGGAGATGCATTGAATGTGCATTGATGAAACCAGCAACTACCCGTTCTCATCCTAAGTTGATTTGTTTTGATAAGAAAGGAGTAAAACCTTGGCGATGTCAATGTTTTCTCTTTTATGTGTTTGTCTGTTTTCTTACTACCTTGTCAAGTGGTGATCTGTTGGACATTTTTTTTATAATATTAAATATTGTAATAACTACTCTTTACTGCATTTATTTATTTTATTATAATTATTATCATTATTTATTTCTGTGCAGGTGATGTTCCCAAAATTGACATTCGAATCACGTTATCTCAACCAACTTCTCTTGTCTGTATTATATACTAACGGGGTATGCTCACACATTGCAAGCAATGATGAACGTGCTTCCCCATTGCCTCGGGTCGCTCACCTGCATTATGTTTTTCATTTATTTATTTTCATTTTTTTTCATTAATTTATATTTTCATTTACAGATGCATTCTGATGGTTCTGTGATTTTTCCTGGCGAATCGGCTTCGATGTCCATCGGCACACATAATTGCCGTGCTTCCTCTTTGTCTCTGGTTGCTCACCTGCATTTTTTCATTATTTTTTCCAATTATATATTTTCATTTTTTTAATCTATTTATATTTTCATTTATGGATGTTTTCCAATGGTTCTGTGATTTTTCCGATGTATCAGCTTAAATGCCCATCGGCGTGCAAAATTTCAGCTTTCTACGTCACCGGGAAGGTACCGATCTTTAAATCAGTCAGTGGGTCAGAAGCTAAAAAGTTTTATATCTATACTAATAAATATCACTCTGTGTGTGTGTGTGTGTGTGTGTGTGTGTGTGTGTGTGTGTGTGTGTGTGTGTGTGTGTGTAAGTGTGTCTCCTCCATAACTCCAAAACCATGAAAACTATCAGCCTGAAACTTCGCATGGATACGAAGGGAACTCCAAAGAAGTGCATGACTGAAAATTGGGTGTTTGGGTTAATTAAAATGCCCCTTTTGAAGAGAATTAACGGCCTTATTTAATTATATCATTAATCAGGCGATCCGTGGCCACCTCACTCTCTGGGGTCTTAAGGCGTATCCTGGGTTACCTCGCTGGCATCTGAAGCCGCCATGTTTTTTGGCCTGTTCAACCATGCCTTGACTCGGAACAAGCCCCGACGATTTCTTCATGATTAAGTTTTTTTCACTTTCCTCACTCATATTATCGAATGCCTGTTCATCATAGCTATGAATCGCTGGGTACATTGCAATGCTTATAAATGCTCAGAGATACCAGCGTTTGTGGCTTTATTTCATTTCTGCACATGCCGTAACCTCAAGAATCTCTTAAACAAAGCAGAAATACAAAATTTAAGCTCCAGATTTGAACTTATCAGCAGTTCCGACTCCTAAAAAGTGTTCATTTGTCTAATACGGGCATAGTTTGGACATTCGGACATTGCTCTCACCTGCCACCATTTAATTAGTGTGCTTGCTTGAGTGCTTAAGCTGCTTGCTGAGCGCCCTACAGTGGATGGTGGTACAGTTCCTGTCCCAATCAGGATGTGCAGTTGGTAGTTGCTACAAGGTAGAGGTACATATATGGGTGTATTTGGATCTGTAATTTGGAGACTCTCAGCGGGTGAGTGTGTATGCCTGCTTGCTTAGTTATGGGAACTGTGGCGGCAAAGTTTCATCCCATATCTTGGAGGTTTTGATATTTAACCTCAGCAGCATACAAGCGATCACGTTTTATTTTGTCCGTATGACTGTTTCTAAAGCAATTGGTTATTTTATATGAGTGAGTTACCTGTGCTATTCACGGGAGGGCCTGGACAGTCACTGGACAACCAATTCGTGAAGGAATTGGGTTCAAAAATGGTGAAACTACAAAATGTTGAATCTGCAAATGTCATGGGTGGAACCCCTGACATAATTTCCTCATTCTGCTTTAAACTCGATCTCTCTATATTTTCTCTATATATTAAACTCTCGTTCTCGTTATATATATATATATATATATATATATATATATATATATATATATATATATATATATATATATATATATATATATATATATATATATACAAATACTTGTGATGTAAATGAAGAGAAACGCCATTCTGACATTATATCCTGATCGGGAGCAGTTTCATACGGATCGAAATTCAAAATCATCATTGTATTGAGGTATTTATGGAACCTTCCACCCACCGTCGGACCCCGGCTGGGACCCCAAAACGTTCCGCAGAAGGAACCCCAAAACTGAAGGACTAGTTCGGGGACGGACGGATAAACACTCCTGCTTCACCACAGTGCTTTACAAAGGTTATAAATGGATTCTCTTTGTGAATTTCAAAGCAAAATACATTTGATAACACCCGATTTCCGAGCTCTTCGCCATAATAATGTGTTTTCTCAATTACAGAGCCAAAATTACAATGTGTAAGCTAATACCCCACTAGTATTAGATATTGCTCTTTTGGAACCACTTATGATTGAGGAGGTATATGAACATACCGTACAAATTGAAATTGTAGTAATAAAAGGAGCCAAGTTTCTCCGTCCGTAACAATTTATTCTAAAGGGTTTCTGCTGTCGTACAATCATACAAATGGTACTGTTCGAAAGGTGATGATCCATTTTCTTGGTTGGAATGACAATAATCTATTTACATGAAACAAAAGTTCATTCCTCAATCACATTTACTTGCCTGTTATAAACTCAGTGTTTCCAAGATTGAGGAAGAAGAAGCGGGATCCCGAGCTTTGTTAGAGCAGATCCAAAATGTAGCCGTTCCAACGGTAATATTTATCATTCTCCAACAGCAGGAATCCTTCACAAGGATATGGGAGGAGCACACAAATGGAAATATCAAAATACTTCTCAAAGCAATAGAAATATATATTTCAAGTCCATGGAAGGAGAAACAAACACCAACAACCACAACCATGCCAACAACAATTACGTATTATAAAATATCCTTTTTCGTGTGTTTTACTTCATTTTACATCCTCATCGACACGCGATACATTTGTGAAATACAACATACTGTCTTTTGATTAACCTCTCAACAAAGCGACAAGAGGCACGCCAAGTTGTAGAAAATCTTGGATAGAAAGTTAATTTTGGTTCTGATAAATGTTTGAAACAAATCCAACTGGCCATACATTCCCTTTTTCATTTTTTTCTGTTTTTCCCGAAAGCACTTTATACAGTACTTTTCTTTGCATAGATTGGTTTATGAATGATGTATTGGTTTAATTATGCAATGTCATATTATCCACTGACATCACGTGAATTAGGATAAGTTAGATGATGTAAATCAAAAAAGAGAAGCAAATGACGATGTAAAATGACATCTTGGCCAGGTACATAGTTTTTTTCAAAGCAATCTCTTTTGATTCTCACACTTGCCTCTGAGCGGTTTGCATGGGTTCAAATCTCAACACAACTATAAACTGTCATCCTGTAGTGGGGCAACTTAGCTAAATATAGCATAACAATTGTGCATTTTGTGAGGAAAGCACCAAATTTGGCACACTAGTAGCCTATAATATTATTAACAGATTTGGATATTGGGCCATCTCAAATTCAGCCGCTGATGGCTGTGGCAGCCATTTTCCACTGCCATCAAAAATTTTGAGATGGCCCAATATCTAAATCTGTTCATAATATGATAGGCTATGAGTGTGCCAAATTTGGTGCTTTCCTCACAAAATGCACAATTGTTATGCTAAGTTGCCCCACTAAATGGCTTGATGCTGTAAATTGCAATTTGCAGTCATAATCGAATCATCTTTGAGGAAGCACAGAAGATAGCACTCAATATATAGCAATTGGTGAGCCTGGTTGATGTGTCATGTGGTGGAATAAACCATGACAGAATGAGAAGAGGAACAAGAGGAACAAGAAATCTCACACCTTTCATCACCTGAATGTTGTCACAGGTATCACCACAAGTAATAACATTAAGTTTGACTGTTTGTTTTTTGCCATCATCATCAGGAACACACAATGAGGAGGTAAGCAGAAATAAGCTAAAATAAAGAAGTAAAACCAATATGCTTGAAATTAAACTGCATTACCCTCACCATTCTTGTTCCCACCTGTATCCAGCAGACACCTTTAACTGCCCTCACCAATCAGTTGCACCTTATTATAAGCTGGTTAATTAAAGCCCTGAAATGCATTTCCAATTTCTACCATACACTGAGCGTGACCCATAAAAGGCACTTCCTGCTGTCACTGCATGATTCAGGAAATTACTTGTGTGAACACCCAACTCATTTTTCGAAGACACCTGGAAGTATCGAAGATTCTATAAACAAGTGCCGAGAACACATTGCCTGCAAAACATAGGCTACTCTCAATACATAGCATTCCTTGAGAAATGCTTTTAGAGGCCTGTTTGACACCAGTGTGAGCAACCATATGGCAGAAAGACAGACATGTGATGAAAACGTACGGTTGATGTAATCAAGGAGGACGGCTGAGGCCAGAAAGTTTGTCTGAGAAACATAAGACGAGTGTAGAATATACATGCAACATGTATTTAAATATGTGGGATAAATCAGGCAGTCATGAGTGAAGGGAACCGGAGAGACTGTTTCCAGAAGGCTTATCCAGCAGCACAATATGATGCTAGAATATTCCAAGAGCAGAAGAACCGTTGAAGCAAATCTTTTATCTCTGTTACCGAGCTGTGACTGAGTATGAAGATTTTTTTTTGACTGTCTAAGGCTTATGGTAGAGCTTAGCCTGGCGTTGGCTGAACGGTTAAGGTGGCTAGCTTAAGATCTTTGGGTCTTGAGTTCAAACCCCCTTTGTTCTGTTGACGTAACACCAGGTGGGTTGACTCAGTCTGTCATCCTTCTGAAGTTGGCGAAATGAGTACCAGCATATTGGTAACAGGGGGCACTGCATCAGCAGCATAGCCACACCCCCAGAGTATGATGCAGCCAAACAGGTACAGGCTGCGTACAACTAAATAAATAAACAAATAAAGGTGGAGCTAACACATACTTGGCATAGTCAAAAAAGAGATTAGGAGATATCGGTGTTCTCTTGCGTGAATTACAAGAGCATCTATAGGCAAGGTACAAATCAAAACAGTGTTTGAGATTTGAACCTGGGATTCCATTATCATGAGTCAAATTATCCTAATTTGTACATTCCACTGGGTGGATAGGACAGCATAGAGGTAGTGTAGCCAGTTTTGATCAAAGTCTGGGTTCGATTCCAAACCCAACTCAAAACTGGGACACTTGTGCTTTTTTTTTTACAGGCAGGGGATTACATCGACGTTCAGAGGGGATATAAGCTGACTGTCCCATCTGCTGCATTCACAGGTGTGTGTTGAATATCCTCGTGATACATTTCAAAAACAGTTTGTGTGCTCGTAACCTGACAACATTCGAAATTTAAGTCATGATCTATAGGGGGGGCACTGCATCAGCGGCACAGCAGCAGCATCTCCGTAAATGATGCAAACCAACAGCCAAGTGATGTGTATGCAAGGATGCAATTCTTATCGTGTAAATTAACGCATAATATGATTTTATAACAAACTGAGAACATTGAGATGTGCACTGTTAATTAAATCGTTTTACGTATCAAGTTATTCAGTGAAAAAAAAAAAAAAATATATATATATATATATATATATATATAAATACAATGAAAGCCATTTTTGGCTAAAATGCATGACAACTGCACTGATTGTTTTTTTTCTCCCTCTCTACAAGTATGAGTCACATGGAAGAGCAGGATAAAATTGACAATGGGGTAGTGGGCCAACGATTGGGCACAAACGAGAGAGAGAGAGAGAGAGAGAGAGAGAGAGAGAGAGAGAGAGAGAGAGAGAGAGAGAGAGAGAGAGAGAGAGAGAGAGAGAGAGAGAGAGAGAGAGAGAGAGAGAGAGAGAGAGAGAGAGAGAGAGAGAGAGAGAGAGAGAGAGAGAGAGAGAGAGAGAGAGAGAGAGAGAGAGAGAGAGAGAGAGAGAGAGAGAGAGAGAGAGAGAGAGAGAGAGAGAGAGAGAGAGAGAGAGAGAGAGAGAGAGAGAGAGAGAGAGAGAGAGAGAGAGAGAGAGAGAGAGAGAGAGAGAGAGAGAGAGAGAGAGAGAGAGAGAGAGAGAGAGAGAGAGAGAGAGAGAGAGAGAGAGAGAGAGAGAGAGAGAGAGAGAGAGAGAGAGAGAGAGAGAGAGAGAGAGAGAGAGAGAGAGAGAGAGAGAGAGAGAGAGAGAGAGAGAGAGAGAGAGAGAGAGAGAGAGAGAGAGAGAGAGAGAGAGAGAGAGAGAGAGAGAGAGAGAGAGAGAGAGAGAGAGAGAGAGAGAGAGAGAGAGAGAGAGAGAGAGAGAGAGAGAGAGAGAGAGAGATTAGGGAGGGTCAATGGGAGGAACAAAAATCGTGGATCAGGAAAGGGATGACACGAGGTGGTGATATACTTGAAGCCTTGGAAGGAAGAGTGGGAAAGAATGGCCTCTGGAAGGTGGTTCCATCGGCAGGAGAAGTGAGGAACAAAAGAGTAGAGGTGCACATTCAGCCTGGATTTTGGAAGTTTAACCAGGAGGTTATTGGAATAACACATGTCTCTTGGGGTTGCTGGGGAGAGTCAGAGGACTGAAAAATCAGAGGGAGCAATGTTGGAAAAGAGGAGGTTAAAAAAAACAAACAGGCGTACTGTCCCACCAACTTTCCTGCAAAGTGAAAGCAACATACATTGTTTTTCGACCTTATCTTGGGAGATTCAATAATGTTGAGAGCTTTAGATACCACAATATCCAGAAGAGAGATATGTGATGCTGGGGCACCAGCCCATAGGGGAGAGCAGTACTCTATTGAGACAAAGGCCTTGTAAACTGAGTAGCTCTGATTTTCGAAGGAAAGACTTCGATCATTGGAGGATGCCCAGTCTGCGACTGGCTTTGGAGGCCAGCTTTGCTCTGTGGTTGGACGAGGAGAGAATACGGCTGACAGTGAGGCCAAGAAGTTCAAAAGACTGAACCTTAACTAGTGTCTGACTATGGAAAGAGTCAAGTGGGTTAGTTTGATGATCTTTCTGGAGAGACAGAGTGAGACAGTGAGATTTTCCAGGATTGAAGGATATGGCCCATTTATCAGACCAGCATCTCATCAATTCCAGATCAGCAAAGAGTGATGCAGTTGCAGTCTGTCTTGCAGTGGGATAGGGTACCACACAGCACAATGTGGAGTCATCTGCAAAAAGGAAAAGAGGGTTTTCCAGAGCATCAGGGAGGTCATTTTTCTGGATAAAGAACAAGATTCGGCCCTGACACACTGCTTTGGGGAACTCCAGCCTCACTGGAAGGGGAGAGTGTAGGTTCCATTGATAGCAATACATCGACTGCATGAGTGGAGGAAGTCAGGAATCCAGGAATGAAGGCGACCTTTAATGCCGCAGATAGAGAGCTTGGCAAGAAAGTCACAATGCCAGACCCAAGGAGAAGTCCAAAGAGAAGGTCCTGTCCTCTTAAATAAGATTTAGGGCCTCTCGCCATTGCTGAGAAAGGAGTCGCAGCATGTCCATAGCTGAACAACCATGACATAATCCACACTGCTCATCAGAGATCAAGCTGTTTGAAAGCAGGAAATATTTGACAGGAGCAACAGTGATGGATTTCATAAACACTGCTTATATTTGGAAGTAAGCTCACTGGTCTGTAGTTGATCAGATGAGTTATTGCACCATTCTTGTGGACAGAAGTGATGTTTGCTGACTCCCAGGCCAATGAGAGGCAGCCAAAGGAGGAAGCACAGATTGAATATGGTAGACAAAGGGAAAGCGAGAACAGTAGAGCAGCATTTGCGAACATGGGTACTGATGTCATTGTCAAGGCTGGACAGAACTTTCTCTACCTTCTCCGTTAAGAAGGATACAAAGTCCAGTCGACAGTATGAGGGAGTAAGATGGGGACAAAGATGGATGGGTTGGGTTCAAGAGATTTGGAGGCAAAGACAGAATTTAGATATTCTGCCTTATTTCAGGCAGAGTTTGCAGAAATGCTATTTGAAGTGAGCGACGGGATGTCGAGAGGAGCATATACCAGAGACATATTTGACAAGGTGCCACCATGACCTTTGAGGAAGGAGACTGGTTGGAGAATTCATGACTGAGATTTGCAAGACGGTGTTTTCTGGCATGTCTCAGGATGGATGTATAGTTATTGTGAGCCTTATAAAATGAACTAAAGTTACCCTCAGTCGTGTTAGCTTTCCATGCTGAGAAAGTAAGCTGCTTGACTGCAACCGCCTCCCCACATGGTTCACTGTACCAGGGTTAGATGATGGGCAGGAAAGCCGCAGACAGGAGGGGATAAACCAGTGTGTGAAAGAAAGCAGAGTTTTGTGAAAGTATTCCCAGACAGAATCAATATCAGGTGGTACATGGAGTTGGTGGTCCAATCGGTTTTTTTAAGATGGCAGATTGAAGTTCCTGCCAGTTGGCCTGTGCAAACAGCAATATTCTGCATCATCGAGGTTGCTCCGTTGCAATAGCCAGAGACGTATGGGCTTTGACAAATCCTTAATTTGTTTAAAATCCCAAGGTAGGACCTTTGAACCAGCGAGTACAATTCTTGATGTCGTTTTTGTAACACCATACCATGTGTTTTTATTGATATGAGCTGTTGATGTCTCCTTAGGTCATTGCATAATCTACATGAATGCACTTTAAGGACTACAAGTGATGTTGTGGCATTATGTTCTTATCCTTATATAATGGTTATTAAAAATGTAAATCATCTGCACATTGCTATTGTGGTTTTATAAAAGACTGATACTTAAATAAACATAAAACAATATATTTTCAAAACCACTCTTTTTTTTTTTTTACTGCACACAACAGGCTCCCAGAATGAGGATCGTTTGTCTGTCATCTCTGAAGCTGTTTAATTTGTTTTCATGGAACATTTTATGGCAAATCATATGTGGAATAATGAAAAAGATTGTTCAGCTCGATCAATGCTTGAGTGAAAATTTCGATAGTGCTACTGTTCACCTGGAGAAATGGACGTCAGAGGTGCTTGATGATCCTCCTGAGATGTGAACATGAAGCTCATGGAGCGCGTCAAGAATGTTTGTGCTGTATAATGATGACTGGCTGGTGAGAGGCCTGTTTTGTTGGCAGCAATATAAGTTTCATTTCCCTTCGTATATTGCTTTGTGGGTGATCTTTAGTGGTAGCGTGAAGACTCTTTGTTGTAGTTTAGTATAATGGCTATTTGCAAGTTCGATATCCATAAGCCAAGGGATATACACAGTGCCTTCAGAAAGTATTCACACCCTTCGACTTTTTCACATTTTGTCGTGTTACATCCTGAATTAAAAATGGATCAAATTGAGTTTTTTTGGGGGGGGGCACTGCTATACACATAAATACCCCATAATATCAAAGTGGAATAATTTTTTATTTACAATTTTTTTCAAATCAATTACAAATGAAAAGCTGAAATATCTCGCATGAATAAGTATTCAATCCCTTTGCTATGACACTCTAAATTGAGCTCAGGTGCATCCAATTTACTTTGATCATCCTTGAGATGTCTCCACAACTTGATTGGAGTCCACCTCTGGCCAATTCAATTGATTGGATATAATTTAGAAAGAAACACACCTTTTTATATATAAGGTCCCACAGTTGACAGTGCATGCCAGAGCAGAAACTCCACCATGAAGTCAAGGGAACTGCCGGTAGAACCCCAAGATAGAATTATGTGGAGGCATCGATTTGGGGAGGGGTACAAAACAATTTCTAGAGTGTTGAAAGTTCCCAAGAGCACAGTGAGCTACATCATTAGGAAACGGAAATAACATGGAACTACCCAGACTCTTCATAGAGCTGGCCGTCGGACCAAACTGAGCAACCAGGCAAGAAGGACCTTGGTCAGGGAGGTGAGGAAGAACCCAATAACTACTCTGGCAGAACTACAAAGTTCCTTGGCTGAGATGGGAGAACTTGCTGGAAGGACAACAGTCTCTGAAGCACTTCACAAATCTCGGATTTATGGGAGAGTGGCCAGATGGAAGCCAATCCTGAGAAAAAAGCACATGACAGCATGTCTGGGGTTTGTAAAAAGGCACGCGAAAGACTCTGAGAGCATGAGGCAAAAGATTCTGTGGTCTGATGAGACAAACATTGAACTCTTTGGCCTGAATGTAAAACGCTACATCTGGTGGAAACATAGTACAGCTCATCCTCATCGAACATGATCCCAAAACGCAACATCTGGTGTAAACGTAGTACAGCTCATCCTCATCTAACACGATCCCTACTGTGAAGCATGGTGGTTGCATCATGCTATGGGGGTGCATTTCAGCGGCAGGGACTGGGAGACTTGTATAGATGGAGAGAGGGAAAAATGAATGAAGCAAAATACAGGCAAATCCTTGAGGAGAACCTGCTTCAGAGTGCAAAAGACCTTATACTGTGCTGAAGATTTACATTCCAACAGGACAATGATCCCAAGCCTACAGCCAAAGCAACACTGAAATAGCTTCAGAATAAGAACATGAAAGTTATTGAGTAGCCCAGCCAAAGCCCAGACTTGAATCCCATTGAGAATCTGTGGAATGACTTGAAGATTGCTCTTTACCAACACTCCGCATCCAACTTGATATAGTTTGAGCAAATCTGCAAGGAATAATGGGAGAAAATCCCCAACTCCAGATGTGCAAAGCTGATGCAGACACACTTAAGAAGACTCAAAGATGTAATCGCTGCCAAAGGTGCTTCCACGAAGTTTTGATTCAGGTCATTGAAAACTTATTGATGAAATAGATTTCAGTTTTTCAGTTTTATTTAATTTGTTGAAATTTCAAAAAAAAAAAAAAAACAATCCCATTTTGTCATTATGGGGTATTTTGTGTTGATCGGTGACAATTTTTTTTAATTTATCCATTTTTAATTTGGGCCACAACACATCATCATGTGACAAAAGGTGAGGGATGTGAATATTTTCTGAAGGCACTTTACGTATCCAGTCCTAAATTCTTAAGCATCAACTGCAGTAGTTTTCAGAAGGGAAGAGATGAAATGATGACATGAATTGTATATTTTGTTGCATCCTTTTTCATAAAGGGAGAAGATGAATGGTGAAATAATGTTTTTTGGAAAAGACATTGTTATTCAGTTATGGGGATTTTTGGATGTCATTGCTTTTTGAAGAGTCATGGTTTTGTTCACATCATCAAAATGCCTTGATTACCTTAAGAGTCAACCATAATGTGTAGACTGGCACCACATTTAGATCAGGTGAGGTTAGGCAGGCAGATTACTCTCTTCCTGAAGGTCATTAGTGAGCCAGCTGACTTTTTCATGACAATGTGATAACATGGTAACTCTCTTGACACTAAATTGGTTTTCAGAATCTTAGAATCTAAATCTTTAATACATATGCAGTACATATGACATTTATACTGCTGCCCTTGGGTAGATTGAGCCCACAACTTATGGGATAGTAATTCAGTGTACTTAGCACTTGACCACCATTTTCCTATTAAAATAGGTAAGAATCATATGAACAATTATCTCCCTTATTGATTAAAATTTCAATCAGATGGTCATTCCACCTTTGATTTCGTTTAGGTGATTAATCAGCCAACAATTGTCATTCAATTTTTTTCAACTGGCAATCAAAGGAACAGAGTATATGGAGAAGGTCAAGATTTGGTTCTTCTTCTTTGGTACTCAGCGTGGGACAATGGTTTGTGTCAGTTTTGCTAAGGGTGCTGCTGTGCTGCTGTTGCCATGCCACCTGTAGGTTAGTGCAGGAATTTTGAAATTTAGTCCACCAACTAATGCTGGCAGACGAGGCGCCCAGTTTAACGGTCATCTGAGGGAAGTAAAGACACATATTGATGCATCGCCTCGCATGCAAAACACCAGGATGGCAGTTTGTGGGTGGGTGAACATTTGAACACAGCTTAGACACCTCAGAGGTGAGTGTTCACACCCCTGGGCTATCCTGCCATCCTCTATAGTCAGGTTCAAATGTTTAGATGATCCTCTACCTCCTCATCCCCACCCTCTCAACAGCTTAATTGCCGCTGTGGCCTCTTTTTTTTCTCAAACTAAGCAATAATTTGGAAACCTTGTTGATTTAGATTTTAAATATCACACACATATTATATACTGTATATATATATATATATATATATATATATATATATATATATATATATATATATATATATATATATGTCATTTTATTTTGCAATGAAATGGTAATCAATACAATGGAAGAGGAAGAAGTTTTAATTTTAGTTTGATCGCCTCCTTCAATACAATGTAATGAATGTACGAAGTACTCTACAATGGGAAAAATATTGATTGAGAATTGTCATATTTTGAATCATTCTAAGTGTTGGCAAGTGGGTGTTCTGCCAACTCCCTGCCCCCCTTACTATACACACACACACACACACACACACACACACACACACACACACACACACACACACACACCTTCAAAAAACAAGGACATGTCAACGAAACTTTTGTATTGTTTTGCATGTCTTTTAAAAAAAAAAAATTTTTTACAATTAACCTTACCCTATACCTGTTCAAAAAAGGCCAAATGCTATCACAAATAAAAATAAATGAAGGTGCTCTTAATCATCTTTCTGAATGATTTTTAGTAGACTGAGCACTTCCACAGGGTACAGTAGTGGAGGGAAACAATTACAACATGGTATTGTGTGACTCCATGCAACCTACTTCCTTGCAATAAAGGAAAAAGCTCTTCTGAATGCCATTTATCTTCACTAAAATGGACTGTTATAAAAAAAAAAAACATTCAACCAGCCTGATCTCTGACCATCAATTTGGATTCCATCTAGGTCACCCAACTCAAGGACATGCTGCGACTCCTCTCTCAGCGAAGATTGGAGGCCATACGTCTCCAATAACAGGTCCAGAACTGTCTCCCTCGACATGTCTCAGACATTCAACACCTTCTGGCATTTTGTTCTGCTTACAAACCTTGCTTCCCTATTACATACAAGGTTGCCTTCATTCCTGGATTTCTGAATTCATCCAGTCAGGCAGTTAACACATGCTGCTATCATTGGAACCCTCTCCTTCCCCTCTCCCAGTGTAGGCTGGAGTTTCCCGATGCAGTGTTTTGGCCTAGTTTTGTTCCTCATCTACAAAAGCGACCTTCCCGATGCTCTGGAAACCCCTCAGTTAGGACCAAACTCCTGAAAAGGCTCATTTTAAGAGGCCGAGGGACTTTTTTCAGCAGAAGTTGGTAAGCTGCCTTTCTAAGCTAATTTGGGTGTGTTGAATATGAAAATTGGGGATACCAAACCGAATTCTGAGGTTAAGTGGGTCAAATCATAAAACAAAATGAATCGACTGAATCAACATTGCCCTTGCCATACATTATGCACACAAACTTATCAACCAAATTAAGCTTCCTGGGTGTCAGGCTTCCTTCTCCCAAATCACCGAGCAGCTCATAGTGATGGAGGAGTGTTTTTTCAAGCGAATTGCTTGGTGTGACCACAGATGTACAATGTTGTATCGCATCCGGTAAGAGCATGGAATGGCAGAAGTGCACTATTAACTCTGTGTCGGAGCTTGTGATAGACAGCATCATTGGGCATATGTTTTCTCTCTTTGCAGTTCCGGTCATCATCCAGAGGTGGTCACAATTCACATGGCTGAAATGTGATACCAGTAGAAGAGCTACCCCAGGCAAAAATTCAGGTTCCCCGTAGATATGAAACATTCCTTTTCTGTACTAATTCTCTGCAGACTACTGTAGTAGGACCTGTTACCAACGATAGCATGAGAATACAACTCTCATATACTATTGTTCTAACTGTAGCATTTTTGCCTGGGGAAGGACATCTGTATCCTGTGTTGACATGGTCACTGTATCAAAATGGACATTGATGGCATGTGGAGCAAGTCACATAACAGCTTCCTCGTGTGTTGCCCTGTTTGTGGCTGTAGGAGACTACTTTACTTCCTGTTCATCTGCAAATCCACCAGCGATGACAATGTCTGTCAATTGATGCATTTGCCAGGAGCTCCTCTGACAAGAATCGGGCCAGGCCTGCCTTGTTTTCAGATAAGACAACAAAGTCTGACCAGGAATTTGGAAGTGGAACATCTCTTCCTTCAATCATACATCACATTGGTCATGCCATCTTTCTTTGCCTTTGCAGTGTGTCTGCTTTGATAGATTCATATCTATACTGGTCAAATACAATAACAATTTGTCTATTTGATGAGCCTCACTGTAAGAACGACATCAGGAAAACATTTGCTAAATCCCCAAATATCATTGAACCATTTGATTTGCCAATGGAGACAAGTCTTGCATATCCATCTATCACCAGACATGCAGATTTACTTCGAAGATCAAGCGTTGCAGGGCATTTGATATAAGAAATCAGTACATCAGGCAACATGGATTTGTTCTCCGTTCTCAGGCTGCCATTCATCTGTGCAAGAGCAAGTGGTACAGGCATTAGTTCATGTTTTAAGATCCTGTCAATGTCACAATTACCACCAGATGCACAAGATATTACAAGGAGTTGCAGAACATTCCTGTCTGTTTTCAGGCCAGTACTTGTTTCTTTCACTGTTGAGTTGTACTACTTCATATAGTGTCTCTAATGTGGGAGCATTGTTCCTCTTTATGGGATCATATATGGAAAGATTTGCAAGTGTTCCAGATTGTCCAGGAAGCCTGTCCTTCACAAATGTATCTAGTTGCTGTTAACCTTGTTTTCTGGCATTTAGCAGAGACTCTGATTTTCTCACTTTCAAGATCTTTTGTGGCAATATTTTGCAGCACAGGTGGATGCATATCAGGTGTGAATACTTGGAAACGCTTCAGTATTGAGGCTCATGTATTGATTGCTCATCTGTGTTGTCTCGCCATTGTCCACGTGACATTCCCTCAGTGTGACTGGCTATGTCACAGAGGTAGATATGATACATTTCATGGGTAACTGCTGCAATGTGGGACCCTCGTATTATAGGAGAGAGCCCAGCGGCTTCGGGCAGAGGTTGTCTTTGTGATGACAACTAGGCCTCCTCCTTTCTTCCCTGTTGGAGGCAGATTGTTTAATGACAAAGTTTCCCTGCTGGAACTCTGGTAATACTTCTGCTAGTAACATCTTCATCTCTGCCAGGTATACAGGACCACATCTCCAAGAGCTGTAATGGTCATATCTCAGAAGGAATGGTAACATGCAAGTAAAGGAGTGTGTGTGAGTGCAAGTCCCATATTCCATCATGCTGGGCCCGTGTAAACATGAACAGTGTTGATACCATTTCTATGTATCCCCACCAGAGAGAGAAGTTGACGTTTAACTTCTCCTTTTTTTCCTCTCGAAAGGTTTCCATCACCTTTCTGAATCGAGTAAAATCATGAGAATAAAAAAGGATAAACGCCCCCAAAAAAGGAATCCAAGTTATGATGTCTCGGGCAGTCGGCTCCTATTTACACACCCAAAGAGGATGACGTGAAAGAGGAAATTACAAAATAAAGTAGGTAATAAATAATAAGTGAAAAACAAATTTGGGGCTCAGTCAGCAAAGACTCCCCGCTGAGTACGCTCAAGCAAATGCAAATAAAAGTGATAAGTGGAAAACAAACAGGAGATATAATAAAACCAGCAATGACCTTCCTTGCTGGCATCCTCGATTGAGTGGACCGGTTTAGCAGACCTGCTCAGGGCAAATGTCATGCACTTTAAGCACACATGCAAAATAATAAACCAAAACTATTGGGGTCTTTTAGGACCCTAGCCAGAATGTGCCTGAAACTCTGTGCAGCAAGATGGAATCTGAAAACACCATACAAATTTATGACTGGCGCATACAGGTCAACAAATGAATCCATGAAATCCATTGTGTAACTCGTATAGAAATAACACATCAAAATTTAGGCCTATGGTCCACAAAGGCTGGAAGGATGAGGGTTAATCTTGCACCTGCACTTGTTTTTTTTTCAGTTGCCATTTTGTTTTTCAGTTTTGAAGGTGAAGGACTAAAAATAGAGCTCGCTTTCCTCATTGTTTTTGGAGTCGGCACCTCTAAATTAGGCGAGAAACACATGTTACCAACTTCTACTCAAAATGCCTCTTCAAGTATCTTTTTTGTGAAAACTCAAGTCTACTTTATTTTAAAAGATGCCTCCGCATGATTACCCAGTGCACCAAAGCGAAAATCAGGGTTAACATACAGGCAAATGGTCCATGTCCGTCCGTCCCTCTTATTAATTTATGATTGAGGAATAGCTTATTTGAATCGAATGTTGTCTTCCTATTTATGTTCTAATTCGTGTTGAAAACATGTCTTTTGTTTACAGGACTTTGACTAAATTTGTCCCCGTCACACATGAGCAGAGAGGAGTGAGATAAGTTTTTTTTACTCTGTGTGCCTACCTGGCAGTCAAACAAAATTGAAAATCATTCCAAACAGGAAACTTACTGTTTTTAAGGACATCATAAAGGACACAAACAGACACATGTAACTAATGTAATGTGTTCGATGGGGTGATGTAACAGACATGGGGTAAAATGGTGGTAAAACCCAGAATTAATATACTTATACACCTTTAAACCTCTTTAAATTGAATCATATACCTAAAGACTGCAGAACACAAATACGAGTCTTTATAATAGTTCCAAAACCATACTGTATATCCATAGCATGAGAGGGAGTGCCATGTGTGAGGGTCGGTTTGAAGAATATGCCGATTGACGCTGTGTTCCACGGTGATCAAGTACATGGTGTATAAAGATGATGTATATCAGACTGCTTCTGTTGCACTAAACTTACAGATTTTTTTTAAGCAATTTTTAAAATCTATATTTTATTAAAATTGAAGTACGATACTTGAACACAGTGCAGGGTAGACCTGGGGTGTGTTCAGTTACCAAGTAGCGAGGTAGCGCTTGCGTAGCCAGCCATTCCGTATCAACAGTTTTGAACAGAGTGCTTGCTTGAGTGATTAAGCCACTTGGTGAGGGCTCTACAAAAAACATGGTAACTGATTACACCCCTCGTGTTGGCTTAATGGTTAAGGCAGTTGACCTTAAATGTGAAGGGCAGTCAATAAGTAACCTTAAATTGGTGATATAAATTCGAGAATGTAATGTGTTATATCTATGGGTAAGAGTCATGTTTTGCCTGTTTTGGATCTGGCAACATTGAGCGTATGACGTCAGTCGAACAGTTCCAAGATGGTGGCTTCCTTAGAAGCATGCACCAGGGAGGAGCAACGTTCTGCCATCAGTTTCTTGGGAAGTGAGGGTGTGAATCCCAGTGAAATCTATTGCAGAATGAAAATGCAATATGGTGACGCATGTTTATCACTGTGGCAGGTGTTTCTAAGGGAGCGGCCATCTTGGAACTGCTCTACTGACATCATACGCTCAATGTTGCCAGATCCAAAACAGGCAAAACATGACTCTTACACATGGATATAACATATGTCATCTACAACTACACACATTACATTCTCGAATTTATATCGCCATTTTAAGGTGATTTATTGACTACCCCTTGTCTTAGAGACTTGAGTTTGAGTCACTGTCGTGCCATTGAATAACACCAGGTGGGTTGGCTCAGCCTGTCATCCTTCCGAGGTCAGAAAATCAATACCAGCTTCATGGAAACAGGGGGCACTGCATCAGTGGCACAGCTGCACTCCCAGCAATGATGCAACTAACAGTCACAGTCTGCATAAGAACAAATAATACTGTGGGAAGTATCATGTTCTATGAACTCTCTAGTGTTGTAGAGTAACTCAATCCACTAACAGGCAGACAGGATCTGTGTCATTCTTTGCTGATATACAATCAATTAGATAGTGTTCTGATAAATGGAACAAGCATTTCAATCCTGGAATATCTCACATTCTCACCCTGTCTCTCCATAAGGATTGTCAAATGGACCCACCTCTCAATTTCCATGGTCAGCCACTGAAAGAGGTTCAGTCTCTTGAAATTTTAATCCTCACTTTCATCATTGATCTCTTCTGCAGGCCAACCAGATCACAAACCTGGCCTCCAAAGCCAGTTGCAGACTTGGGATCCTTCATCGTTCTAAGTCATTCCTTTCCAAGTCGAAAATTAGACCTACTCACAGGATACAAAGCCTATAAACTCAATGGAGTACTATTCTTTTCTATGGGCTGACATCCCAGCATTACATCTGTTCTTCCTGGAATCTGTGAAATGTAAAGCTGTCAACAAGAATAGTGACCTTCCAAGAAGACCAAAGCACAAGGCCTGTTCATCTCACATAGCAGACAAGTCCGTGACCTCCTTTTTTTTTTTTTTTTTACTGTCTCTCCCCTAATTTAACAACCTCTTCTCTCTCACCCTCAGCACCCCCCCCCCTCCACCCTCTCCCGAAATTCCAAGATGTAACCATTGTTCCAGTAACCCATTCCTGGTTGAACTCCTCAACATCCAGCCTTTTATGAAACACAACACCTCAACTCTTTTGTTTATCTTTTTTTCCGTTTGTGGAACTACCTTCCCGAGGCTGTTCAATTCCACTTTTATATTCACAGTTTCAAAAGCAGGTAGTGCATTACTATCTCAGGTCATCTCCCATGTCTACCAGCGATATCGTATACCCCATTAACGCTACCTAATTATACTCAACCTTCTTAATTGCTGATTATTGTGCTTACACACTTCCTCTCTCCTCTTTTGCTGTTTGTTCACCCCCTTACTTGTTGTGTCCAACTGTTGTCACATTATCCAACTTCAGTCCATTGCCTGTTTACTCTTTGTATCACCGCTCTTTCATGAGCCTACATATTGTGCAGAAAAAAGAAAATACATCTGTGATCATTTGAATTCCTGAGATGGAGTTTTGCCTCACACAGCAAATTTATTCCATACAACTTGAACCAATTCCATGCTATACAACACAACACTAAGGGAAGGCAATCGGCTGGGAGTTCAAACAAACTTCAGAGGTAAGCTTCTGAGTATGCATCAGGAATCGATTGAACAGGTGGCTCTGTTTGAAGGTTCTGGTTGAATTTGGACAATTATTTTCAGATATTTTACTCCACCATGTTGGCTAACTAAAACCAAACTGTCAGATACGAAAGACATGTTATCAACAATAATTAATTGGTAAAGTAAATGATAATGATAACAAGGTATATTACATGAATGGAGAGATTTTTCAGCTTCTATGTTGGAAAATGATTTCGGAGCAATTTTATGACAGTTAAATCAGTCAACTCAGTAGAAGGCATAGGACTGACTGGATGGTCTAGAGGTATACATACTTGCCTCTCAGCTCTCTAACCTGGGTTTGAATCCTGACCCAGTTATAAACTGTCATGCTTGTGTTTCACCAGCCTGATGATTCCCAAATGTGTGTTCTGTCCTTAGGATGGATGTTAACCAAGTGTCCTGTCTGCCAGCATTTGTTGGTGGGTTTTAAAGATCCAATGGTGTCCTTTTGTGAAGAGTTGGTGAGCTATCACTGGCACCATGAACAAATTCCAAATTCCTGCCCAAACCAGCAGAGAGCATTGCACCAGCAGCACAGCTGTGCCCTCGGCCAATGATACTACCCTGCAGCCTTGTGCTGCATATGGATGAAGAAGTACGAGGCAGCAATAAGTAAGAAAATATAATATTAAGGGAGATAAAGAGGGGCATAACATATGAGATGTGATGAGTAATTATCTAACTTACTGTATATAAAAGTCCAGAAAAAGGTTTCACCAAGATTTGTTTAGTGAAAAGGTCTAATTTGGTGTAAAATAACTATTTATAAAAAGGGGAAAAAAAATTACACAAAATTTTTGTGAAATAGGTCGAAAAATATTTTTTGTTGGTAAAATAATTCAGTGACTTTTTGAAATCTCATGTTCACAGACTTAATGATCACCCTTCTTATATTTAAAGCCAAGCAATGCTGGAATTTTATAGAAGTTTGGTTTGGCCCCACTGGAGAATAGTGTTCACTTTTGGTTGCCATGTAATAGAAAATAAATAGAGGGTTCAGAAAAGAGTTACTATGATGGTTCCAAGGCTAGTAGAGTTTTCTGATGAACGATTAGCAGAGGTTAAGCTATTCTTATGTTTTTTTTTAAATAATAGAGAACCTTCACCGGGGTGTCTGATACGAGTACAAAATATCATTCCTAATATTATAATTATTAGTTATTACTTCCCTGCACACATGAAGTAAAAAGCAGGGATAAGCAATTGCTTCACTTTGTCTGTCTGTCTGTTCACAAATGTCAGTTTATGATCGAGGAACAACTTCATTTCAATTCCATGTTATATTTTGACCACAAATCAGAAAACGAATCTGTAGTTTTGCAGTACTTTGGCTCTGAATTTGACCTGATGGCATATGTGCAAAGAGAAGGAAGACAATTTTTTTAACTCTGTCTGCCTGCCTGGCTGTCAACCAAAATTGAAAATCACTTCAAACAGGAAACTTCTTGTTTTTAAACGATGACATAAAGGACGCAAACAACAGGCACGAATAACTGATGTAACGTGTTAAATAAGATGGCGTAAAAGACGCTGCATGAACACCAGTAAACCTCTGAAAAAAGAATGATTTTTTACAGCCTTTATACCTTTATTTTATTGCAATTTAATTATGTACTTGAACACTGCAGAACACAAATTATCTAATTGGCACTGTCAAAAACCTTCTGTTTAGCAGTACTTGGAAATACAAAATTCATGCCCCAAGGGCAAAGTATCTCTGAGATTAAGTGTTCAAGCAAATATGGTGATGCCAATTGAATGGTTACTTTGGTGCCTGTAATTCAAAGTTCATAAACACAACCAATATATATCATACTCGGAAACACAAAGCAAGAGTTGAAAAGACTGTTCCCAAGTCTTTTTTCTTTAGACGGGGTAAGATGTTCGATGCAATCTCTATGATAATTATTATTACATACCTTATCTAAGGAATGAAGAATGATGGAGGTGTAGATTGAGATAGATTTTACATTGTGGTTTTTAATCATATTCCCTCCACATATTCTTATTTCCTCCTATCACCATTGTTCCTCCCTCCTCCCAAACTTCTTTCTCTTTTTACTATTACCTCCTCAACATCTCAAACATCTCTCTTCTTTCCTGTCATCCCACATCCCTTTTTCCGAAATTAACCTCTTCCTTCTTTCTTACGAATGCACCCCCCCCCTTCCTTGGAGCAAGAGGACTTGCAAATTTGCATCACAGCCACCTTTCAGTCTGCTGCTAACGAGTATACTCTTGTAATCTGCTTTTTGAGGTCACTTAAATTTTGGATTTATCAAAATTCAGTCATGACAGATGACTACAGGTAAAGAATTACTGAGAAACACTAAACTCCAAAGATCTTGAATAAATACCGAGGAAACAACCAAATGCTGATTTTGCTCAAAGAAGGACGAAGAGCACAAAGCTGACAATCTGACTAAGAAGTAAGCACGACTGATTGCCATAAAAATACTTCATCACTTGAGGAATCTTGAACGACCAGATATTTTGGCACATGTTCGGACTTTGATGTCATTGACTGTTTGCAGGTCTGAAAGTGAAGAGCCCCATGTAAATGTGTATGTCTCACCAAGCGGTTAAACCGTGCACAGCTCGAAAATAAAACGCAACATATTGTGGATCTGTGGTTCAAAGCTCGCCACAAGGGGGAGTACTCAGGTCCCTCTCAAATGCCAGGCCCTGAGGCCACCGAGCACGGATAACTCCGTGCAATGGCGGGTTGTTAAACAACCACGAGCACCAATTGGTACTGCCAATTCTGACAGGGTTTCATGACTTTGAGTGGGTACCTAACCTGTGGATGGCTGCACCAAGGGAGGTCTCGTGCCCTCGATGCATATTCGCGTTAACCTACCCGATCAGGTGCAGCAGAGTGGAGCCGCCAAGTATACACTGGCTAAAAAGAGCCAATCAGTGGGGTAAAACTTCCTGGCTACACCATGTGTGAACTATGCTGAACCAATGGAGGAAAAGACATGATGAGCTAGGTACATTGATAATATAAGCAATGTATTTATAAACGAGGGTGAGGAAAAGTATGTGCACAATAACTGCGATTTTAATGCACATCATTAGGGACAGCAGGAGAAAACTAGGATTGATGAGATGCGGGAAAAGAAAATACACGTATTTACAAAAGAGGACACAGTGCAGAAGTAAATTGATACTCGACTTCTACAATCTTCATCACGCTAACATGACAGGTGCCATCATAATCATACCCAAGAAAATTCCGAGAGCATAGAAAGATAAGAAAAGAACGAGGTGGTTTCGACCTATTTTTACCTTGTGCGGTCAATGGACCAACACAACCCAGTCACTGAGGAGGGGGAAGGGGGGGAAGGAAAACTGATTGTCTCGTGTGTGCAGTCAGAAAGAGGTGCAAAATGAGGGGTGTGGTGATTGGAAGATGAGGTGCAAAGAGGAAGATGCAAAATGTGGATCAGTGTCATATGTAAATATGGAAGATGTAAGATGTGGATAAGATGTGGATCAAATATGCAATGAAGGCCACAATTGAGTGGAGCACTGGGGCTATCCATATGACATTGAACTGAGCCAACCGCACACTCACGCTCTGAGCTATATGCCATAACATTCCGATCTGAGTATCCACTATGGCGTGCTCCATTCCCCCATCCCTGTCGGTACAGAGGGCGGTGACGAGCGGCAGTGGTGACTGGGGTTGAGCGACAGTAGCAGTGGTGTGTGGCTGTGGTAGTGTGGTGAGTTTGTGATGGAGGTGGTAGTTGTCGAGGTTATGACATCAATGGTGAGTTGAGTTGGGGTCCTATAATGTGGGATAATTTTTATGAAGGCATTGTGGTGGTCAGAAGAATGTTGTAGCATTGTGGTTCGAGTCTCATGAAGGTTTGAGATCAGTGTCTGTTGGGAAATGGCACACAATTTCAACGTGAAAGGGCGCGTGTATATGCAAACGACTGCCTGTCGCTGTGGTCTGCATGCTTGTGTTATGGAGAGGTCATGCGCGCAAAGTAAAATAGATACATAATGGGAAGAAAGACCTGCCTCAAAAGCCCATGCAATGCATATGATCTAAAAAAAATCATTAGACATAAGGGAAAGGCTATCTAAAACGAATACTAATCAAATAACTTCCTCGGGACCACAATATGTTGTGTGCCATTGCCTTGGGGAGTGACGGTTCGCACAACCGTAACAATATGATCTTTTTGAAAACCTGTTTAAAACTAAGCTCTTCGTAGAGATGGTTTGGAAGAACCTAATAAATTCTGCAATATAGGTCGGTATATGTGTAGAGGTGCCATCAGTACAACACAAAGCAAAAGTAGAGTCAAACAATCATGAGTGAAGCGTGGGTTGAGTCATAAAAACAAATGTTTCCCAGTCGAATGGCTGGCTATCTTACTTTAATATGGAAGAAAGTGTGAAAACAGGAGGTGGTTGGAAGGGCACTTGGTGGAGAACATACACTACATGGCCAAAAGTATGCAGACACCCCTTCAAATTTGTGGATTTGGCTATTTCAGCTACACCCATTGCTGACAGGTGTATACAGCCATGCAATCTCCATAGACAAACATTGGCAGTAGAATGGGCCGTACTGAAGAGCTCAGTGGCTTTCAATGTGGCACCGTCATCGGATGCCTCCTTTCCAACAAGTCAGTTCATCAAATTTCCGCCCAGCTAGAGCTGCTCCGGTCAACTGTAAGTGCTGACATTGTGAAGTGGAAATGTCTCGGAGCAACAAAAGCTCAGCCGCGAAGTACTAGGTGGCACAAGCTCACAGAACAGGGCTGCCGAGTACTGAAGCACGTAGCGTGGAAAAATCATCTGTCGTCGTATGCAACACTCACTTCGGAGATAAAAACTGACTGGAAGTATTGTCAGCACAGGCACTGTTCCTTGAGAGCTTCATGAAATGTGTTTCCATGGCCGAGCAGCCACACACAAGCCTAAGATCACCATGCGCAATGCCAAGCGTTGGCTGGCGTGGTGTAAAACTCACCGCCATTGGACTCTGGAGCAGTGGAAATGCGTTCTCTGGAGTCATCAATCACGCTTCACCAGCTGGCAGTCCGAGGGACGAATCTGGGTTTGACGGATGCCAGGAGAACGCTACCTGCCCGAATGCATCGCAGCATCGTGCCAACTGTAAAGTTTGATGGAGGAGGAATAATGGTCTGGGGCCGTTTTTCATGGTTCGTGCTCGGCCCCTTAGTTCCAGTGAAGGGAAAACAATGCCACAGCATACAATGACATTGCAGACGATTCTGTGCTTCCAACTTTGTGGCAACAGTTTGGGGAAGGCCCTTTCCTGTTTCAGCATGGCAATGCCCCCGTGCACGAAGCGAGGTCCACACAGAAATGGTTTGTCAAGATCGGTGTGGAAGAACTTGACTGATCTACACAGAGCCCTGACCTCAACCCCATCGAACACCTGTGAGATGAATTGGAACACCGACTGCGAGCCAGACACAATCGCCCAACATCAGTGCCTGACCTCATAAATGCTGTTGTGGTTTAATGGAAGCAAATCCCCACAGCAATGTTCCAACATGTAGTGGAAAGCCTTCCCAGGAGAGTGGAGGCTGTTGTTGCAGCGAAGGGGGGGGGGGGCGCGGGGGACCAACTCCATATTAATTCCCATGATTTTGGAATGAGATGTTGGCTGAGCAGGTATCCACATACTTCTGGCCATGTAGTGTACCTCCGCGATGCAATGCCTGATCCACGAGAACATATCAGGCCTAATACATTTTTGAAATATCATTCAATATATATTGTTTTGGCCATATCTCTCAATGGTGAAGCATCACTTTCAAAATTAGCAGATCCGGTTCCAGATTCAGATGTTCATAAAAATTGGAACAAGTCTTTTTTTTTTAATCACACACCCAACATGTCGACCAAGTTTTGTCCGAAGCCGTCCAAAACTTTTTGAGCTATCGTGCTATATTTCATTTTTGCTCCGATCTCTCAATGGTGAAGAATCACTTAAAAAATCCTGGAAGTCGGATCCGGATCCTCACCAAACTCTAATCAGTTTGTCCTTATCACACACCCAACTTGTCCAGAAACTTTCACCCGAATCCGTCCACAACTTTTTGAGATATTCTACACACAGGCAGACAAACAAAGAGACAGAAAGGGGTGAAAACATAACCTCCTTCACCTTCCTTGGCGGAGGTAATAAAATGCGTTTCAAAGCAAGAACGTGACCACACATAATTGCCTGTTTCATCACGTGAACATGTGACATTTCAACGAGACGGCACACTGACTTTTCAGTCAGGGACAACTGGATATTCCATCACATGCTGCTGGCTTTCATGAAAACTGGTGATGGGTCACGCAAATCTTACATCATGGACTACAAACATGACAAAGTTTGCTTTTTGGTTACAGGTCAGGTCACGAATGGGAGCATGCGCCAGAGCAGCACATAACTGCATCCACTTTCCGCCGGTACTCCAGGGGCCTCCATCTGGCCATCCTCGAGGAAGATGCCTGGCCCATCACCATCTCCTTGAGATGCCGATGAACCTGCTGCAACCACGAGGCACATAGTCGGCCCATTGGCCTCCTCCACCCACGAGACTCCCTCGCTGAGAGAATCTGATGAGCAGGAAAAGTGTCAGGAAAACGAGCCACATGTCCATACAGCCACAGCTGATGTTCACGGACCATGCAGGTAACAAATCTCATCAGAGTCTCTCTCAGCAACCGCTCGTTGGACACAAAGTTTGACCAGCAATAGCCAAGGATTCTCCGAAGAGACCTGGTACCAAAGGAATTAAGTCTCCATCTCAAATCCCTGGTCAGAGTCTAAGTATCACATCCATAGAGCAAGACTGGAAAGCATCAAGGACCTGAATACCCAGACTTTCGTCTTCCCGCACAGGTACCGGCAGTGCCACACCCCATGATCCAGTGAATCCATGACTCCCCAGACCCGACCCAGACATCTGTTGACCTTAGACTCACAGCCAGCAGAGACATGAATATCACTGCCAAGGTAAGTGAATCTCTCCATGACCTCAACATCCTCACCACAAACAGGCAGAGGCAGGACAGCAGCATCCAAGATGTCATTGAAAGCCTGGATCTTAATTTTGACTGAGGAAACCCATAATCACAGTGGCTCCGACTCCTCATTCAGCATTTCGAGGGCCTCAAAAAGGATATCTAAAGTCTCCGCAAAGATGACTGCATCATCTGCGAAATCAAAGTCCAAGATCTTGACATTCCCAAATTATGCACCACAGATTGATCTCTCTGACATCCTCCCCAGAATCCAGTCCATACAAGTGCTGAAAAGTGTGGGGGCCAGATCACACCCCTGACAAACTCCAGTAGCAAATGGAAATAAGTCAGAGATGGTACCACCACACTTAACAGCACTCTCAGTACCAGAGTAGAGTTCAGACATCAGATCGATCAGTTTTGGTGGCACCCCACGAAGACCAAGAATCCTCCAGAGGGCATCCTGATTCACTGAATCGAACGCTTTACAGAGATCAACATAGGCTGCAAGCAGCCCCTGCCGAAACTCTCGTCTGCGTTCGGTGAGGACACGAAGAGCAAGGATACGGTCAATCCTTGACCTCTTTGGTGTAAAGCCTGACTGCTCTGGACGCTGGTGCTCAAGCAGATGGTAGCAAACCCTATCAAGAATTATCTGAGCAGAGACCTTGCCCGGCACTGAGAGCAGCGTCACCCCTCGGTAGTTGTTGCAGTCTTGGCAATCACCCTTCTCTTTCCAGCGAGGGACAACAAGGCCCCTCTTCCAGTCAGTTGGGATGATGCCTGTGTTCCAGGCAGAGCACAGAACTGCATGCAACGACACGAGTGCAGCATTTCCACCAGCCTTGGGAAGTTCAGCATGGATGCCACAGATCTCTGGATGACACAGAAGTTCAGCATGAATGCCACAGTTCACCGCAGTCTGTGTTTCCACACACGAAGGTGGACCACAGTTGATTGGAGGGTCAGCAACAGGGTTGCAACACCACTGCCCTCCAACTCGACAGCTGTTGGATCAGCCTGGTACAACCGTTCAACGTAATCGGCCCAGCGGGCCTTCACTTCAGACTCCTCTGTCAAGAGCCTACCACTCTCTGCTCTAACTGCAGTACACCGAGGGATGGGGTTGGATGAACGCAATGCGCGAATTCCCGTCAGCAGGACAAGAATCACTTGACCACAGGTGATGCTCTACCCCCTCACAGATTCCTCACACATAGGCCTCCTTGTCCACCCTTAGTGCACGTACAGTTTTACGCCTCAGCTCACTGAACAGCTCAGTTCTGCCATTCAGCCTGGCCCTGCGACTCTGGTCAATGGTATCCAGTGTCCCTTGAGATTCAAAATTCTTCTTCGCCCTCCAGTGAGTTCCAAGATGTGCACCGGCAACATCAAGGATGGTGGTTTTGAAGGCACTGCACAACTCTTCAGGATCTCCCGAAGCACACAGACTCCCCATATTTCCACTCAGATTGTTCGCAAACTCCTCAGCTTCCCTCTCCTCCTTGAGTTTGCCAACATCCAGCCTAGGCTGGGATGGTACCATTCTCCTGGATTTAAGGTGCAACTTAAGAGTTTCTGCAACAAGCCGGTGGTCAGTATTGAGGAATTGAGCACTCCGGTAGACCCTGCAGTTCTGGATAATCCTCCAGTGACCATCAATGAGCACATGGTCAATCTCCCTTGCCACACCACAAGCGTTGGAATAGCAAGTCCAGTGATGAGGTTTGGGGTACTGAAACCATCAACCGGCCACACTAAGTCCATGAGTTCTTGCAAAGTCAAGGAACTTAGTGCGATTGAGGTTCACAGTTCCAGACCCATGGGGACCAACACACACCTCATAACCGTCCCTATCAGTTCCAGTCGATGCATTGAAATCCCCCAAGACTAGAAGTGTATCTCGTCTGGGGCACTGATCAACCACAGACTCGAGTGTGGCGTAGAATGCATCCTTCACGGTGAGATCACTCGCCTCAGTCGGAGCATAAACAGAGACCAGGGAAATGACACCTAAGGAGTGACGAGTCCTTCGTCTCATAATCCGCTCGTTGACCGGTGTTGCTTCAATTATCATTGGAGTCAGCTTATTGGACAAAGCTACAGCAACTCCTTGCGCATGGTGACCATCAGAGCGACCAGACCAATAGTAGGTGCAACCACCCGCCATGATTTCACCACAATCCGGTCTCCGAACCTCAGAGAGTGCTCCAATACCGATGTCAAAATGCTTGAGCTCAGATGATAACAGAGACAGGTGATCATCCTCTCTTCGGGATAGGACATTCCAGGCACCCACCCGAAGGGACCGCCTCAGGTTAACCCAAGGAGTCCGCCGTCTGGTGGACGACACCTCAGCACCACTCTGACACACTCTCCCGCAATCTGACCCAGGGATGTTAACCCGTGGTTTCCCTCCTATCATCAAAGATTGGGGGTCCCGAAGGCTTTTCCCCAATCTCATCATCCAGTGAGCTGCCATGCGAAGGGAAGCTGCACAGGAGTTACTCCCACGGAGTGGGTTTTCAGATTTTTTTACGCCTCAGCTCACTGAACGAGAATGCTTCTTCGAGAATGTTCGAGAATGTTTTGCAGAATGAAGGGTTTTATGGTGACGGGAGTGCAAATCCTGCCACCAACCTCCTCATAAAAAGTAGCCCAACTGCAGGGTGATGTCTGCAGACACAGTTGGGCACTAGATATGGATGGCCGTTGGCTCACAAGGAGCTCCTCCGCCCTTTGACAGGTTTTGTTTTTAATCCTGCTTGGTGTCCATATCCAAACACCCTCCTCACCAGGAAACCTGGTTGGGGAGACTGTTTAGTCACCGACAACCTGACCATAGAACAGGTTAGTACAGGTTTACGAGGTACCTGAAGCAAGTCACAGATCTGATCTGGCCTGACCTGATATTAATCTGACATTTCGGTTATAAACTCTACCCCAACTAACTTACAGGGGGAACTACATCAGCGGCACGGCGACACTCCTGTAAATGAATAAACCAGCTGCCAAGTACAGCACACGAGTGAATGAATTTTAATTAAATGAAAACGACAAAAGTATACGCGATGACCTTGCATTAAAACACGACACTCCCACTAAGGGATGTCACGGCTCACAGCTGCAGCCCAGCCTTGTGACCCAGCCATAGAAGTGCATTTGGTGCTCGTTCTCGTGGCCTGACACGACTGTGTAAGCTGGAAAACAACAATTGCCAAAAAGGCTTTTTGACTCAGCTGAGCTTGAGCTGTAATTTTTTGAGTGTAAAAGCTGTATGCACGTCAGGGTGATGAAACAAGCACTCGTTAAGCTTTGAAAAAGAAAAAGAAAAAAAAACCAGAATAATTCATTGCTGCAAAGTCAAGCAATAGTTGCTCTAAATACATTATGATTACTTCAACTCAACTGTGTTGGTCAAATTCTACCAAAGTGAAGTACAATATCTGCTAAAAATTGATGCTCAGCTCCAGTCTCTTTCCACTGCCAATATAAAGAGCCATTTATGGAGTTATTAATTATTTCCACCCAATGAATCAGGGAAAGCTTAGTGGCTTATCAAGTTTTATGCACTTTACTTTTGTGCAATGAGAACACATCTGGGTTATTGAGCTTTGAATTGCAGCCTTCAGAATGTATTTACATTAATATTGGATTGTGTCAGGCCTCACTTAGGCCGACATGGCACCATCATTTTTTTTTAAAATGACCTCCATAGATGATGACCGTTAGTGACTGTTAATGAAGAGAAAAGTTCTCCATGAAAGTAGGTGGGACTGGTCAGTGTCCATTGCTGGGTTTTATTTGAGGCTGCGATGCAATGTTGGGACTGATCTTTTCACCATGTTGAAGTAGAGGTGAGAGAGTGAGAGAGTGAGAGAGTGAGAGAGTGAGAGAGTGAGAGAGTGAGAGAGTGAGAGAGTGAGAGAGTGAGAGAGTGAGAGAGTGAGAGAGTGAGAGAGTGAGAGAGTGAGAGAGTGAGAGAGTGAGAGAGTGAGAGAGAGAGAGAGAGAGAGAGAGAGAGAGAGAGAGAGAGAGAGAGAGAGAGAGCGAGAAGGAGAGAGAGAGCGCGCGAGAAGGAGAGAGAGAGAGAGAGAGAGAGAGAGAGAGAGAGAGAGAGAGAGAGAGAGAGAGAGAGATGGCACTCTATGTAGAAATGGCGTGGAAAAAAAATGTTGGTCCCACTAGCTATATACAAAACGAAAGTTGGAGTATCTTCTCCAAACGTCATTTCGGCTACAAATGAAAACTTACCTGGTCTGCTCAGCTGAGTGTTGAGGCAGGGATCACTTTTCAGTACTCCAGACCATGGCAAAAGCAAAAAAAGCTTAAAGACCGAGATCGGTCTGAACCACCAAACTTTCTTTTCATTCATAATAATAACGATAATAATAATAATAATCTTTGAATAATGGTTGTTGTTATCATCATCATCATCATCATCATACAGTGTATTTCCGAGTTGCCTCTCTCAATGGCAATGACTCTGGTACCATCCTACAGAGTTTTACTTGGTGCAGCATCCTTTGCGATCATAATATTAATAGCTTGAAAAGATTCCATGAAAAGTACATTAAACTTCATTCCTTTATAAAGGAATAAGAAGGGATCAGAGGGGTGGGAGGGACGATGACTGTCAATCAACCTGATGGGGGTGAGGCCACGAGACATTTGCCCTTGGGCCAATCGGATTTATATTTGTGTGGTTAACGGTGGAATATTATCATGAAGTCGTGACAGCAACGACCCACACATATTTCTATAAAGTACGTACTATTTAGAATGGTAGATTGTCTATAAAGTATGCACATTACCATTACAATGTGAGCACATCTATAAAATTTGTCCAACAAGATTTGTAAATCAGTAGTAGAACATCAATAGATATTTCCAAAAAAGTAAAGAAACAAGGAATAAAACATTTTTTTAAATGCAAAAGGATGTGGGGATGTTATTCCAAAAAGTATGTAAACAAGGGAGAGATGTTCACAAGAAATGATCATGTGAATCCATCACCACATCTTTCTTTGAATAATGGTTGTCCCAAGTAAAGATATTGTGTATGTGTGTGTGTGTGTGTGTGTGTGTGTGTGTGTGTGTGTGTGTGTGTGTGTGTGTGTGTGTGTGTGTGTGTGTGAAATACATCACATATAATATGTGTATGGGAATACATCAATATGTGTTTATATTGTTACGAATTCTGGCCCGACTGGCGTGCGATCGGCCGCGTATCTCTAATGGCGGCCGCGTCGCCCACCGGACAGACAATTCAGTCGTGACCCTCCTGGAACTACCGCAAGGAGCCAGTCAAGGGTGGGGGTTTAACCTCACCACAACCCAGTCCGCATTCTACCCGCGCGAAATAGGGTGAATTGCAGAATGTCGATATACCTAAATACCCGCACGGGTAACCTACCGAGGGGTTGCACCACGCCGCAGGTCGGCTTAGGACACGAACCGCTTAAGCGGTTCGTTCCGTGCTACAGGGATAACCGAGCGGTGTTATCGCCGACCTCGACGGTTCCGATTCATCTTTACTCGGGTGTTCAAAACCCACCTAATTATTCCACGATGCAAGATGGCATTTTCAATGGGGAAAGAAGACGCAATGAACGAGATACATTTCACACAAGGACATTTATTATTACACACACACAACACAAGTAAGGCAGTCATGCAATGTTCAAGCAACAAATAGAAAGTACTACTACCGAGTACAAGCAAAGATCAATTTACATGCACAGTTACTTACACAGGTTTACTTCACAGAGACACGGCGCCACAGCAGTCATCCAAAAGCAAGAAATGGCCACCCTCACAGACAAGGGTGGCAGACAGGGTCCGTGGACTGAATGATGTGGAACCTGGTCGATCAGCCAGGCCCACGAGACCAAAGGGTCTTACCCGCTCCCTCGTGGCGCGACGGTGGGCAGGTCGCGACATCGACTCCCCACGGCCTTGCGGAGCCGCGCCTGACCTCGGGCCCCTGGCGTGGTCAGCGAGCTCTCTCCGGCGTTGCTGCTGGTGCTTTCACGACCCACGACCAAACAAGAAAAGACTGAAGGGCAGAAGGGGCTTCAGGACCAGAGAGAGCGAACGGATGATGGACCACAGGGCGAGAGCTCATGGACCAGAGAGAGACAGCGAGCCTCGTGCGCATCCGCCCTTTTATAATCCGAGGCTCCGTCCTTCGCCCCACCCCACTTCTGGCTCCACCTCCCTTCTGGAAGCTTCCCAAAAAGGGGCGTTCCCTCACCCCGACCGCCTCACGCTGTCCATCCACCAATCGGCGGGGAGCTGCCCTCCCCTTGCCTCCGTCACACTCCTCGGAGAAACAGGCGGGAAAAATCCGCGCGCCCATCGGAACTCCTCTGGTTTCCTTTTGCATTCGACGGTTTTCAACGTGGCTTGTTGCTTGCGTGGAAGTTTGTTCAAAATAACAAGAGAAAAAGAAAAACGGCTATCTCAAAGAGTCACAGCCCGGTGAACACGAAGAATCCCCTTTAAACAACGGTGGGGACCTATCTGCACATAAACTTAGCGTCATAACTGATCTGAGGAACCTTTATGGTGTATTGCGAATTTCCACAGCCGTAACACTACCCCCTCCCTTTTTTTACAGACTCGTCCCGAGTCGTCGAATTTTCGTGTGTCATCATGTGTAGTTCTCCCATTATACGTTTTACCTTCGGATCCCTGAGTGCGACATTCAGTGTATTCGTGTCCCCAAAATAAATAACCTACAGGCTGAGTAACTAACTAAACAAACACACTCATACAGACGACTTAAATAAATTGCTGGCGCTAAGACTCACATGCCGGGGGCGCAAAACACATTTACATGTACATCTTAACCTTACAAATGTACACTAAACCATGGCCCAGGATCTATGGACTCTGTGGAGAAAACAAGAGTTAGCAGGGAGCCAGGCTGCTCACACACAGTCTCTGGCTCATGAACAATGCAGGTGACAGGGAACGTGGCCGGCTGCACACACGCAGTCCATGGCCTCCCCTTTGGAATGGGCGCAGTGAACGCAACGGTGCACGGGCTGCACAACCGCAGTCTCCGGGTGCGGCTGCCTACCGGACAGTCCCTGCCGCACGCGGAGGGTGCTGACTCAAACAAAACAAGCTATGAACGGTGGATGGATGGATGAAAACAAAACACACGACGCACGGGCTGCTGGTGCAGTCCCGTGTTGCAGCTGCCATCAAAGCAGTCCCTGCAAATTTGCGCGAGGATCCTGGCGCACATTTTCCATGAACAGGGGGGGGGGAGGGGGAAATGCAAAACAGAATGGGGCAAAACGCAGAATCGAGGGCAGCAGGCATGGATGGCAAAGGTGGGCAGGCAAGGCATGGCGTGACAAGGCTGCTGTAGCAAAGACAGCTGGCAGATGAAATGGAGTGGCCGGCACAGGCCTTGAAGCAAAACAGCCAGCCAACGAAGTGGCCAGCACAGGCCTTGCAGTAAAACAGCCAGCAGATGAAGTTGCCAGCACCTTGCCTTGAGATGGAGGTTGGTGGAGGAAGTGCGGTGGTGCTGGCCACTCAGAAGGCGGGCTCGGACCTACCTGACTGTCTCCCTCCCAACCTATCGCCTTTGCCTGTCTCTGTCCATACCCACCCCATTAATTTGTCAAAACCCAATTTAGCCCCCACTTATTTTTTTTTCGTTTGTTTTTATTTTCACTTTTATTTCCCCCACTATGAATTAGTCTCCTAACCCTCTTTATCGTCCTTGTTCGACTAACCTATCGTCTCCTAGCCTACTCCCAACCCTAACGTTCCCTTCCTGGAGGGGAATAAGGGAGAGCTAGAGTCCTGTGTCGAGGCCCAACTCAAGCCTCAGGATGGCCTCCTCAGATTTCAGCGATCTTAATCCAAGGTGGGTCCAGCGGCCCACAATGAGAGCGAAGGGATGGATGGTGCGGAGGGGTACACTTCCTATCTACCTTAACTTTTAATTCCTTAAACTACCCCGGGGCTTTCAACAAGCGCCTCTCGCTTAAACTATTGGTTTTATCAACCCAGATTCCCGTCGCCTGTGTTGGTGTCTTCACAATTTCGGGCCATGCCCCCCAATTTTCTTCCCGTGCCCTCACACGGTTTCGTGGCTGGGACGCGTGGCTCCCTTGGCAGGAACTACCCTCTGCCGATTCCCCAACAATGGCACCCCCAGCACTACACTGTCTCCGAGCCTACCAGCTCCCTAAAACTGGGGAGTGCCCTCCATGGCGACTCCCCCTCGATGCCCACGTAGCGTCTTGGCGCCCCGGGTCCCTTTCCGAGGGTCGCCCGTGCCCAGTACACTGCCCCCGTGGCATATGGTGCCCCGGGCCCCCACATCATGCGGGCGCACCCGTGCCCACTACGCTATCCCAGCCCCCCATGGGCCCTTGGCCTACCGCGGCCGACTAGCCCGGTGCCCGGGGTACCCACTCAGTGATACTCACCGTTCGAAGCCACGCTCCCAGCCCGTCAACAGGGCTCCTGCACCCCTCCAAATGGGTATTGAGCCTACACTCCCACCAACAACAAAACGACCTCCATTTTGTAAATTTGATGAACCCACTAACTCACCTTATTCTGACCCAGGGTCCCTTGGGTGGGAATTACTCCTCCACCCAATCACTCATCGCACCATGCATTCCACAATCACTCCACTCACACAGGCCCACTGGCCTCACTCACTCATCATGTATCCACCTCACGACTCTTCAACACACCCATCGCTGATCTCTGCCATCCTGCTCACTACTTCCTCTACCTACCTCGTACTCCCTCGTCGTCCCTTAAACTACAGCACGTTCCTTTTAACACTATGTAGCTAAGCTACATCCCCTCTACACATCCAAAGTCTGTCTTTGTCTCCGAAATGTCATTTCCCATCCTAAATCTCAACGACAATCCCTCTAACTAATCCATTCCACGGGCCCCATGAGGACTTATCCCTGCCCCATGGAGCCGGTCTAACTATCGCTAACCCTTCCCCCGAACTAGTGTCATCCTGTGCCCTAGCAAGGGGGGTCTTCCACCCCTTGCTCAGGGAATCCTGTTCACCCGAAGCGAGGCTTGCTTTTTTTATTTTAATGCGCACCACCAGCACGGCAACTCTCAACCCGCGCTCTTCCCCCGTGACGTCATGGCAGCTGTTCGCGTCCCTGGTCCCTCTTGGATGGTACCATCCGGCAGGGATCTCCCCTCCTGCCGGATTCCAACCCTATGTGCAGCCATGACGTCACCCTGCGCATTCAAAACAAGCCTCGCATTTCGAGGGGTTCCCCACGCTAACACATGTGCTCTGCTCGTTGGAGCTTTACACAAACATGCTCGCGTGGAGAACCCATCCATTCTGAATCCATTAACCAGCCCAGCTTTTGTCCGTCTGCGGGATCGGCAACATCCACCGCTGGCGTTTACGCACCGGGTTTCACTCCCGCAAGCGAGCACGTGGCGGCCTCGTGCGCTGCACGGCACGAACCTCGCGCTCGCCGCTGTGCAAACCCGGCGCGGTCCCCATTCCAGCTCCGGCCGCCACCCGGCCTTTGTCCCTCAGCTGTTGCAGTCGTCATCGCCGTTCAACCCACGCACTCCTGCGTGTCACAACGCTTACATATCTCACCACTACATCCACACCGGGACATGCGGTGGTGTGTTCCCACATGCCCACTGTCATCTCCCTCACATACAGCGACCTCACACACGCTGTCTCTCTCACACAGACCCTTTCACTCACACACGCGGTGACACTCACACGCGGTGTTTCATTCATACAGACCGTTTCACTCACACACACGGCCTCTTTCACACGCGGTGCTTCTTCCTCACACGGCGTGCTGGGAAGCACGCACCTCGTCTCACTCGCAACCTCGCACACCATTTTACTCACACACACGGGTCTTCTAACACACAGCCTTTCATTCACGCTATGCGTGTGTCGCAGCACGCATTTCGCCACACTCGTAAACACACACACACACACACACACACACACACACACACACACACACACACACACACACACACACACACACACACACGAACAATCACGCTGGGGATTCGCGTTACCACAAGGGGTTCCGGGGCCTCTATACCCCCCAAGCTGCATTTGCACCTGTCCATAGCACTCGCCCCTCAACTCCGCGAAGCTCGACCAGGCCACCCACCTGGTCGTGAACCGCTTCAAGGGGGCATATTCCCTCCCCTCGTTCCTGGAGGAGGCTATCCAGCTGCTCGCACCGGGTCTCGAGACATTCCGCGAGCTCGCCCCCATTATCCTCCACTACCTCCGTGTGTGTGTGCTCGTCTTTCACCCCGTCCAATTCACCCTCTATCTCCTGTGTCTCTGCCAACCTAGTCACCGCATCACCCATTACCTCCCTTGTCTCAACTATTATTTCTGCCGTCTCCACGTGTCTCGTTTTACACGTTTCAGTCACCCCATTTAATTTTTCCCTCTGCGTCACCGTCAAAGTTTCCGTCGTTGTTACCTCCACGTGTCTCGTCCTACACGTCCCCCGTATTAGTTTGTCCTCACCCGCCTCCATTGCGGGCCTGACAGCCGTTGCACTCCCTCTCAGCTTGTTCGCCCCAGCACGTGGCGTAGCCATTTTTTCGCCCGCGGTCCGCGTTTCGCTGCACACCAATGCCATCATGCCCGCCCGCAGGCCTCGGCCTATTTGCTGCATCTCACCCCGCATTGCTTTGATTTCTTCTTTCATTCCGTTCCTCACCTGCTGTATATTTGCATTCATGTTATTATTCATTCTATACGCATTTGTTTGTATTTCGTTTATTTGTTGCGTATTTCCATCCATCTTTTCGTTCATTTGTTGCATCATTCCGCTTATTGCCTGCAAAATCATGTTTACCTGGCCCACGTTAAGTGGGTCTGCGGCAATCGCTTCGCCCTCAGGCGCGGGTCCGCCGGGGACTGGGGGAGGACTTTGACGGAGGCGGGGTGGGGGGGGGTGTCATACACCGCAGCCTCTGCCGCTGTGGCGCCCATTTCGGGTTCCGGGTTTGGTTGGGGAAATTCATCCTGTCCGGACATGTCCTGCTCGGGGATTTCATCCTGTCCGGACATGTCCTGCTCGGGGATTTCATCCTGTCCGGACATGTCCTGCTCGGGGATTTCATCCTGTCCGGACATGTCCTGCTCGGGGATTTCATCCTGGGCCATGGATTCAATTGATTCTAACTCCATTTCTAATTCCCCCGGCACCCGTTCGCCTTGAAAAGCCATCGTATTTCGTGGAATAAATCAATTTAACTCGCTCGTGATTTGGGGGGAATGGGGGGGGGGGTTGCTTCGCACACCCCTGGTCCAACTCCCGTAAATTTAGTTGGAGACCGAGGTGTATTCGAATCCCACACTCCTGTACACCAGTGTTACAAATTCTGGCCCACCTGGCATGCGATCGGCCGCGTACCTCTAATGGCGGCCGCGTTGCCCACCGGACGGACAATTCAGTCGTAACCCTCCTGGAACTACCGCCAGTAGCCAGTCACGGGTGGGGGTTTAACCTCACCACAACCCAGTCCGCATTCTACCCGCGCGATATAGGGTGAATCGCCGAATGTCGATATACCGAAATACCCACGTGGGTAACCTACAGAGGGGTTGCACCATGCCGCAGGTCGGCTTAGCGGTTCGTTCCGTGCTACAGGGATAACCGAACGGTGTTATCGGCGACCTCGACGGTTCCGATTCGTCTTTACTCGGGTGTTCAAAACCCACCTAATTATTCTACGATGCACGATGGCATTTTCAATGGGGAAAGAAGACGCAACGAACGAGATACATTTCACACAAGGAAATTTATTATTACACACACAACACAAGTAAGGCAGTCATGCAATGTTCAAGCAACAAATAGAAAGTACTAATACCGAGTACAAGCAAAGATCAACTTACATGCACCGTTACTTACACAGGTTTACTTCACAGAGACACGGCGCCACAGCAGTCATCCAAAAGCAAGAAATGGCCACCCTCACAGACAAGGGTGGCAGACAGGGTCCGTGGACTGAATGGCGTGGAACCTGGTCAATCGGCCAGGCCCACGAGACCGAAGGGTCTTACCCGCGCCCTCGTGGCACGACGGTGGGTATGTCGCGACGTCGACTCCCCACGGCCTTGCGTAGCCGCGCCTGACCTCGAGCCCCTGGCGTGGTCAGCTCTCTCTCTCTGGCGTTGCTGCTGGTTCTTTCTCGACCCACGACCAAACAAGAAAAGACTGAAGGGCAGAAGGGGCTTCAGGACCAGAGAGAGCGAACGGATGATGGACCACAGGGCGAGAGCTCATGGACCAGAGAGAGAGAGGGAGAGCGAGCCTCATGCGCGTCTGCCCTTTTATAATCCGAGGCTCCGCCCTTCGCCCCACCCCGCTTCTGGCTCCACCTCCCTTCTGGAAGCTTCCCAAAAATGGGCGTTCCCTCACCCCGACCGCCTCACGCTGTTCATCCACCAATCGGTGGCGAGCTGCCCTCCGCCTGCCTCCGTCACACTCCTCGGAGAAACAGGTGGGAAAAATCCGCGCACCCATCGGAACTCCTCTGGTTTTCTTTTGCGTTCGACGGTTTTCAACGCGGCTTGTTGCTTGCGTGGAGGTTTGTTCAAAATAACAATAGAAAAAGAAAAATGGGTATCTCAAAGAGGCGCAGCCCGGTGAACACGAAGAATCCCCTTTAAACAACGGTGGGGACCTACCTGCACATAAACTTAGCGTCATAACTGATCTAAGGAACCTTTATGGTGTATTACGAATTTCCACAGCCATAACAATATAATACTCGCGGGGTATGCTTACACAATGATCATACACATATTAGATATATGGTACATACAATATGAGTATGATCACATATCAATATGTGTGTCTATTGTGATGGTTTTGGAAAACTTATCCCAGGGGAGAGCATACATGGACACGTAGGTGAACCGAGGATTAGTTATTGCATTAGTCTTTGTATCGATAGTCCTTGGTCCCTTGTCAAAGGGCTTTTTTGGTGGGCATGTGTCGGCTAGGCTGTGTGATGTATCTCCCCCCCCACCCCCACCACCCTTCTGTTACTTTCAATTTTTGTTCCTTCACATCATCGTTCTGTTCAATCCAACAGTTCAGGAAATATTGTTTAGTAATTGAGAAGAATTGTGGTATTAACACTTTCTGGAGGATTAATTCTTCTTTAGAGTTCTTATATAGAATTAGATGCCTCAATTTCAAGTCAGTTGAAGTCTTTGATTTTTCAACTTCATATACAAATTTGGATTTAGTATTGGTGGGGGATTCACTCTTCAAAGCAATTGACAATGTTTTTTTTTTTTTAAACTCTTTTAATACATTTATATGTGTCAGGTTTGATGGAGCATTCTTTTCTAAAACGACAAACTCAAGTTTTCATTGCTTTCAAAAGCAGAAGTTTAAGGATGCTGTTAATTTTATTTTATTTATACTTTTGTGTCTTTTTGTGGGATAATGTTTCAACAAGCTAAGGGTATTCCCATGGGTGGGAATTTCAGCCCCCTACGAGTGGATATTTTTCTTATTTTCTGTGAATCTTCATTCATGCAGAAACTGATGAAGGAGAAGAAATTAGGATTAGCAATAATATTATCTCATCCACGTCATTATATAGATGATATTTGTGTGGTTCACAATAACTTTTTTGAAAGGCAGCTTTTCAAGATTTATCCAGGTAGCCTGGTTGTAAACAGGAGTGCTAATGATTGCACAGTTGCTGTGTATCTGGACGTGTTGGTTAGAGTTGGATAGAATGGTTTTTGTGCAAGTGTATATCATAAAGTTAATGATTTCAGTTTACTGGTAATGTTGCATACCTTTCCAGGTAGCAATGTACCAATTGAAATATGTGAGAATGTCTTTTTATCTCAGCTACCTCCGTGTGTGTGTGCTTCGGAGGATATTTGGCTGATTGTTTGATCAAGTATCGTGAGATTGTCTTCATACTCCATAGTCACCTTTTTTTCAAGTTTGTTTTTCATGTAAACTAGTTCCTATTGCATTGCATTTGATATAATAATAATGAAATAATTATTTTAGTGAGGAAAATTATTTAATCAATACTATTGATTTAAATAAATATATATATATATATACATATATATATATATACATATATGTATATATATATATATATACATATATATATATATATATATATATATATATATACACATGTTGGGATTCATACCTTTTTATTAGCTTTTTATTTTTCCAACTCAATTCACTGAGGCAGTTCATTAAAATATGTCCCTGCTTGCTGTTCTTCAGAAACATTGTGTGTGAGATAAGTAAGTCAACCTTGAGTGATTCAAGGGAGCATTGTGTTGCAGAATCTGGGAAAAAAAACCGTTGATCTTGCTTATCTGTTTGATATATATTGCCAGGGCATAAGCCAGCTGGTAATCCAGCTGGTCTTGGGATGAAAGGAAGGACTTGTGTGTAGTGGAATTTGTTGGAGATAAAAACCCCATATATAAGGGAAGATTCAGCTATTATGGAGAGCACTCTCCAGCTTCCAAAATTGCAAATTGTTGTGCCTGGTGTGTGTTTTCCGTGCGCACATATTGATAGATAATAAACAATTTTCTCTCAAGTACATCGACGTCTTCATGCCTCAGTAAAGGGTGATCGATGCCTCGACATATACAGTCATGCGCCACTTAACGACGGGATACGTTCTGAGAAATGCATCGTTAAGCGATTTCGTCATTGTGCGAACATCATAGAGTGTACTTACACAAACCGAGATGGTATAGCCTACGACATACCTTGGCTAAATGGTATAGCCAATTTCTCCAAGCCTACAACCTTTACAGCATGTTACGGTACTGAAAACTGGAGAGCAATTGCAACACAATGGTAAGTATTTGTGTATCTCAACATATCTAAATATAGAAAAAGTACAGTTAAAATACGGGATAAAAGATTTTTTTTAAATGGTACACCTGTTTAGGGTACTTACCATGAATGGAGCTTGCAGGACTGGAAGTTGCTCTGGGTGAGTCAGTGAGTGAGTGGTGAGTGAATGTGAAGGCCCAGGACATTACTGCACACTACTGTAGATTTCATAAACACTGAACACTTAGGCTGCACTAAATTTATAAAAATATATTTTTCTTTCTTCAATAATAAATTAACCTAAGCTTACTGTAACTTTTTTACTTTATAAACTTAAAAAATATTTTTAACTTTTTGATGAACGCTTAGGGGCCATGATGAACAAAACAACACGAGATTACATCAAGCACACAGAAAAATAATGCAATCAAGAGACGCGGTGAACACAAGATGTATGAGGCTGCTGCGTAACACGGCATGTACTGCTTTACAGTAAACTGTTTTTTTATAGAAGTAGAAAGAGTACACTCTAAAATAACGATAAAAAGTACAGTATAGTAAATACATAAACCAGTAACAGAGTTGTTTATTATCATTATCAACTATTATGTACTGTACATAATTGTATGTGCTAGACTGTACTTTGAAACGACATCACGAGGCGATAGGAATTTTTCAGCTCCATTATAATCTTATGGGTCCACCGTCGTATATGCGGTCCATCGTTGACCGAAACGTCGTAATGCGGTGCATGAATGTATGTATGTGTATATATATATATATATATATATATATATATATATATATATATATATATATATATATATATATATATACATACATACAGTCGGGAGAACAAGTATTTGATACACTGCCGATTTTGCAGGTTTTCCCACTTACAAAGCACGTAGAGGTCTGTAATTTTTATCATAGGTACACTTCAACTGTGAAAGACGGAATCTAAAACAAAAATCCTGAAAATCACATTGTATGATTTTTAAATAATTAATTTGCATTTTATTGCATGAAATAAGTATTTGATCACCTACCAACCAGTAAGAATTCCAGCTCTCACAGACCTGTTAGTTTTGTCTTTAAGAAGCCCTCCCATTCTCCACTCATTACCTGTATT
>NC_140967.1:69918274-69938274 GCF_056783735.1 Eptatretus burgeri
TATGACAGATATTGTTCATTCTAAATTCTAATTTTTCTTCTTTGGTTAATTTCATCGGTTCATTTGTTTCTTTCATTAATTTAGTGAGTCTTATACAATCCTTTTCTAATCGTTTTACAAACTCTTGTGAAGCATTTTTTCCACGATAATGTTCAAGTTTGTTATACTTTTCTCCAACAGATGATTTGATATAATAACAGAAACCACAAGGAATATGTTTTTGATATTTATTTGTATATGGTTCTTTTGGATTAGGAGAAGCAGGATTTATCTTTTTAAGGATACATTCAAAATCAGCGTATATCACAAATGGGTGCATGATAGATTTATTATAATCTTCAAAATAAATCTTTTCACCAGGTTTAGGCATTGTAATTACAGCTGATTTATGATTACTACAATATTTTGAATGTTGTTCTAATCGTTCTTTTGTATGAAATGAATTAAGACATCGCTTACAAGGATATATTTTGTTTGCTGTTCTGAATACCTGAGAAGAGATTAATCTTGATAAATTATTGATGTATGTGTAATGTGAATTCTTTCCAACACTAAAATATAAAAGGTCAATGTGTGTTTCTTCATTTTTATAGTTGTTTGAAATTTTTAATATTTGAACTTTGTTTGTATCCGTTAATCCATATACATTAATAGAAAGATTATTCTTTTTCTCAAATTTAGGAATATCTGTTAGTGGCATTGGGAATTTAAAATCTTTAATGTCCAAGGTATTCTCATATTTCATATATTGTTTTACTTTTTCTGAATTACATTTTGGTGGATGAAAGTGAGCAAGAACAGACCAGAGAAAACATTTATTATCATTCTTCTTAATATTAACAACTGCCTTCTTTAGTTTTATTTCTTTTGGTAATTCAATATAAGAAGAAGCTTTAAGAGGGTTTGATTTTAGAATGTGTATATCGAAAAAGATGATTTTTTTAATATTGAATCCACTTCCTACCACTGTATTATCAACATCCTCCTCTTGTCTTGATAGTTCTTCATAAACCCCACTATTCAAAAAATCTTGAAATGATGTTATAAAATGAAGACCTGTTCTCATATAAGGAGTATGTTCTTCATCTTGTCTTTTCAGATTCATTTTCACTCCCATATAAAACTTTAAAGTTTTCATTTCTTTTAATGTCTTTTTAATAAATTTTTCAACATCGGGTTTCACTATTTCAATTGATTCAGCTATTGATGATGGACCGGGTTCTCCAAATTGAAAAATCCTTATTTTTATATGCCCTTTAAATGCTCCATCAGTGTTTTCAATATAATAGTCTCCCTTTACTTTAAACTCATTTTTCTTGTGTTTTTGTGATTGAAGATGTTTATTATAACTACTCTTCAAAACATCCTTTGAACAGATATCACAATGTTTTCTTTCCAACTCAAGAGGAGATATTTGATGAAATAGATTAAATGTGTGTTTGTTGGTTCGGAGGTGTTTTCTATAATGTTTATATTCGTGATTACAAACATCGCAGTACGTTGTATTCACCATATTTATAGAATAAAACTTTGCTTAAACTAAAATTTTCTTGATGAAAATTTCGTTTAATTTATAGGTGAATCTGTGCTTAAAAACATTTTATCCTCCAACTTTTTCACTTAATAAATACAATGTTTCAAGACACAAAAGACAAGTTTCAATCAATCTCTTCATCTGTTAAAGATACTGAGAAATATGTCAAGGATGTAAAATTGAACAAAGATAAATATAACAACTATTGGATAAAAACTATTATGGTAAATAATATGAGTTCTTCAATTTCCTTCAGTGGAAGGGCTTTTAGTATACCTGGTAGAACATCAATTAAAGTATCTCTAACAAAAGTTTCTCCTCTCCTTCTAGTAATATATTCAAAACTAGAAAAAGCAATGAAACAAGAAAAAGTATCAAAGAACAAAAACCTTATGGATGAAGCTTTAGAAAGAAAAGATAAGACCATCTGTAATATGCAAGGAGAAATTTGTATTTTTTTCAACAACCCTAAAGATGTAAATCCTGATGAAATAAAGGATGTTAATATATCAGGTCAAATGACATTTCGTTCAATAGTAATTAACGATCATTTTAAAATTACCTTTAATATAAAAAATGTTGTCGTTGAATCTGATAATGAAAAAAAGTATATCGATATCGATGGTAATATACAACTGAAAGTATAGATGAATTTCAGTTTAAGTAAAGTTTTACTTTATAAATATGCTAGACTTTCCTGATTCTCCATATGACAAATTTGAGAATTGTCCTGCGTGTGAAAGACGGGGATTAAACACAGAGTCAAAAGCCTATAAACAATGTATATTCTGTGATTATCTTCTAATTAATGATAATAAAAAATATAAAAAGGAAAATAATTCTTTTAGATTTACACCAAAAATGAATTACTTTACAAGATTGATTAGAGAAATGAATGTAAAGTATGAGGGTGATAACACACCTTTCCTTACAAGGGAAGAAACTGAACGTATAAGAGAAATGTTCAAAGGATTGTTGTTGTATATTATTCATGGATGTAATTTTCAGGGAAATATCAACACAAGATATTGTATAAATAAAATAATGGATTATCTTGAAATTAAACCTGAACTTAGGATAAAATATAGAGTTTCTAAAAAGCCAATAATAAATTAAATAACCTGTTTTTCAAATATATAAATGAATGATTTTTTACCTATTTGGGAAAATAAGATAAAATTTAACAACCATAAAAATCTCCCAAATTCATTAAGATGTCTCATAGTTGGTTCAAGTGGATGTGGAAAAACCTGCTTACTTTTAAAAATGCTCCTCACTCCCAACTTTTTAGATTATGATAATTTAATAATTTTCACAAAGTCGAGTTTTCAACCAGAGTATCAACTACTCTCACAAGGTTTTAATGCTGGTCTTCAAAAAGAAGATATAATCGGTTTATTTAAACGTCAAAAAAACCTAAATGATTTTAACATTGAAGATATAATTCAACTATTTTGTGATACACAAAGATGTAAAAAGAAATCAAATCCTATAACTTGTATTCTTAGTGATAATACGGATGATATACCGTCTCCCCAAGATTTGGATAAATCAAAAAAGAACCTCGTTATCTTTGATGATTGTGTTAATGAGAGAAACCAAACGGTAATGGACAGCTACTACACAAGAGGGAGACATTCTTCTTGTAATTGTATTTATCTTAGTCAATCGTACTTTCAACTTCCTCGTCGTTCCATCAGAAACAATGCTTATACTTTTATTTTATTCAAGTTAAATTCAATAGATATCAATAATTTTTGGAGAGATAATTGTTCTACATTATGTAGTAAAAAGAAATTTGAGGATTACATGAAGCACACGACTGAAAAATATAAATATATTGTTGTGAAACAAGATGAGATATTAAGGGATATATTTTTTGTTTTATAAACAATTACATATATAAATGACAACTATTATTATAAATCTTGTGGGTAAATCTGCTTCTGGAAAAAAACTTTCATAAATCAAGGTTCTTGTGTAGTACAAATGAGAATATTGTAAATTTACTAAAAAAACACCCCGTGATACGCATTGTATCAACAACAACTAGAGCAATAAGACCTGGAGAAGTAAAAGGTGAAGATTATCACTATATTTCAGTGGAGGAACATATGCGATTGAGGAATGAAGGACAAATATTTGAGGAGGTTTCTCTTGGTACAACAAAATATTCACATTGTAAGAGTGAGTTAAGGAAACTAAAATCTGGTGGTGTTGGGATATTAGAAACTAATCCAGAAGGAACGAGACAAATTATTAAATATCTGAGCGGGGTGAAGATTTTATCATTCGGTTTTGATGTTGATGAAGAAACTCAACGCAAGCGTATGAAAAGCAGAGATGCAAGGATTAGTGAAGAAGAAATTACAACTCGCATTAATGTTAATAAAGAATTTGATGAAATATTTAAAGAAAAGGATTTATTTGAACACATCTACTTGAATGATGAAGAAAAGGAAAATTTCCCTGTTAATCTTTACAATTCATTAAATGATATTTTACAATAAATAAATGGATACAAAAGAAAGAGCAAGAAGATTTAAGGAACATCAAGAGTTGGTTTCAAAAGTTGTAAAACAGCAGGAAGACATAAAGAAGAAACGCAGACAGAAACTAACGGGCAAAGAAGTATTTGAAAGAAAACAAGAGAAATTTTTTAAACCACTTTTAAAAACTTCCCAAGAAAAAATGAAAGATGTTTCCACAGTTCCCACAGTAGAATATACTCCCAGAAAGCTCCAAATGTTAAAAGATTTCAGTCAAATGACGGAGGAAGAATTAGAGCATATTGGAGAATTTGAATATGATGAAGGTTTATTTCAACAACTGGAAGAGATTAATCAACCCCCTGATTATATTGTGAATGCTGTTCAAAACAATGAATATTCAGCGGATTCAAAAACCAAAGCAGGACTCATTCCAACAGAACAACCAGCAATATTTCATCTTGTTCAAGAAAAGGTATTGATATTTAATGATGAATTAAGGTTCTTAAGTTCTGCTCAACCCCCTGTTAAACTAACTCCGAGATTAATGTTTCTTCTCACAAAAGATGGAAGACAAGGTTCAACTGTGAGGGATGAATCAAAGTATATTGATAAACCATTGGATATGGAAAATAATGATGATAGAGTATATATTGATTTGCTGAACACTCTAAATTATAAGGTTATTCTTTCTGGTAAAAGTAGGAAGAATGAGAAGGAGAAACACATTATTCAGGCTTTAAGTATCCTTGGTTCAGGTATTAGTTTTCTTCCAAATGACCCATCGCAATTAGTTAATAGACTGTTATTGTTGTTAGGCAGTAAGAAGGCTGGAAATAACAATTGTTTTAATGAAGCATCAGCCATTTTAGACCAGTTGATGAACATGAAAATAATTAATAAATCTCAATATAAAGACATTTTATCTCATATTAAATAAGATGAGAAGCACAATCCTGAGTTTTAATTTCACAACAAGCGACCACACATCTTCATTCCCATACCCACTACAACTTGACACAACAAAAGAATATGAGGCATCTTTATTGTCCATGGAAACTTATAATACCTTATTTAATATAACCGAGAAAATTGACAAGTTTAGTTATAATCCGGGAAGTGGATACAAAACGATAACAGTCTCACCCGGAGCATACGAGATTTCTCAAATATCTTCCGAAATTGCTCGTCTTATGAAAGAACAGGGTGATGAACCAAAAAATATTGTTATAAACATTCAAAAACATACTTCAAAATCAACGATTAAAGTTAAAAATAACTACAAGGTTGATTTCACAATTGATTATTCATTTAGAGAGTTATTGGGTTTCTCCTCAAAAAAGATTGAAACTAATGGGACGTTTTACAGTGATAATGTCATTCAAATATCCTCAGGAATAAATTCGGTGTTAATTCACTGTGATTTGATTGATGGTGCTTATAATGATGGAAAAAAAACAAATACAATATTTTCATTCAGCGCATACTCAACCCCAATTGGTTATAAATTCAATATGGAACCTAAAAATTTGGTTTATCTACCTGTGTCAGGAAAAACCATACACAGAGTAAATTTTAGGATAACCGACCAAGATAATCGTGTGATTTCTTTTAATGGAGAAGTTATATCCATCAGAATTCACCTACGTGAAGTTTTTCAATAAATAAATACGATGGTTATTGTGAGGAAACACGAGTTGGGAAAATATAAAATAATTACAGGGGATGGGATGTTCCTTTCCCCGTACTACAAGGGTGAAGGTATGTATCTTGGTAGAGGATACTACAAACCTAAGAGACAAAGGGGTGTCGGACATCAATTTAGAGGAGATGGGATAATTGATACTCTCATGGGTATTGGTTCAACTATTCTTAAACATAAAGACCTAATTGGTTCAACTGCTTCTGCTGTGGGAAATGTAGCAGGTGCTGTAAAGAGTATAAAAGATGCTCAGAAGGAATCTCATAAATTACAAGCAATAAAAGAAATTAAGAAAGGTAAAACTCAGTTGTCCCCCCAAGAACGACAGAAAATAATTCAAATACTTGGATCAGGGTTTCAAAAGTTTTAACATCTTTTTTCCTAAATAAATACAAGTATGGAAGCAATTGATAGTATCTATGATTTGGATGATACTATTATTATCTCAAACTCCACTAAAAAAGAAGATTACTTCAAGGTAAATGCAATAACTGGAACAGACTGGAATACAAATGGTACAAAAAGTTTTGAAATAAATAATCAACAAACCTATTTGAATCTCTCCGAAAGTTTCTTGTTGTGTAAATTTAAATTCAATAAGGCTGGGAATAACACAAACGCTACACTTGTAAATGATTTCTTCTGGAAAATGTTTGATAGTGTGCGATTGTATATTGGAACACAAGAAGTTGAAGCGGTTGATTATGTCTCTGCTGTATCTGAAATGATGAAATTTACACTCTATACATTCAGTGATAGAATGGGAAAGGGGTCTGTCGAAGGTTTTATTCCTGATATGTCAACAGGAACAAACACAGACCCTGGATATATTCAAAGGAAAGGAATGTATAATGATGATACAAAAGCAGAAAATAGTTTTACTGTGGCAGTTCCTCTTAAAGGTATATTTGGATTTTGTGATTATGATAAAGTTCTGTATGGTCTTAAAATTAGATTTCAACTACAAAGGAATGATAATGAAAATAGATTGCTTTTTGGTGTTGGTAGTGCTTTTGGTGAACAGAATAAATTTGTAATTGAAGAGATGAGTTGGTATATCAGTGAATATACTCCTAATCTTAAAACAGAAGAGATGTTGAATCGAAGACTTAACTCAAAGAAACCACTCAGTGTATTGTTGTGGTTACCAAATTCGCAAACCACCATTCAGGTCCCTTAGGTGAGGTATCTCGGTAAGTGCATGTGTAGTTAGGCCCAAACCCGTTGTCTAGTGGGAATACATGTCATTTATGCGAGCTGCGACTCTTCAGGATAGCCGTTTTTCTTTTACTATCTTTATTTTGGACCACCCGCCATGATTACCACCACAACCACAACATCAACCACCAACCACAACGCCGCTTCACCACAACCGCCACGACCTTCACGTCACACCTCACAACCGTAGCATCGCCACCGTTCTTGCCCCGCTGTGGGTACCGGTGTTGGACTCGTGCAGGGCGCACGTTGAACAGCGTGTACAAAATCACGGATTTTGTGCTTCAAAAACGGATCAAAAACGACACACGCCCACTTTTTGCCGTCCAATCGGTGAGCGAGGGGCGATTTGGCCCCGCCTCCAGAACGATCGATATATGCAAATTTGTGGATCAAAAAGCCTTCACGCCCACTTTTTCTCGGGCCAATGGGGAGCGAGGTGATAGGTCAAAGGGAGGGGGTCAAAGGCGAAGCTACGGGGGGGATAAAAGGACGGTGTTCGTCAGTCAGCAGAACGAGAAGGAGTCGGAACGGAGGGGACGAGTGTGGAAGTCTGGAGCCCGAAGCCTGCAGTAGCTGGAGAAGCTGAAGAGAGTCGGACGAGGGGGTGCTCGCGTCGGTGCCAGGAGCTGCACGCCCGAGGGAGGCCGGCAGCGCGACCTGGCCGAGGTGGAGACGCACACCAGGGATAATAAAGATCCTCTATACCCCGAGCATCAGCAACCCCCTCCTGTTTCCCCCCGCGCTGAGATAGTGCGACCAAGGGGGCCCCTTTTCCCACCCCCTGCCAGGCACTGTCCGCGAGGCCCGCGGAGTGAGGCGCCATCGCCGCTCCGCGTCTCATCACCAGACGGGTAGGCGCGACCCGGTCTCGGCCTCAGGCCCGCCTCATCCTTGAGGGTGTTTCTTTTCCTTGGTTTTGGGTATGTGTTGTCGGCGCCGTCTGTGAAGTAGAATTGTATAAGTGTTGCCGTGTGCTCGGTAGTCGGTATTAGCTCTGCATTGTTTTCGCTTTTATATTTGCTTTTTGTGTAAATGGAATTGTGTTTTCTTTTTTTTGTGTGCTTTTGGTGGAATTGTATTTGTGTGCTTCCTGTGTGCCGCGAATAAATGTGCTTTATTGTTGAACCGTTCTCCCGCTTCGCTTCATCTTTTCCCCCATTGAACACTCATCTTGCTTCACGTAAAGGGTTGGTAGTGGGCTGAGTACGCCCGATAATTAATCAAACCGTCGAGGTCGACGATAACACCGCTCGGTTATTCTGATAGTACGGAACGGGTCGCTTAAGTGGCCCGTGTCCGAAGTCGACCTGCGGCGAGGTGCGATCGCCCGGTCTACCCTCCGCGTGGGTACTTAGGTAGGTCGAATTTGGCGAGCAACCCTATCCCACGCGGGGGCTGATTGGCTCGATCGCGGTGAGACCAAAAGGTCCACCCGTGACTGGTTCCCGGCGTTAGTCCGAGAGGGTCACGACTGGATTGTCCGTCCGGTGGGCGACGTGCCGCGATTCGAGTTACGTGGCCGTTCGCACGCCGGCGGGCGCGAAGACCGCAACACTGGTGTCAGGAGTGGGATACAAATTCATCGCCCTCCTCGCGGCGCTGGTATTGGAGAGCGGGACAACAGGCTCTCCTGTCTCCAGCGAAATTCACGGGAATCGGTCCAGGGGTGAGAGAAGCGACCCCCGATTCCCTCCAAATTACGAGCGAGCAAATTAACCCTTCACGAGAAGCAAGATGGCGTCTCAAGGCGAGCGGGAGCCGGGGGTATTAGAAATGTATATGTGTAGTAATGTAGAATCCATGGTCCAGGATGGAATCCCCGAGCAGGAAATGTTGATTGTGCAGGAACACGGACTCGCCCAACTGAACCCAGAACCTGAGGTGGGTGCGGCAGCGGCCGCGGTGTATGACACCTCCCCCCCCTCTCCACCAAAACCCTTCCCCGACCCCTGCCGAAACGGCTCACCCAAGCGCACCCGACATGACCCAGCTATACACCATGCTGGCAAAAATGTATGCGGAAACGACAGCGAAGATGATTGCGAACATGAACAAGCAAATGGACGAAGTAAAAACGAAGATGGATGCAAACACAACTGAATTTATAAACGAAATGAAAGGCATGAACAAGCAAATGAAGGAAGAAACGAAAAAGCTGCGGGGTGAAACGCAGAACATGGGCCGATGCCTGCAGGCGGGCATGAAGGCCGTGACAAAGGAAATAATAGTTGAGACAAGGGAGGTAAAGGGTGAAGAGTTGGCAGAGACACGGGAGATAGAAAAAATAGAGGAAAGACTACACGATGAAGACGGGGTAAGTGAAGTGCACACACACACGGAGGTAGTGGAGGATAATGGGGGTGAGCTCGCGGAGCGTGTGGGGACCCAGTGCGAGCACCTGGATGGCCTGCTCCAGGAACGAGGGGAGGGAGTATGCCCCCTTGAGGCGAGTCACGACCAGGTGAGTTCGGTCGTGCTTTGCGAGGTTGAGGGGACGGGTGCTGTGGACGGGTGCACGGAGAGCTTGGGGGGTGTAGAGGCCCCAGAGACCCTTGTGGGGACACGAATCCCCAGTGTGGTTGTCCCTGTGTGTGTGGTGCAAGGTGTGAGTGCGTCCCCGTGTGTGGAAGCGACCCCGTGTGTGAGTGGTGTGGTGGCGATGGTGCCAGAGTGCGTGCTTCCCAGCACGCCGTGTGTGGAAGAGGCACCGTGTGTGAGTGTCGCCGTGTGTGTGAATGAGGCACCGCGGTTGAGTGCCCCCGCGTGTGTGGATGAGGCACGGAGTGCGAGTGAGGCACCGTGGGTTAGTGCCCCCACGTGTGTGGGTGAGGCACTGTGTATGGAAGAGACCGCGTGTGTGAGTGTCGCCGTGTGTATGAGTGAGGTACCGCGGGTGAGTGCCCCCGCGTGTGTGGATGAGGCACGGAGTGCGGGTGAGGCACCGTGCGTGAGTGAACGGCCGTGTGCAAGGTCGCTGTGTGCCAGGGAGACCGTGTGTGTGAGAGAGCGGTATGAGAGGGAGACGTCGGTTGGCATGCGGGAGCACGCAGCCGCGTCTCCCCGTGTGAATGTGATGGAGTGGACTGTGTGCGTCGTAACACGCAGGTGTGCGTGGGTTGAATGGCGACGACGATGGCGACAGAGGAGAGAAAGCCGAGTAGCGGCTGTAGTTGTTTCGGGGACCGTGCCGGGTTCGCCCAGCAGTGAGCACGCGGTTCGTGCTGTGCAACGCACGAGACCACCACGTGCTCGCTTGCGAGAGTGAAGTCCCGGTCCGGAAACGCACGTGGTGGATTTGCCGATCCCGCGGACGGACAGAGTTTAGGCAGGTAAATGGATTTGGACCGGACGGGTTCTCCACGCGATCGTGTGTGTTCAGCTCCAACGGGCAAAGCACATGTGTTCGCGTGGGGAACCCCTCGAGACGTGGGGCTTGTGTTTTTTTTATGCGCACGGTGACGCCATGGCTGCACGTGGGGTTGGAATTCGGCAGGAGGGGTATCTCTGCCGGATGGTCCCGTCCAAGGAGGGACGAGGAACACCTGCAGCTGCATGACGTCACGGCCAGGTGCAAAGTGCGCGAGCTCTGAGTTGCCGCGCAGGTGCTGCGCATGGGAAAAAAAAAGGAGCAAGCCTCACTTTCGGGTGTACAGGATTCCTGGGCAAGGGGTGAAAGACCCCCTTACCTGGGCACAGGATGGAAACTAGTTAGGGGGAAGGGTTAGCTTAGCTAGACCGACTTCATGGGGCAGGGGTAAGTCCTCATGGAGTCCGTGGAATGGATTAGTTAGAGGGATTGTAGCGAGATTTAGGTTGGGAAATAAAATGGGATTATTTTGGAGACAGAGACAGACTTATGAATGTGTAGCGGGGACGTAGCTTAGCTACGTAGTGTTAAAAGGAACGTGCTTTAGTGTAAGGGATGACGTGGGAGCACGAGTTAGTCAGGGGATGTAGTTAGAAGGATGGCAGAGTTCAGCGGTGTGTGTGTTGAAGAGTTGGTGAGTTGTGAGGTGAGTACATGGTGAGTGAGTGAGGCCAGCGGGTCTGTGTGGATGGAGCGAATGGGGAATGCATGGTGCGATGAGTGATTGGGGGGAGGAGTGACTCCCGCCCAAGGGAACCCCGGGGTCAGAGTAAAGTGAGTTAGCGGGGTTAGTCAAATTGAAAAATGGAGGTTGTTTTGTTGTTGGTGGGAGTGTAGGCTCGAAACCCATTTGGAGGGGTGCAGGAGCCCTGTTGACGGGCTTGGGAGCGTGGCTGCGAAAGGTGAGTATCGCTGAGTGGGTACCCCGGGCACCAGGCTAGTCGGCCGCGGTAGGCCAAGGGCCCATGGGGGGCCGGGATAGAGTAGTGGGCACGGGTGCGCCTGCTTGGTGCGGGGGCCCGGGGCGCCATTAGCCGCGTGGGCAGTGTTGTGGGCACGGGTGACCCTCGGAAAGGGGCCCGGGAGGCCGGCCTGCCACGTGTGCGTTTCAGGGGAGGTGCCATGGGGGGCACTCCCCGGTATTAGGGAGCTGGTAGGCTCGGAGGCAGTGTAGTGCCCGGGGGTGCCATAGCGGGAGATTCGGCAGAGGGTCGTGCCTGCCAGAGAGAGCCACGTGTCCCAGCCAGGAGACCGTGTGAGGGCACGGAGAGAAAATTGGGGGGCGAGGCCCGAAATTGTGAGGACACCAACACAGGCGACGGGAATCTGGGTTGTTAGAACCAATAGTTTAAGCGAGAAGCGCTTGTTGAAAGCCCCGGGGTAGTTTAACAGTTAAATGGTTAGGGTAGATTAGGAGATGTACCCCTCCGCACCATCCATCCCCTCGCTGTCGTTGTGGGCCGCTGGACCCACTTGGTGTATAGATCGCCGAACTCTGGGGAGGCCATTCTGAGGCTTGAGTTGGGCCTCGACACAGGACGTTAGCTCTCCCTTATTCCCCTCCGGGAAGGGAATGTAGGGGTTGGGAGTAGGCTAGGTGACAGGATAGGTTAGCCGAACAAGGACGATAAAGGGGGTTAGGGGACGATTTATAGTGGGGAAGTAAGAAAAAAAAAAAAAAAAAGTTGGGGCTAAATTGGGGTTTGACAAATTAAGGGAGTGGGTATGTACAGTGACAGGCAAAGGCGAGGGAGGGAGACAGGTAGGTAGGTCCGAGCCCGCCTTCCAAGTGGCCAGCACCACCGCACTCCCTCCATCAACTTCCACTGACGGCAAAAGCTGGCCAGCTTCATCTGCTGGCTGTGTGCTGCAAGGCCTGTGCCGGCCCACTTCATCTGCCGGCTGGCTGTTTTTTCTTCAAGGCCTGTGCCGGCCAGTTCATCTGCCGGCTGTGTTTGCCTGCAGCGGCCTTATTCTGCGGGCTGAGTTTGCCTGCTCACCTTTGCCATGCCATGCCCACTGCCCATGTTCACCAGCCCCGTTCAATTTTGCTTTGCCCCCCCCCCCTTGTTCATTTCCATGTGCGCCAGGATCCGCAAGGCAACAGTTTGCAAGCTGCAAGAACTGCCCTGTTGGCAGCTACAACACGGGCCTGCAGTGGCGGCCTGTGCACCGTGTTTTTGTCCATCCATCCATCCGTTGTGCTCATTGCGTGTGCCACTTGAGCTGGCACGGAGACTGCGTTGTGCAGCCCATGCACCGTTGTGGTTCACTGCGTTCAGTTCAAAAGGGAAGGCCTTGGACTGCGTGTGAGCAGCCAGCCACGTTCCCTGTCACCTGCATTGTTTTGAGCCAGAGACTGCATGCGGGCAGCCTGGCTCCCTGCTAACTGCTTTCTTTTGCAGAGTTCAGTGATCCTGGGCCATGGTTTAGTGTAAAATTTGTAAGTTAAGGTTAAGATGTACTGTAAATATGAGTGCGCCCCCCGGCATGTCTGTCTAGCGCTGGCAATTTTATTTAAGTCGTCCGTGTGAGTGAGTTTGTTTAGATAGTTACGCAGCCCTCAGGTTATTTATTTTGGGGACACGAATACCATGAATGTCGCACTCAGGGATCCGTAGGTAAAATGTACTAGGGGAAAACTACATATGATGGCACACCAAAATTTGACGACTCGGGACGAGTCTGTAAAAAGGGAAGGGGGTAGTGTTGTGGTTACCAAATTCGCAAACCACCATTCAGGTCCCTTAGGTGAGGTATCTCGGTAAGTGCATGTGTAGTTAGGCCCAAACCCGTTGTCTAGTGGGAATACATGTCATTTATGCGAGCTGCGACTCTTCAGGATAGCCGTTTTTCTTTTACTATCTTTATTTTGGACCACCCGCCATGATGACCACCACAACCACAACATCAACCACCAACCACAACGCCGCTTCACCACAACCGCCACGACCTTCACGTCACACCTCGCAACCGTAGCATCGCCACCGTTCTTGCCCCGCTGTGGGTACCGGTGTTGGACTCGTGCAGGGCGCACGTTGAACAGCGTGTACAAAATCACAGATTTTGTGCTTCAAAAACGGATCAAAAACGACACACGCCCACTTTTTGCCGTCCAATCGGTGAGCGAGGGGCGATTTGGCCCCGCCTCCAGAACGATCGATATATGCAAATTTGTGGATCAAAAAGCCTTCACGCCCACTTTTTCTCGGGCCAATGGGGAGCGAGGTGAAAGGTCAAAGGGAGGGGGTCAAAGGCGAAGCTACGGGGGGATAAAAGGACGGTGTTCGTCAGTCAGCAGAACGAGAAGGAGTCGGAACGGAGGGGACGAGTGTGGAAGTCTGGAGCCCGAAGCCTGCAGTAGCTGGAGAAGCTGAAGAGAGTCGGACGAGGGGGTGCTCGCGTCGGTGCCAGGAGCTGCACGCCCGAGGGAGGCCGGCAGCGCGACCTGGCCGAGGTGGAGACGCACACCAGGGATAATAAATATCCTCTATACCCCGAGCATCAGCAACCCCCTCCTGTTTCCCCCCGCGCTGAGATAGTGCGACCAAGGGGGCCCCTTTTCCCACCCCCTGCCAGGCACTGTCCGCGAGGCCCGCGGAGTGAGGCGCCATCGCCGCTCCGCGTCTCATCACCAGACGGGTAGGCGCGACCCGGTCTCGGCCTCAGGCCCGCCTCATCCTTGAGGGTGTTTCTTTTCCTTGGTTTTGGGTATGTGTTGTCGGCGCCGTCTGTGAAGTAGAATTGTATAAGTGTTGCCGTGTGCTCGGTAGTCGGTATTAGCTCTGCATTGTTTTCGCTTTTATATTTGCTTTTTGTGTAAATGGAATTGTGTTTTCTTTTTTTTGTGTGCTTTTGGTGGAATTGTATTTGTGTGCTTCCTGTGTGCCGCGAATAAATGTGCTTTATTGTTGAACCGTTCTCCCGCTTCGCTTCGTCTTTTCCCCCATTGAACCCTCATCTTGCTTCACGTAAAGGGTTGGTAGTGGGCTGAGTACGCCCGATAATTAATCAAACCGTCGAGGTCGACGATAACACCGCTCGGTTATTCTGATAGTACGGAACGGGTCGCTTAAGTGGCCCGTGTCCGAAGTCGACCTGCGGCGAGGTGCGATCGCCCGGTCTACCCTCCGCGTGGGTACTTAGGTAGGTCGAATTTGGCGAGCAACCCTATCCCACGCGGGGGCTGATTGGCTCGATCGCGGTGAGACCAAAAGGTCCACCCGTGACTGGTTCCCGGCGTTAGTCCGAGAGGGTCTCGACTGGATTGTCCGTCCGGTGGGCGACGTGCCGCGATTCGAGTTACGTGGCCGTTCGCACGCCGGCGGGCGCGAAGACCGCAACAGTATCATACCTCAAAAGAAGATGTCAACACGTTAAACTCAACCAAACTACTTACACGTGGAATTTGGGTGTTCTGGAAGGAAAGCCACGATATCTGTGGATGATTTTTAAAAAGCCAGATGGTGATACTGCGACTGATAAGAATAATGCATTGAGTGATAATGCTAAGGTGAAACAACTTCGCGTTTCTCTAGATGGAACATTTTATCCACGAGATAGATTGGAAATTAATTGGGAAAAAAATGATTTTGCTGAAGCATACAAGTCTTACCAAAAGGTGTGTGAAAGTAATGGAAATAAAGAACCTATTTTGGATATGACAGCATTTAAAAGTTTGTATACAATCTATGCGTTTGACCTGAGCGCTCAAAAGGAAACTATAAAGTCTAATCGAGTGGATACTTCCCTATACATTGAAAGAGGAGAGAGTGAAGAAGTTGATACATATTGTTTGCTTTTGGAAGAAACAGAATTGCAGATTAATACAGATAATGGTGTGATGATTAGTCTCACATAATTTTTTGTTAAATAAATGAGTGGCAAAGTACCAACTGGGGTATATGTTAATCAAATCAATCTTCATAAACTATCATCTTGTGTTCAAAATCAAAAGCCTTGTACGATTAACGTTAATACAATTCAGAGAAAAGGAGCAGTAAGAATTGATGTTTTGCTCACAAGAGAACAGGTTAAAATCTTGAACGACACTGGCTCACTTAAAATTAAAATGACAAAACCAATGTTGAAAAAATATTCAATAAGAGAGACGAGTGGAGGATTTCTCCCATTTCTAATTCCTTTATTTGCTGGTTTAAGTGTGGTTGGAGCATTGACGGGTGGTATTTCAACAGCGGTGAAAACTGCCAACGAAAGGAAGGCTCAACTCCAGGCTCAAAAAGAATTGGAAAGACATAACAAAGAGTTGGAGAAACAAATTAGTGGAAGTGGTGTAATTGTAGATTTTGCTGAAAAACTTGAAGGTCTGCCTGATAAAGCGAGATTGTTAGTTGGAGATATGCTTTCTTCTATAGCACAAGCAGGTGTAAAATTAACAAAAAGAGGTAATGGATTATATCTTTCTAATAAATAAATGAGCATTGATGAGTGGTTGAAAGAATTTGGAAAGAATACAACATCAAATTTACAACTTGCCAAATATTGTAAGAAATTAAAAATTCATAATGTGGTTATTTGTATGAGAGATGAATTAACAAATGTGCCGAAACATACAAAGAATATTATTATGAACTTAGAAGATAATGATGGGAACGGTTCTCATTGGGTTTGTATTTTTAATAGTCAAGACAAATATTATTTTGATAGTTTTGGTCTTCCACCACCTGTTGAAGTCATAAAATTCTTACAGAATGGTGTTTATCAAACATTTCAAGTCCATGAATTAAATTCCAAGTGTTGTGGTCAATTATGGCTGTATGTGTTATTTCAACTCAACAAAAATAAAAAATTTTATGATATTATTTTTAATCTAATATAAATGACATATGTTGGTAAAGATGGTTCTATCTTTGGTGTATCTCAAGAACTGGATATTGATTTATCAAATTATTATACAAAGGCACAGGCTGAATGACATAAATATAATATAAACAAAAATATTAACATGAAAAATGCTTATAAATTAAAAAATTATCCAAGCCCGACTGACGCGAATGACTTGGTGAGATTAAGCGATTTATCACAATATATATACTTTAATAAAACGGCTGTGTATTCCAAAGATACAGAAGTGTTGATATTATCTCCAGGTCATACAGAATTCACAGTTCGAATTAAAATAAAGTTTTATAAAGAAGGGCGTATCGTTTGTATGAGAATAGAACAATGGGGGTATGATATGAATGATTTAGGGTATAATTGGTCATTTAAAATTAACCTCGAAGACCTGGAACAATTAAATCAGTCTCGTAAGGAAGAATATTATCCACTTGGTATCGAGAATGAGTTTTGTGGAGCCACGATTAGTAAACAACAAATAAAAGAATTTAATAAGGATAAATATAATAATGGTTTTGCCCTTGTTTATCTCATGAAAACAGAAAAAACAGGATTATATATAATAAGTAAGGAAATACAAAATGATTTAACTATGGGAAGATGGGGAGGTGTTTCATGCCATAATATTATTCTAACATATATTTCTAATACATAAATGACAGCAAGAAGGCTTCAAGAAAATTATCATTTCTGTGTCCAAGCATACCTTCAAGAAAAGGGTATTCGGTATTTTAATAAATATGTTCTACAACATAAGAATGAGGTATTTTCAATAAAAGATTGGCATTATGCTGATGTTGATAAACTGACAACTTTAGATTTAATTAGAATGTTAAATAATGAAAAAATTATAAAGTTAAGAAAAGGTAAGGCTCTTCTAGAAATTCAAAAGAAATTTTATTGGTTTCCTGTTGTAAAAAAAATTATTTTGGATACAGGAATAACAAGAAATCCTGATGAATATATGTATAATATTCTATGGGGTGTAAGCGATTCAAGGATAGTAAGGGATGAGGAAGGAGTTGAAGAAGAGAGGGAAGAGGAGGAAAAGGAGAAGGAGGAGAGGGAGAAGAAAGAGAAGGAGGAAAAGGAGAAGAGAGAGAGGGAGGAAAGAGAGAGAATAAATAAATATTATAGTATGGAAACCAGTGAGATTCAAAAAAGAATAAAGGTATTACAGAAAATAACAACCCACCGAGGAGGAATACAAAGAATTAACAAGTCTATTTGCAATACTTTCGACAAGACTATTAGCATCGACAAGATATGGATTTTAATTCAAGTTTTTCATTTTTTTTTCTTAAATAAATGGAGGAGAGAGTGAAGGCATTTCTAAGGATTCTTTATGTTTTAAAAATTAAGATTCAAATGTGCATGTTGGAAACTAAAAAGGTTTTTGCACTCTGCAGGAATTTTTCTCATAAATAAATGAGTTATTGTCTCAAATGTAAAAAGAAAACTAATACTAAAAATATTTCATATATTAAAAGTAAAAATAACAGGGTTATACAAAAAGGTATATGTTCGGTGTGTGGTTCAAAAAAAAATCAATTTATCTCCAAACACAAACTCGGAGGAGATATACAAAAGTTTTTATCAGGAAGTAAATTTACAACTACTGGAATACCAGGGGAATTACATCTTCCAGGGTATTCTTTCTGTGGTCCAGGCACAAACTTGGATAAAAGATTAGATGAGGCAGACAATCCTAAATCCTGGAGTAAACCAATCAATAGAGTTGATGAAGTGTGCATGAGACACGATATTGATTATGGGAATACCACAACGTTGGAAGAAAAGCATGAAGCCGATAGAGAAATGTTGTATAATTTGTCTCTGATACAAAATCCAACCTTGAGAGAAAAAGTTGATAGGTTCATCGTGAAGAAGATGATTAGTGCTAAATTGAAACTTGGACTTGGAAATTCAAAAAACTTATAGGCTCTAATGATGCTATTAAGACTGAAGAGCAATTAGCTGATGAATTACATAAACCAATATTCACAAAGTTTCAGAGAAGGAAAGTTTATTCCAAGGAAGTTGATTATATCTGGTCTGCTGATTTGATTGAACTCAATAATGATAAGGGGTACAAGTATGCTTTAACCGTTATTGATTTGAGGAGTAGATATGCGTGGGTTGTCCCTTTAAAAAACAAAACAGGTAATACTCTTATGTTAGCTTTTCAACAGATATTTAATAAAAGTAAGAGAAAACCTAAAAAATTGTGGACTGATCAGGGTAGAGAGTTTTATAACAAGACATTTATGAATTTTCTAAAAAATAACAGTATTACATTATACAGTACCTTTAATGAAGGGAAGGCAGTTGTTGTTGAACGTTTTAATCGTACCTTAAAAGAGAGACTATATAAAAAATTCACACAACTCGGTTCACAACAATGGTCATCTTTTATTCAGGATATTGTGGATAAGTATAATGACACGATTCACACGTCAACAAATATGAAACCATCAGAAACATTTACAAAATTAAAATATGAAAAAGAGATTAATGTCAGAAAACCTAAGTTCAAAGTTGGTGATATCGTAAGAATATATAGGTGGAAATCTCATTTTGAAAAGGGTTTTACTGAACGATGGACGAAAGAACTTTTTAAAATTGTTGATGTAATAGATACGGTTCCTTGGACTTATAAAATATATGATTTGGAAGGGGAAGAGATTTTAGGTTCATTTTATTCACAGGAATTACAAAAGACAAAACTAAGCAGATAATACACCTTTGTGGACACTAGAGGGACAAGTCCGAGGTGTATTACAGTATATAATGTGTGTCAAGGGGGACGTTCTTAGATCTGTGAACCCCAAACACAGAATCCTCAACTGAATAGTCAAGGTTTAACTTTTGTTTGTGTGTGTGTGTGTGTGTGTGTGTGTGTGTGCAATGGGAGCAATAGGTTGGCGCTTCACTCCCTCCTACTATACACCGTTGTGGACACTCGAGGGCCAAGTCCGAGGTGTATAACAGTATATAATGTGTGTCAAGGGGTGGACGTTCTTAGATCTGTGAACCCCAAACACAGAATCCTCAACTGAATAGTCAAGGCTTAACTTTTGTTTGTTGATGTGTATGTGTGTGTGTGTGTGTCCCAACCCTCACATTCAAAATCTCAACCCCAACCCTCACATTCAAAATCTCAACCCCAACTCAATCCTCACCCAACACAGTCTTTTTCAAAATGAGATTTCCACCTATATATATATTTTACGTTTTTTTTTTTTTCTCTTCTTCCAATTCTGTCTTTTAAGGCTTTCAGGTTTGATGACATAGAAAGAGGGAGTAAGAACTTTCTTGATAGGTTTAAATCCCAAAGAGTGGTAGCATTTCAAGTCTTCAAAATAAACCCAACTTTCCAAGTCTCCAAGGTAGTTATTTAAACCATCAAGGCAGAACTCATTTACTGATTTTTTCAAAATTTGTGAGTCTCCAAGGTAAAACTTGTATTCTGGCTCATCAACGTATAACTTGTTCAGTGGGTATTGTCTTGATAACTCACAATGAGTACTATTGCTGTAAAACTCTTTTTCAGGATTTTGCTGGTCTCCAAGGTATAACTCTTTGGTTGGGTCATCAAGGACGAACTCGTTCTGTGGGTCTTGGTCGCTCATAAGGTCTTCAACCAAGCCAACAATTTCGCCCCAAGTTGTAGCAAAAGCAGTATTTTCATTTCGTATTTCAGACACAATTTCCTGTGAGAGAAAATAATAATGTATTAATTAAGTTATTTAATTATTAAATGAGTATGCTTCAATCAAAGTTTGAAAATAGGAAAATAAAAATCTTACCTCAACAGATAAGAGGTTT
>NC_140967.1:69953274-70068274 GCF_056783735.1 Eptatretus burgeri
TAAAAAGCTTCCCATAAGAGAGGGGATCGATTCTTTACCCTTCTCAACGCATCACATTTAAGATCCCATTAGACATGGGGATGGGGCTAATCTGAACATGCATTTAAGGAAATAACTGTCTGAGGACCTGGATGTGTGGATGCATTCATCAGACCAGATTCTGAAATCCGTAACAATATGTTTAATATGTGTATGATCACATATCAATATGTGTGTATATCATCAAAACAAAAAGCACGGTCCGTAAGGCAGTGAGTCAGTCCGTGAAGGCGTCCGTGATGCCCTGTTATTTATGCCTATTAATCACTTACTGCTTGAACGTTGGTTGCACACCACACAAACGTCTATAAATTACATACTATTGAAATGTCCTTTCACAGTGAATCTGTGACGATGTACATTGATTATGCACTGTTTGAACGTTTGTTGCAGACTCCATGTACGTCTATTAATTCTGTACCTTTTGAACGTCAGTTGAACCCTGACTTCAAACACATACGTCTATTAATTGCATATTATTGGAATGCACGTTTCAACGCTTTCGACTGCTGAGATCTCTTTGACCATTGAAGACCCTTCAAGACCACCAAGACCCTTAAGACCCCAAAAAACCCTGAACACCCAAAACATACCAATGATGCAGATGAGTCCAAAATACCCCCAAACACCCCAAATACCCTGAAGACCCCAAGACCCAAAATGATGCCAAAGATCCCTAAGACCCAAAAGCCCCGGAGACCAAAAGACCACCAAAGACCCAAAAGCCCTGGAGACCCCAAAATACCCCAGAAGACCTAAAGGACCCTGAAGACCCCAAGTACCCCAAAAACACAAAAGCCCCAGAGACCCAAAAAGATCCCCAAAGACCCCAGAAGACCGAAAAGCCCTGGAGACCCCAAAAGACCCCGAAGAACCAAAAGGACTCCTCAGACCTTAACACTATTTAGACACCTTATACCGTTCAGACAGATTAGACAGCTTAGACCCTTGACCACTTGGACCTTCTTATATCACAAGTTAAATTATAAATAATATAATATCACCAATATTACAAATAAATTTGTAGAAAAGAAATGATTGAATTATGATTGGTGTAAATCATGCCAAAACAGCAAATCTGTGACATCAATCTCTGCAACGACCTGTGGAGAGGTGAGCATTTCGAGCCGATCCACGCTAATCCTTACTATAATCCTTATAGCCTGGAATTGAACTGCATGAAATCAGACTTTTTCCACCTTTATTTCCACAACTGGGGATTTCAGCCTCAGCCTGTCAGCCTTCCGAGGTCGGCGAAATGAGTACCAGTGTAGCAGCCAAAAGGCTGCACCCGAACGGAAGGGGTATTGACGGCTTGATTAAATCTGGTATTGGTGTGGAGCAGGCATGATGCGCCGAATGGCCTCCTCATGTGCCTTCATTCCTTGTAAATCGTAAACCACAACTTCCAAGTGAAAAACAAATTCTACAAATTTCAGAAAATTAATTAAAAATACAAAACTAGAATATCTTGGTTGGATGAGTGTCCACCCCTCTTATAATAGCAATTGTAAATAAGCTCAGGTGGAGCCAATCACTTTCAAAATCACACACCAAGTTAATTTGTCCCCACCTGTGTTAAATTGTCATGATTATGTTTATTTCAGAATAAATTCAGCTGTTCCTGTGGGTTTCCTCCGCTGGGTAGTGCTTTTCACAGCAAAGACTCAACCATGAGCACCAAGGAGTTTTCAAAAGACCTCCAGGATAAAGTTATGGAATGGCACAGATCAGGGGTAGGGTAAAAAATATTTCAAAGGCCTTGAATATCCCTTAGAGCACAGTCACGACAATATTAAGAAGTGGAAGACGTATGGTTCCACCAAAACCATGCTGAGATCAGGACGTCACTCCAAACTGAATGACCAAGCAAGGAGGAGACTGATCAGAGAGGCCACCAAGAGGCCAATGACAACTTTGAAAAAGCTACATGCCTTTATGGTAAAGACTGGTCATGATGTGCATGTGACCACAATATTCTAAACACTCCACAACTCTGGCTTGTACAGTATGGTGGCAAGAAGGAAGCTGTTACTCAAAAAAGCCCACCTTGAGTCCCATTTGAGGTATGGAAAAAAGAACCACTCCAGAGATTCTGAAGCCATGTGGAAAAACAGCTTTATGGTCTGACGAAACCAAGATGGAACTTTTTGGTCTGAATGCAAAATGTTACGTTTGGTGCAAACCCAACACACCACATCTCCCAAAGAACACCATCCCTACTGTGAAGCATGGTGGTGGTAGCATCATGTTATGGGGATGTTTCTCATCAGCAGAGACTGGGTCACTTGTCAAGATAGAAGGGAAAATGGATGGAGCAAAATAAAGAAAAATCCTAGAGGAAAACCTGCGCCCTCTACAAGAAAGCTGAAATTGTGATGGAAGTTCACCTTTCAGCATGACAATTTCTTTTTTTTGTATACCTTGTCGAGACTCGTATGAGAGCTAAAATGACCCAAAGCACACAGCCAAAGCTACACTGGAGTAGCTAAGGAGCAAAAAGATAAATGTCCTTGAGTGGCCCACTCAGAGCCCCGACCTAAATCCAATCGAAAATCTCTGGCATGAATTGAAGGTTGCTGTTCATCAACGCTCTCCACGCAACTTGACTGAGCTTGATCAGTTTTGTACAGAATAATGGGCAAATATTGCCCAATAAAGGTGTACAAAGTTGGAGAGACCTATCTCAACAGACTCACAACTGTAATTGCTATCAAAGGTTCTTCCACTAAGTATTAACTTGGGGGGGGGGGGTGGACACTTATCCAACTAATATATTCTAGTTTTGTATTTTTAATGAATTTTCTGAAATTTGTCGAATTTGTTTTTCACTTGGAAGTTGTGGGTTGCGATGTGTAAATAAAGGTGGGAAAAGTCTGATTTAATAAAATTTAATTGCAGGCAATAAGGCAACAAAAGGTGAAAATTTGAGAAGGGGTGTCAACTTTCTATAGGCACTACACCTGGTGATGAAGGTTGTGGTGAAGTTTCATCAAAATCGTGTGTGTAGTTTCAGAGAAGAAGAATAAAGTTGGGGAATTGGTACAATGGGGACAAGGGGGATAACTTTATCGGTTCGTGGCGGTTCCTGGTTCAAAGGGGAAAGTTTTTAAAGTTTAAAATGTTTTCGACCATGAATGCACGATTACACGGGCAGCGCCTGCTTATTTTTGCTCTTCAGTGCACGCAGATTCAGGGAATGGTTGAGCATCATTGGCTTTACCACAAAGTCGCCTTCGGCATTTGCGCAAAGGAGAAGGGATACCTGGTCATTTGCAGCCTTGAAGTCGGCTGCTTTGCTCTCTCGCTGTGAGATGAACTTTCTGGTCGGCATCTTTTTCCAAAACAAGCCAATCTCATCAGCATTAAAGACCTGCTCCAGTAGGTACCCCTTCTCCTCGATGAGGCTCGCGTGTTCTGCAGGGAATGACTTGGCCGCGTTGTGGTCCGCTGAAGCACGCTCCGCTATGAGCTTTACGTTGCGCAAATTATATCGTGCCTTGAAGCAGTGGAACCACCCCCTGCTCACTGTAAATGGGCTGGAGGTGCCACTTGTATCTGCCACACTCGTGCTTGCACCACGCACCAGAAAGATGGTCATACAGGAGCTTCGCCTTCTCCCGTATCAGTGATCAACTTAGAAGCACACCCTTCTCAGTGTTATCCTCGATCCTTGGGAGCCATTTTTGAAGAATAAATGGAGCGAGAGTCAATACACAGGTCACATCAACAGAATGACAATGATGGTGATCCAGGACATGGTGAGTAGTATGTGCATTGTTTGTGGGGGATTTTTACAGGTGATGCTGTATTCGGCAGCTGATAATAGATGTGGTGAGTGATGCCATTGTGTAATTAGTCCATATGTAGCTAACTGCTAATTATACTAATAGATATGCTGAACATTTCCATTCTTTAACTCACAGGACATGACGTCTTTCCTATCTGCAGGCAGATTATGCTGAGCGATTTTAAAATGTAACAGCTCAGATGGTGTTGTTTGTAGCAAGATGGTGATTTACACAAAGATGCGCTGAATGTTTTGATTGTGCAACTGTAAAACAGCAGGTTTGCTTTCCCATTCAGGTTCAAAATATAGTATTCAAGTTAAATAAGTTGTTCTTCAATCATAAACTGACGTTTGTGGACAGACGGATGGAAGGATGTGAACCAATTGCTGAACCCCGCTTTTCACTTTGCTTGCGTGGGGTAATAACTGATGCTCTGCTCAGGATTATTTAACCCATGATGACACATCATATACGAGCAAATACCATCCGTCGCTTCACTGATGGTAATGCTAAAAGGGGGGGGGGAGAGGGAGAGAGGGGTGGGGGAGAGAGAGCAGGGAGAGTGAGGAGGTGGAGGGAGGCACAGCTTAGAGGTGTGGGGGAAGGGAAAAAGTGTAAGGTGAGAGGAAGAGAAGGCAGATCCGCAGATGTACGGTGGAGCATTAATTATGATTCATACTGTTTCATCAAAATAATTATGTATAGAATAACAGTGAAGATGGAAACATAAGAATGTCTGAAATCCATTTTCTACCTAACCAGTCATACTATAAACATTATCCGGAAACAAACTCCCGTCCGGAGAGAAACTCCGGTCCAGACATGAATATAGCCCGGACACTTCTGGAGCCAAGCTGTTTGGAGACAAACACGACCCGGACACGTCCAGAGACAAACACTGCCTGGACGCATCCTGAGCCAAGCTGGCTGGAGACAAACACTGCTCGGACATGTCCGGTGACAAACCCTGCCCAAACATGTCCAGAGACAAACCCTGCTTGGACGCATCCTGAGCCAAGCTGGCTGGAGACAAACACTGCTTGGAAATGTCCAGTGACAAACCCTGCCCAAACATGTCTGGAGACAAACCCTGCCAGGACACGTCCGGAGACAAACAACATTTAAACATAACCAGATAACCAGTGAGCAGATATAATATTGTAGATTTCCCGCCAGTCGGCGTGCGAACGACCGCGTCTGACCAATAGCGGTCGCTTCGTCCACCGAACGGACAATCCAGTCGTGACTTTCTGGAACAATGCCAGAAACCAGTCACGGGTGGGTTTTTAATCCCACCACAACCTTGTCCGCATTCTCCCGCGCTTCAGGGTTATGATCGCCAAATCTTCGATTTACCTAATTATTCACGCAGGTAGGTTTCTGAGAGATCGTACTTCAACGGGACCGCTTGGAAACGAGCCGCTGCAGCAGCTCGCTTCCTTTTGGGATACCCGAGCGGGGTATTATCGCGCAGTCCCGTTGGACCCGATCACTTTACCGGCTATTTAAAAACCAACTATATTCCAAGTGAAAGATGGGGCAGTTCAACGAGGGAATGGACGCAACGAACAGGTTTACATTCACACAAGGACATTCATTATAATAAAGCACGTATGCAATTAAACAAGGCAAAACACGTATGCAATTATACAAGCAACAAGAGCACGACAAAAGAACTACAACCGTCTACTTATTATGTACAGTCACTTGGATTAAACAGCAGTTCTACTTATTATACGGGCCCACAGACACACGTACGCACACACACACACACCCAAGAAATGGTGGCAGAGGCCTTTAATAACGAGCCCCAGCTTGGAGGACAGGTGAGCTGAAACCCAGAGCCTATCTCGAACCTCTCCACCTCGTGTGGTCTTCAAGTTGTTCGGATCCGGGTTCCAGCGAGAGCGAGCTGGATCTAATCGCCGAGCCGCGATCCTTCCCGAGCTCCCGCGAATCCTCCCGCGGTATTCAACACGTGCTGGTGAGACGAGACACCGATCCTTCCCATCGATGCGTCGCTTCCCCGAGGAACCACCTCCAAAAAGAGGTCGATGAGTTGCACCAAGCTGGGAACCAAAATGGAGAACAAAAAGCTCCACGAACCAAGAAGAAGAAGAAGAAGAAGCCACCACTCACAGCTCGAGCTGAGCGACCAGCTCAACTTCCTTTCAAGCAAAGCAGCTCAAAGCAAAAAGCTCTCCCGAGCCAAGCAGAAGCCGAAGCTCACGGAACCATCAAAGCAAAAAGCCTCCTCTCGAGCCAGGCCGCAGCCGAAGCTCACTGAGCCAGCCGAAGCAAAAAGCTTCCGAAGGCCTCAACCCGAACCCAAGCCAAACAGGACCCGAAGGTCTGCTGAATGGCGACTCTCAACTCCCTTCTGCAACTCTGCCCTTCCAACTCTACCCCTGAACAAAAGAAAAAGATCTCCTCTTATCCTTCTCCGCCCCCCCTCCTCCACGCCTGGCATGACTCATGCCCTCGTGATCCATCCCCCCCCCCCGCTCAACCACGGGTGGGAGGGAGTTGTTGACATCATGAGTCACGGGACGGCAGGGTTCTTCCTCTTCGCAGAAGAGGGGGAGGGATGTCTCCATTGTTCATTCCCTAACTATTAAATCGATCCGCAGCGCATCTAATCAATTTCTGAACATTTAAACAATGAAAAGTGAGCTATCTAGGGAACAAGCACTTATCGACATAGCTGACTAAATGAACCTGTATGTTGTGTGCAATCGAATTCCCAAATTCGTAACACTACCCCCTCCCCTTTTTACAGACTCGTCCCGAGTCGTCAAATTTTCGTGTGACCAGCATGTGTAAGTTTTCCCCTCATACGTTCTACCTTCGGATCCCTGAGTGCGACATTTCTTTATGTGTGTCCCAAAAATAAATAACCTAATGCGCTGCGTAACTAACTAAACAGACTCTCAGAGTCATTCGGACAACTTAACTAAAATTGCCGGCGCTAAAACAAACATGCAGGTGGGGTTCCACGTATTTACAATTTCCACTCAACTTATCCATTACTTAACCATGGCCCAGGACCTGTGATCTGTGAAAGGGAAAAGGTAAAAGTCATTTCAAAGTTCATTGCTGCAGGGGAATGGATGGAGATGGTCGCAAAACACAAATGAGCATGATGGATGCACGGGCTGCCTGCAGGGCAGTCCTTGCAAAACTGGATGGTCCTGGTGCACATGGTGATGGATGGACACAGGGGCAAACGCAAACAAGGGCTAGGAGGCATGGGGTCATGGCAGAGGCAGGCAAACGAGGCATGGCAAGGCAAGTCCATGCAGAACAGGCGGCTGCAGCACAACAGGCCGGCAATGAAGCTGGCCGGCCTCTGGTGTGATTCCATCAGGTCTGGAGGGAGCGCGCTGGTGCCGGCCGCTCTGAAGGCGGGCTCGGACCAAGCCTACTGTCTCCCCCTACTCTATCGCCTTTGCCTGTCTCTGTCCATATCCACTCCCTTAATTTGCCACAAAACACAACAAAATTTTGCCCCTCTATATTTTTATTGTTTTTATTTCCATTTTATAATTGTCTCCCTAACCCCCTTTATCGTCATTGTCCAGCTAACCTATCCTGTCAACCTAGCCTACTCCCAACCCCTAAAATCCTTTTTAGAGGGGAATAGGGAGAAACTAGTGTCCTGTCTCGAGGCCCAATGAAGCCTCAGAATGGCCTCCTCAGAGTTCAGCAATCTAACTAGGTGAGTCCAGCGGCCTACAACGAGCGAAGGGATGGATGTTGTGAAGGGGTACATCTAACTACACGAACATTCATAAACCTAAAACTACCCCGGGGCTTTCCAAAAACGCCTCACACTTTAAAACTATCAGTTCTAAAAACCAGGAGTTCCCATCTCCTGTGTTGGTGTCTGTTATAAATTTGGGCCTTGCCCTCAAATTTTCATGCGTGCCCTCGCACAATTTCCTGGCTGGGCAGCGTGGCTCAACTGGCAGGAACTCCCCCTCTGCCGAACTCTAACCATGGCACCCCCAGGCCCGCAGGCTGCCTCCGAGCCTAGCTGCACCCTATAAACGCAGGGGGTTGCCCTCTCTGGAATTGCCCACCTCCGATGCCCACGTGGCGTGTTGATGCCCCGGGTCCTTTTGCGAAGGTCGCCCGTGCCCACTACACTGCCCCCGTGGCATTCTGGCGCTACGGGTCCCGTTTCCGACGGGTCACCCGTGCCACTACACTACCCCGGCCCCTCTTGGGCCGTTGGCCTACTCTGGCCAACTAGTCCGGTGCCCAGGGTGCCCACTAAACAAATACTCAACTTTCCACAGCCACAGTCCCAGCCGGTCCATGAACTCCTGCACCCCTCCAAATGGGTTTCGTGCCTTCTCTTGCCACCAACAACAAAACAACCTCCTGTTAGTAAATTTGAATAACCCACTAGCTAACATTAAACTGACCCTGGGGTCCCTTGGGTGGGAATCACTCCTCCCCCCAATCAGTCATCACACCATGCATACTACATTCGCTCCACTCACACACTTGGGCCCACTGTCCCACACTCATTCCTCACACACTTTCCATTTCGCAACTCACACCAATACTCTATACTGCCATTCTTCGAACTAAATCCCCTGACTAATTCGTGCTCCCCCGTCATCCATTACATCAATGCACATTCCATTTACTCTATGTAGCTAAGCTACGTCTCCACTTCGCATTCAAAGTCTGTCAGTGTCTCCAAAAATCCCCCAAAAATTCCCATTTCCTAAATCTAAACTGAAATCCCTCTAACTAATCCATTCCACGGGCTCCATGAGGAACAATTCATGTCCCCATGAAGCCGGTCTATCGCTAACCCATCCTCCTAACTAGTAGTTCCTGTGCCCCCTCGACAGGGGTCTTCCACCCCTTGCCCAGGGAATCCTGTTCACCCGAAGCGAGGCTTGCTTTTTTTTAATGCGCACACTAGTGCGGCAACTCGCAGCCTGCGCTCCTTTCCGTGACGTCATGGCAGCTGCTCACGCTTTGCGCACCTCGACCCTTCTTGGACGGTAACATTCTGCAGGGATTCCCTTCTGCCGGATTTGAACCATGCAGCCACGACGTCACTGCGCATCCCAAAGCAAGCCCCGCGTTTGAGGGGTTCCCCACATGAACACATGTGCTCTGCTCGTCGGAGCTTCACACACATGCCCGCCTGGAGAACCCATCCGGTCCAAATCCATTATCCAGCCTACCTTCTGTCCGTCCGCCGGATCGGCTAACATCCACCGCGTGCGTTTCCAGACGGGGTTTCACTCGCGTCGCCGCGCACGTGGCGGCCTCGTGCGGAGCACAGCACGGACCCCGCGCTCACTGCTGTGCAAACCCGGAACGGTCCTCAAAACCACTACGGCTGCTACCCGGCTTTTGTCTCTCATCTGTCGCAGTCGTCGTCACCATTCAACGCGCACACTCCTGCGTGCCACGACGCTCACACACCTCATCATTACACTCGGACATGCGGTTGCGGTCTCCCGCATGCTAACCGCCATCTCCCTCTCATACCGCCACCTCACACACGCGATCTCTCTCACGCATCGCCTTTCACTCATATACACACACACACACACACACACACACACACACACACACACACACACACACACACACACACACACACACACACACACACACACACCATACTACTCACACGCGCGCTTCCTGTCACACGCGGTGTTTCATCCACACACGGTGCTTCATCCACACGCGGTGTTTCATACACACACGGTGTTTCATACACACGCGGTGTTTCATCCACACGCGGTGTTTCATACACACACGGTGCTTCATACACACACGGTGCTTCATCCACACACGGTGTTTCATCCACACGCGGTGCTTCATCCACACGCGGTGTTTCATATACACAGTGTTTCATACACACGCGGTGTTTCATATACACGCGGTGTTTCATCCACACGCGGTTCCTCATCCACACGCGGTGCCTCATCCACACGCGGTTCCTCATCCACACGCGGTGCCTCATACACACGCGGTGCTTCATCCACACGCGGTGCTTCATCCACACGCGGTGTTTCATACACACACGGTGTTTCATACACACACGGTGTTTCATACACACACGATGCTTCATCCACACGCGGTGTTTCATATGCACACGGTGTTTCATACACACACGGTGCTTCATCCACACGCGGTGCTTCATCCACACACGGTGTTTCATACACACGGTGTTTCATACACACGCGATGCTTCATCCACACGCGGTGTTTCATACACACACGGTGTTTCATACACACGCGGTGTTTCATCCACACGCGGTGCTTCATCCACACGCGGTGCTTCATCCACACGCGGTGTTTCATACACACACGGTGTTTCATACACACGGTGTTTCATACACACGCGATGCTTCATCCACACGCGGTGTTTCATACACACGCGGTGCTTCATCCACACGCGGTGTTTCATCCACACGCGGTGCTTCATCCACACGCGGTGTTTCATATACACACGGTGTTTCATACACACGCGATGCTTCATCCACACGCGGTGTTTCATCCACACGCGGTGCCTCATCCACACGCAGTGTTTCATCCACACACGGCACTTCATCCACACCATGCGTGCTGGAAAGCATGCATTTCAGCACCACACACACCGGAACAACAATGCTGGGAATTAGCACCACCACAAGGGGTCCCGGGGTTTCCATAAAACCCCAGCCCCGCGTGCACCCATTTGCAGCACTCACCCGCTCTACCTCGCAAGGCTCGACCGGACTCTCCTCATCGCGATCCGCGCACAGTCCCTCCCATCGTTCCTGAAGGAGGCCATCCTGCTGCTTGCATCGGGTCCCAACACATTCCACCAGCTCACCCCCATTGTCCTCCACGACGTGTGTGTGTGTGTGTGTGTGTGTGTGTGTGTGTGTGTGTGTGTGTGTGTGTGTGTGTGTGTGTGTGTGTGTGTGTGTGTGTGTGTGTGTGTTCGTTTTTAGTTTCTTCCACCCCGTCCAATTCATCCTCTATCTCCCGTGTCTCTGTTTCCGTGACTATTTGCGTTTCCGTCACCTTGTCCGTTTCCTTCGTCTCCACTATTATTTCTGCCGTCATCACCTCATGTCTCGTCTTACACGTTTCGGTCTCCCCGATTAATTTTTCGCACTCCGTCACCGTCACTCTCTCTGCCATTACGAGTCTCGTCCAACACGTCTCCCGTATTATTTTGTCCTCCACCGCGGGACCGACACAGTCCACACTCCCCTTCAGCTCGCTCGCTCCAGCACGTGGCGCCGCCATTATGCCCGCCTGCAGGCATCGCCCCACGCGCCGCATTTCACCCCGCAGTTGTTGCGTTTTTTATCCATGTTGCTGTTTAAGCCATCTATTTTATTGTTTATTTGTTGCATGATCATTTCCACCATCTGTGCGACGACCGATGGCTCAAGCAGGGCCGATCCACCATTATCGAGCGCGGATCTGCCGGGGACTGAGGAGGGATTTTGACGGAGGAGGGGAGGGGGGGTGTCATACACCACGGCCCCGGCCGCTGCGCCCATTGCGGACTCTGCATTTGTTTGTGGGGGGTGTTCAACCTGCATAATGGGCATGTTCTGCATGGTCATTTCGCCCTGAGCCATGATTTCTAACATTTCTAAATTCATTACCCCCTGCTCCCGTTCGCCTTGAACCGCCATCTTGCTTAACAGAAATAATTTAAAAGCTCGTTTTTTTTAATGGAACCGGAGGGTCGCCTCGCACACCCTTGATCCGATTCCCGTTAATTTTGTTGGAAACGGGAGAGTTTGTTTTCCCGCTCCTCGACACCAGTGTTGTAGAATTCCCGCCCGTCGGCGTGCGAACGACCGCGTCTAACCAATAGCGGTCACTTTGCCCACCGAACAGACAATCCAGTCGTGACTTTCTGGAACAACGCCAGAAACCAGTCACGGGTGGGTTTTTAATCCCACCACAACCTTGTCCGCACTCTACCCGCGCTACAGGGTCCGATCGCCAAATGTTCAATTTACCTAATTATTCGCGCAGGTAGGTTACCAAGAGATTGTTCCTCAACGGGACCGCAGCAGCTCGCTTCCTTTTGGGATAACCGAGCGGGGTATTATCGCGCAGTCCCGTTGGACCCGTTCACTTTCCTGGCTATTTCAAAACCAACTATATTCCGAGTGCAAGATGGGGAAGTTTAACGAGGGAATGGACGCAACGAACAGGTTTACATTCACACAAGGACATTTATTATAATAAAACACGTATGCAATTATACAAGCAACAAGAGCACGACAAAAGAACTACAACCGTATACTTATTATGTACAATCATTTACACTAAACAGCAGTTCCGACTTATTAGACGGGCCCACGGACACACGTACGCACACACACACACCCAATAAATAGTGGCAGAGGCCTTTATTAACAAGCTCCAGCTCGGAGGACAGGTGAGCTGAAACCCAGAGCCGATCTCGAACCTCTCCACCTCGTGTGGTCTTCAAGTTGTTCGGATCCGGGCTCCAGCGAGAGCGAGCTGGATCTCATCGCCGAGCCGCGATCCTTCCCGAGCTCCCGTGAATCCTCCCGCGCTTCTCAACACGTGCTGGTGAGACGAGGTGCCAATCCTTCCCGCCGATGCGTCCCTTCCCCGAGGAACCATCTCCCGCGCTTCTCAACATGTGCTGGTGAGACGAGGCGCCGATCCTTCCCGTTGATGCACCGCTTCCCCGAGGAACCACCTCCAAGAAGAGGTCGATGAGTCGCACCAAGCCGGGAACCAAAATGGAGAACAAAGAGCTCCACGAACCAAGAAGAAGAAGAAGAAGCCACCACTCGCAGCTCGAGCCGAGCGACCGGCTCAACTTCCTTCCAAGCAAAGCAGCCCGAAGCAAAAAGCTCTCCCGAGCCAAGCAGAAGCCGAAGCTCATGGAACCATCAAAGCAAAAAGCCTCCTCTCGAGCCAGGCCGCAGCCAAAGCTCACTGAGCCAGCCGAAGCAAAAAGCTTCCGAAGGCCTCAACCCTAACCCAAGCCAAACAGGACCCGAAGGTCTGCAGAACGGCGACTCTCAACTCCCTTCTCCAACTCTGCCCTTCCAACTCTGCCCCTGAACAAAAGAAAAAGATCTCCTCTTCTCCTTCTCCGCCCCCCCCTCCTCCACGCCCGGCGTGACTCATGCCCTCGTGATCCATCCCCCCCCGCTCAACCACGGATGGGAGGGAGTTGTTGACATCATGAGTCACGGGACGGCAGGGTTCTTCCTCTTCGCAGAAGAGGGGGAGGGATGTCGCCATTGTTCGTTCCTTTACTATTAAATCGATCCGCAGCGCATCTAATCGATTTCTGAACATTTTAACAATGAAAGGTGAGCTATCTAGGGAACAAGCACTTATCGACATAGCTGACTAAAGGAACCTCTATGTTGTGTGCAATAAAATTCCCAAATTCGTAACAATATGTTATGCTTTATGAATGACACACACACACACACACACACACACACACACACACACACACACACACACACACACACACACACACACACACACACACACACACACGCTTGGCCAATATCTGCAATTTTTCGGGAAGCAGCAGGTTGGAGTCAGTGTGATTACCGACTACAGTACATACTGTATACAGGCCAAAAACCTTAAGTAGCTTTCACCGAAAATCAACGTTGCATTTATATAAACGTTTCAGGGATATGTTCACAAACATTATTCTTTATAAACAGCTGCATGTGACAGGTGGGAAAAAAATAATTGGCTCCATAATTTAGAAAACATGTTAATATGACAAATGGCTTGGAAATTGGATGTTATTTTACAACTCACTCAGAAAAACGAAGCACGAAACATTCACTCAGGGTGAGGGAGCATGAAACACTCGCTCAGGGTGACGGAGCACAAAACGCGCTCAGGGGAGCACGAAACACGCGCTCAGAATAATGGAGCACGAAACGCTCCCTCTGGGTGACAGAGCACGCAACGCTCACTCAGGATGATGGAGCACGAAACGCTCGCTCAGGATGATGGAGCACGAAACGCTCGCTCAGGATGACAGTGCATGAAACACTCACTCAGGGTTGTGGAGCACGAAACGCTCGCTCAGAGTGACAGAGCATGAAACACTCACTCAGGGTAACGGAGCAGGAACACTCACTCAGGGTGACAGAGCACGAAACACTGGCTCAGGGTGACTGAGCATGAAACACTCATACAGGGTGACAGAGCACGAAACACTGGCTCAGGCTGATGGAGCACACACAATTCGCTCAGGATGATGGAGCAGGAAACACTAGCTCAGGGTGACACAGAGCATGAAACACTCACTCAGGGTGACAGAGCACGAAACACTTGCTCAGGGTGATGGAGCATGAAGCACTCGCTCAGGGTGACGGAGCATGAAACACTCGCTCAGGGTGACGGAGCATGAAACACTCGCTCAGGCTGACGGAGCATGAAACACTCGCTCAGGGTGACGGAGCATGAAACACTCGCTCAGGGTGACGGAGCATGAAACACCTGTTCAGGGTGACGGAGCATGAAACACCTGTTCAGGGTGACAGAGCATGAAACACTGACTCAGTGTGACGGAGCATGAAACACTCGCTCAGGGTGATGGAGCAGGAAACACTTGCTCAGGGTGACGGAGCACGAAGCACGCGCTCAGGGCGACGGAGCACGAAACACTCGCTCAGGGTGATAGAGCATGAAACACTCGCTCAGGGTGACGGAGGAGGAACCACTCATCCAGGGTGATGGAGCACACACCACTCACTCAGGATGACGGAGGAGGAACCACTCATCCAGGGTGATGGAGCACACACCACTTGCTGAGGATGACGGAGCAGAAACACTCGCTCAGGGTGACGGAGCAGGAAACACTCGCTCAGGGTGACGGAGCATGAAACACTCGCTCAGGGTGACAGAGTAGAAAACACTCGCTCAGGGTGACGGAGCAGAAACACTCGCTCAGGGTGACAGAGCAGGAAACACTCACTCAGGGTGACGGAGCATGAAACACTCGCTCAGGGTGACAGAGTAGAAAACACTCACTCAGGGTGACGGAGCAGGAACCACTCGTCCAGGGTGATGGAGAACGAACTACTCGCTCTGAATGATGTGCCAGAATAAGGCGTCTGCAGTAAGTGAACAATTCACTAAAAGGACGTAGCACGGTATCGCTATCGATTGTAAGGCATTCGGCAAGTGGCTTAAGCACCCATGCAAGCACTTCAATTAAATGGTCGATAAAGAACAGTTGCCCAGGCTGTCGCTGCATATCATAAAGGATTGTTTCAACTTTAAAGTTGGTCTTCACTGCTCACGGAGCAGTTAATGAAATAAAATGAATTTGTTCAAATAATGACTTTATCCACAAAAGAGTTGCTGCTTAATGCAGAACAACGTTGGAGACATTGCAAAGTTCAATTGCCCATGAAATAAACATTGCAGAGAATCCGCCGTCTTGCTTGCTCATCTGTGCATGCATCATGTGGTGCATCGGTCCGGGGTCCGCGCAAAGTTATAACTATTTTTTAAAACGTTCGTTTTTTTTTTTTTAAACCAGATATGCTTTGGTTCCCTGGAGAGCACCTTGCGAAACCTCCAGAAATATGAACACAGATCTGGCAGATGCTATGGATTAGCAGTCCCTCTGGGGGACAGGGTACGAGGTCTAGCAGTGAATGCATTAAATCATATAGCTCAATGAAGTTAGTTAATTTTGGCACATTCCTAAAAAAAATTTCACTCAATATAATTCTCCAATCAGTTGAAAAAGATAAGGTTAATGCTTAGGAAATTTCACATTTTCTTGTGCATCTACGGAGAAGGTTTGAACATAACCCTATCGCCCGTGATATAAACATTGCAGATAATCCACCACCTTGCCTGCTGGTCTGAGTGCACGTCACGTGGTACATCAGTTTGGGGTCCGTGCAAACGTTATAACTTTTTTTAATGTCCGTTTTTCACCAGATTTGCTTTGATTCCCTGGAGAGCACCTCGTGAAACCTCTGCAAATATGGACACACATGTGGCAGACTCTATGGATAGGCAGTCCCTCTGGGGGACAGAGCACAAGGTCAAGCAGTGAATGAATTAAATCATATAGCTCAATGAAGCTAGTTAATTTTGGCATGTTCCTATTTTTTTTTGTTCACTCAATATAATTCTCCAAACAGTAGACATAGACAAGTGCAATATTTGGGAACATAGCGCTGCTTGCTTAAAGTAAACAGGTATATCGGCTTCGTTTTTTCTTTAAATTATCACATTTCACAACAGATTGACATTTTTTTTCGTCCGGACGATATCCGATCCTCAAAGGCGAAATAATATTTTGATAATGCACCTTAATTAGTCCGTGAGAGTACATCGTGGAAAATCCTGTCACATAATGCATGAAATCACTCCAAGCTCCTAATTTGAAAACTATAGCACTTACAAAAGTGATGTATACAGCGATTCATAGCTATGATGAACAGGCATTCGATAATATGAGTGAGGAAAGTGACAAAAAAAAACTTTATCGTTAAGAAATCGTTCCGGCCTGTTCCAAGTCAAGGCATGGTTGAGCAAGCCACAAAACATGGCAGCTTCAGACCCCCAGCAAGGTTACCCAGAAAACGCCTTAATACCCCAGAGAGTGAGGTGGCAGAGGATTGCCTGATGAGGATATATTTAAATAAGGCCATTAATTATCTTCAAAAGGGGTGCTTTAATGAGCTCAAATACCCAATTTTTCGGTCATGCACTTCCTTGAAGTTTTCTTAGTATGCCTGCAAAGCTTCAGTCTGCTTGGTTTTATGGTTTTGGAGAAATGGAGGAGACACACACACATTGACATTTATTAGCATTGATATATATGATAAAGACCGACCCACCCACATCTCTCACCTGTGAATTGAGGGAATAACCAATCAGCTCTCACCTAATCAATTAAACCCAGGTGGCTAGGATTATATAAATAAGTTGACTCACAACCATGCACTTCAAGCCAAAGAAGCTGCATAAAGCAACCAAGAAAGGCTACCAAGGTGAGCCCTTTTGCTGTTTCAAACCCCTCCCAAGGTTCCTCCATAGCTGTAAAGACATTTTGATAGTGCCTCTGAGGATGGAAGCTCGACAGCTCCCGAACTGTCTCGTTTCGTCAGGCCAAATAAAAGGTTTTTTCCAATCCATGCTCAGTGTGCTTTCTTTTTAATTTAATTGGATTCCTAAGCTGCACATTCTTCACTATATTCATATATAGACATATACTTAAGGGGTGTGCTCACACATTGTGAAAGCATATGAACTGCATGCACATTTTGTGAAAGCATTCACATTGTGAAAGCATTCGATGTCCGTCGGCACACAAAACTACCATGCTTCCCCATTGCCTTTGGTCGCTCACCTGCATTTTTTTTTCTGAATTTACATATATATTTTCATTTATGGTTGTTGTCCGATGATTCTGCGATTTCTTTCCAGTGTACTTGCTTTGATGTCCATCGGCACACAAAATTTCAGCTTTCTACGTCACCCCGAAGATACCGATCTTTAATATCAGTCAGTGAGTGGTTAGAAAGAGCTTTATATATTAGATACAAACAGTGTATATATATACACATACACGAGAGGGGTGTGCTTACACATTGTGGAAGCAGACAAACCATGCTTCCCCATTGTCTTGGGTCATTCACCTGCATTTGATTTTTCATATATGTATATACCAGCTGAAGTACCCGGTAATACCGGGGAAATTTGCCCTATTTTCCTCACGCTAGTTAGACTGAGGCATTAGTTGTATGGAGAAAATTAGGAAGGCTTCTTTTATTCCTCAGATTTATGGAAGGAAGGCTTTCCTCATTCCTCATGCTGCCGTAATCCTCAGAGATGGTCATAGTTGAAGGCAGCCTTGAGCCACTCAATGTTTCTAGCAGCAGTGGAAACTGTCCTTGATGTCCTGCCAAAATCCGGACGTAGAAAGCTGGAACGTGAGTTTTGTGCTTCTCTCGCCCGTCGGTGTGATGCTCTATTTGCAGTTAGGCGATGCTCTCTCTCTCTGCAGCCGACTCTGCTTGCCTGGCTCGTTTATGAGCAGATATATCAGCAGTAAGACGACTCTCACTCTCTCTCTCTCTCTCTCTCTCTCTCTCTCTCTCTCTCTCTCTCTCTCTCTCTCTCTCTCTCTCTCTCTCTCTCTCTCTCTCTCTCTCTCTCTGCAGCTGACTCCACTTGCCTGGCTTTTTCATGAGCAGATCTATCAGCAGTTAGCTGTTGCCGTGCGCGTGCAGTTCGAAAATTCAAATAACAGGAGGAGAATGTGTATGTTTAAACAGTCAACGAATACGAACATTTTGTATTTCAAAAAACCAGAGCGTTTTTAACCATGAAGCCTTTTTGTTACGATTAATACGCCGGCGCACTATTCGGAAACCATTTTTTTTTTAAATGGAATTTTTTTTTAATATATATATTTTTTCATTTTTATGGAAAGCCACTTAGCGCATCCTGGAGCTGAATGTTAGGTCTATATATGTGTAAAGTTTCATCAATATTGGTTCACTGGTCTAGGAGCTTATTGGTTACAAACAAACAGACAGACAGACAGAAGGACTGCCATATATATATATATATATATATATATATATATATATATATATATATATATATATATATTCATTTATGGATGCTTTCTGACGGTTCTGTAATTTTCCTGGTGTAACGGCTTCGATGTCCATCGATACGCACAATTTCAGCTTTTTATGTCACCCGGAAGGTACCAATCTTTAATATCAGTCAGTGTGTCAGTTGCTTGAAAGATGTACATATATATATATATATATATATATATATATATATATATATATATATATATATATATATATATATATATATATATATATATATTAGGGTGTTTCACTCACGGTGGTAAAAAAATGAAATTTGTTGAAAATTGTCAGAAGGGGTGTCCCCTTGTTTCTTATGACCCATAAATATTTTAGGCAAATATTTGGTTTGATTCGTCAATATTTACTGGTCCAACAGTTGGACAAGATTCCACATTTCAAGTGAAACTTCGAAAAAATCAAATGGAGGAGAAGACAAAAAATTGCAACGAACGTTTATTGAACTGAAAATTAACAAAAAAATTTAAGAAAAAGAAATGTAGAACAATTATGCAAGTAGAGCAGGGCAATCAAATCGTTGGGCTCAAGGAGCAGGAGGGAACTTAGCAGTCACTCCAGCCTTTGTTCTCTTGACGGTCTTGCGGTCATGATGAACAACTTTGAGGAGGAACTGCTTCTGCTGCTCGTCTTCGGTTCGGGCTTGGAGTTTTTGTATCAGTGACACTCTTCTCTCTGCTGCATCATTGGTGACCTGCAGGCCTCGGACGGTGGCTCGAGTTCGTGGATCTTGCAAAACATCTTCCACGTTATGGGTCGTGACCATCCTCCCAGCAAAGATCCCAATGGCCTCTAGTGTTCGCCCTGTTACCAATTTGGAAACACCGTCAGGGAGAGTGAAGTTCTTCTTTTCAAGTCTCTTGAGTGCTTTTGAGGTTGCTGGACGGCTTAGGTTCTTGACCATGGCCGCCCGGTCATCGGGAGACACTCGCTCGTCGAAGAAGGCTAGGGCCACTCCTTGCTCTGAGAGGTACCACAGGTGCCTTTGGAGGGCCTTCTCTGCCGTTGACCCAAGTTCTCTATCCACAAACACCTGGAGAATCGCCAAGAACTCCAGGTCATTCTTCGGTGCACAGTTTGGGACAGCTGCCTCATGCCAGAATCTGACGTAAATGAGACTGACGAAACGGGCCAGTCGTCGGACTCCGCGTTTTTCCGAACTCGACAGCTCCAGTTGTTGCAAAAACAGGGCAATCTTCAGGATATAAATAGCCTTTGCCATCCATCTCGCCTGATGGTAGACTCCAGGGGCCCTAAATCGAGGCAGATCTCCGCTCCATCCTCCTAGGTAGAGAAGAGAGAGCTGAAGGAGTTCGAGATAGTCCTCTCTTGGGTGGGCTGCATCATGGATGACTCTCCTGAGGAAGTCTATCATCTTCAGCCTTTGTGATTCGCTCCACTCATCCAGGGGTTGTTCGTCGCTGAGGGTACCGGCAGATGTCTTGTCCAAGACATCCCATTTTCCTCGGAATCGTTTGAAGAGGGGAATGTCGGGACCTGGGGGAGAGCTGAAGAGGAGTTCATAGGTGTTCTTCAGTACCACCTCGTGAATGTGATGTCGGCATGCCAGCCAAAGAAGAGGTCTTCCAAGGGACTGTTCAATTATGGTGCAGGCTCTGCTAATCACGCCACTGTTGGACACAGTCGTATCAAATGAGAGACCGATGATCTTGTCAGCAATCTGATACGTGTCCAGCAGCCGAAGAACGGTATCTGCTATCGACATATCAACATATCGGTATTGCTATCGACATATCGATATGCAATTATCGACATAGCTGACTTAGGGAACCTGTATGTTGTGTGCAATTGAATTCCAAATTCGTAACAATATTTAAAAGTTCATGATAGACGCTCTCAAAAGGCACCGTACATGTGCTCAGTATTTAAGGAGATCCGGATCTTGTCTATACAAGAGCTGAAGCCAAGAGATTAAGGTTTTGTCTTCACAAAAAGAAGAACAAGAAGAAGATGAACAATGCCGAGCTCTCTATGAGCAGCGTTCGCTACACGAGACGCTGCTAAAAACGTCAACATACCATTCAAAAGTGTGCGACATGTTAACACGGTCCCATTTCGCTAAGATTTTGCATGAAGCACTTTTTATAGGAAAGGTTCAAAGGCAAACCTGTGCTGATAAAATTATTGCACTTCAGAAAAAATGAAACACCCTAATATATATATATATATATATATATATATATATATATATATATATATATATATATATATATATATATATATATATATATATATATACTAGTGATACCCGTGCACGGGATAGCAATACAACATAGCTGGTAGCAGATGACAGACCGTACACGGGGAATGACAAAAATACGCATTGTGCAAAATGCAAGTGGTACTATGGAACGCCAAGACTTCCCAAACATTGTCGGCATGTCCGCTAAGTGCCACAGCAATTTCATAGGGATCGTGTGACAGCGAGCCGAGTTTTTAGTGTGCAAGCTTGGTATTATAATAGAGACATATATATATATATATATATATATATATATATATATATATATATATATATATATATATATATATATATATATATATATATATATATATATATATATTGTTGTGGTTACCAGATTCGCAAACCACCATTCAGGTCCCTTAGGTGAGGTATCTCGGTAAGTGCATGTGTAGTTAGGCCCAAACCCGTTGTCTAGTGGGAATACATGTCATTTATACGTGCTGCGACTCTTCAGGATAGCCGTTTTTCTTTTACTATCTTTATTTTGGACCAATCGCCACCATCACAACCACAACAACAACCACCAACCACAACGCCGCTTCACCACCACCGCCATGACTTTTACCGTCACAACTCGCCACCATCGCATCACCGTCATCTCGCGCCACTCATGGGCACCGATGCTGGACTCGTGTAGGGCGCACGTTGAACAGCGTGTACAAAATCACGGATTTTCTGCTTCAAAAACGGATCCAAAACGACACACGCCCACTTTTTGCCGTCCAATCGGTGAGCGAGGGGCGAATTGGCCCCCGCCCCCAGGGCGATCGATATATGCAAATTTGTGGATCAAAAGCCTTCACGCCCACTTTTTGTCGGGCCAATGGGGAGCGAGTTGAAAGGTCAAAGGGAGGGGGTCAAAGGCGAAGTTACGGGGGGATAAAAGGACGGTGTTCGTCAGTAAAAGGGGAGTAAGAAGTCGGAACGAGGAAGAAAGGAGTAGTAAGAAGTCGGAACGAGGAAGAAGGGAGTCGTAAAGGTCGGAACGAGGCGAAGGAGAGTCGGAACGGAGGGGACGAGCTGTGGAGAGGCGGCGAGTCGGACGAAGGGTGCTCGCGTCGTGCAAGGAGCTGCGCGCCCGAGGGAGGCCGGCAGCGCGACCTGGCCGAGGTGGAGACGCTCGTCGCACATAATAAAGATCCTCTATACCCCGAGCATCAGCAACCCCCCCTCCTGTTTCCCCCCGCGCTGAGATAGTGCGACCAAGGGGGCCCCGTTCCCACCCCCTGCCAGGCACTGTCCACGAGGCCCGCGGGTTGGGGGGCCACCGCCGCATCGCGTCTCATCACCAGACGGGTAGGCCCGACCAGGTCTCGGCCCCAGGCCTACCTCATTCTTGAGGGTATTTCTTTTCCTTGGTTTTGGGTATGTGTTGTCGGCGCCGTCTGTGAAGTAGAATTGTATAAGTGTTGCCGTGTGCTCGGTAGTCGGTATTAGCTCTGCACTGTGTTTTCACTTTTATGTTTGCTTTTTGTGTAAATGGAATTGTGTTTTCTTTTTTGTGTGCATTTGGTGGAATTGTATTTGTGTGCTTTCCGTTCGTCGCGAATAAATGTGCTTTATTGTTGAACTGTTTCCCGCTTCGCTTCGTCTTTTCCTCCATTGAATCCCCATCTTGCTTCACGTAAAGGGTTGGTAGTGGGCTGAATACGCCCGATAATTAATCGAACCGTCGAGGTCGACGATAACACCGCTCGGTTATTCTGATAGTACGGAACGGGTCGCTTAAGTGGCCCGTGTCCGAAGTCGACCTGCGGCGAGGTGCGATCGCCCGGTCTACCCTCCGCGTGGGTACTTAGGTAGTTCGAATTTGGCGAGCAACCCTATCCCACGCGGGGGCTGATTGGCTCGATCGCGGTGAGACCGAAAGGTCCACCCGTGACTGGTTCCCGGCGTTAGTCCGAGAGGGTCACGACTGGATTGTCCGTCCGGTGGGCGACGCGCCGCGATTCGAGTTACGTGGCCGTCCGCACGCCGGCGGGCGCGAAAACCGCAACACTGGTGTCAGAAGTGGGATACAAATTCATCGCCCTCCTCGCGGCACTGGTATCGGAGAACAGGAAAACAGGCTCTCCTGTCTCCGGCTAAATTCACGGGAATCGGTCCAGGGGTGAGAGAAGCGACCCCCGATTCCCTCCAAATTACGAGCGAGCAAATTAACCCTTCACGAGAAGCAAGATGGCGTCTCAAGGCGAGCGGGAGCCGGGGGTATTAGAAATGGATGTAGAATGTGTAGGATCCATGGTCCAGGATGGAATCCCCGAGCAGGAAATGTTGATTGTGCAGGAACACGGACTCGCCCAACTGAACCCAGGGCCCGAGGCGGCAGCGGCCGCGGTGTATGACACCTCCCCCTCTCCACCAAGACCCTTCCCAACCCTTGCCGAAACGGCTCAGCTGAGTGCATCCAACATGGCCCAGCTATAGCCATGCTGGCGGCAATGAACAAACAAATGAATGAAGTGAAAACGACGATGGATACAAATACAAATGAAATAAAAAACGAAATGAAAGGCATGAACGAAACGATGGATGCGAATACACAGCAAATGAGAAAAGAAATGAAAGAACTACGGGGTGAGACGCAGAACATGGGCCGATGCCTGCAGGCGGGCATGAAGGCCGTGACCAGGGAGCTGGGAATGGCGACTCCACGTGTAGGAGCAAAACGAGGCTGGATGGGGTGCAACGGCTGACAGGCCCGTGGTGGAGGCGGGTGAAAAAATAATTCGTGGAACGTGTTGGGCGAGGGTCGTGACGATGACCGAAAGGGAAAAATTAAATGGGGAGACCAAAACGTGTGAGACGAGACACGAGGTGACGACAACGGAAATAATAGTTGAGACAAGGGAGGTAAAGGGTGAAGAGTTGGCAGAGACACGGGAGACAAAAAAAATAGAGGGAAGACTACACGATGAAGATGGGGTAAGTGACGCACACACACACACGGAGGTAGTGGAGGATAATGGGGGTGAGCTCGCGGAGCGTGTGGAGACCCAGTGCGAGCACCTGGATGGCCTCCTCCAGGAACGAGGGGAGGGAGTATGCCCCCTTGAGGCGAGTCACGACCAGGTGAGTTCGGTCGTGCTTTGCGAGGTTGAGGGGACGGGTGCTGTGGACAGGTGCACTGAGAGCTTGGGGGGTATAGAGCCCCCGGAGACCCTTGTGGGGACACAAATCCCCAGTGTGGTTGCCCCTGTGTGTGTGGTGCAAGGTGTGAGTGCGGCACCGTGTGTGGAAGCGACCCCGTGTGTGAGTGGTGTAGTGGCGATGGTGCCAGGGTACGTGCTTCCCAGCACGCCGTGTGTGGATGAGGCACCGTGTGTGCGTGTCGCCGTGTGTGTGAATGAGGCACCGCGGGTGAGTGCCCTCGCGTGTGTGAGTGAGGCACGGTGTGTGGATGAGGCACGGAGTGTGAGTGAGGCACCGCGGGTTAGTGCCCCCGCGTGTGTGGGTGAGGCGCCGTGTGTGGATGAGGCACCGTGTGTGAGTGTCGCCGTGTGTGTGAATGAGGCACCGCGGGTGAGTGCCCTCGCGTGTGTGGGTGAGGCACCGCGGGTGAGTGCCCCCGCGCGAGTGAATGGAGCACCACGTGTGAGTAGTATGGTTTGTGTGAGTAGTGAGGCACGCGTGAGTGAACGGCCGTGTGCAAGGTCGCTGTGTGCCAGGGAGACCGTGTGTGTGAGAGAGCGGTATGAGAGGGAGATGTCGGTCGGCATGCGGGAGCACGCAGCCGCGTCTCCCCGTGTGAATGTGATTGAGTGGACTGTGTGCGTCGTGACACGCAGGTGTGCGTGGGTTGAATGGAGACGACGACGGCGACAGAGGAGAGAAAGCCGGGTAGCGGCTGTAGTTGTTTCGAGGACCGTGCCGGGTTCACCCAGCAGTGAGCACGCGGTTCGTGCTGTGCAACGCACGAGACCACCACGTGCTCGCTTGCGAGAGTGAAGTCCCGGTCCGGAAACGCACGCGGTGGATTTGCCGATCCCGCGGACGGACAAAGTTTAGGCAGGTAAATGGATTTGGACCGGACGGGTTCTCCACGCGATCGTGTGTGTTAAGCTCCAACGGGCAGAGCACATGTGTTCGCGTGGGGAACCCCTCGAGACGTGTGGCTTGTGTTTTTTTTTATGCGCACGGTGACGCCATGGCTGCACGTGGGGTTGGAATCCGGCAGGAGGGGTATCTCTGCCGGATGGTCCCGTCCAAGGAGGGACGAGGAACACGTGCAGCTGCATGACGTCACGGGCAGGTGTAAAGTGCGCGAGCTCTGAGTTGCCGCGCAGGTGCTACACCAATGAAAAAAAAAAAAAAAAAAGGAACAAGCCTCACTTTCGGGTACACAGGATTCCTGGGCAAGGGGTGGAAGACCTCCTTACCTGGGCACAGGATGGAAACTAGTTAGGGGGAAGGGTTAGCTTAGTTAGACCGACTTCATGGGGCAGGGGTAAGTCCTCATGGAGTCCGTGGAATGGATTAGTTAGAGGGATTGTAGCCAGATTTAGGTTGGGAAATAAAATGGGATTATTTCGGAGACAGTGACAGACTGTGAGTGTGTAGAGGGGACGTAGTTTAGCTACGTAGGTTAAATGGAACGTGCTATAGCTTAAGGGACGACGTGGGAGCACGAGTTAGTTAGGGGAGGTAGTTAGGAGGATGGCAGAGTTCAGCGGTGTGTGTTGAAGAGTTGGTGAGTTGTGAGGTGAGTACTTGGTGAGTGAGTGAGGCCAGCGGGTCTGTGTGTGTGGAGTGAATGGGGAATGCATGGTGCGATGAGTGATGGGGGGGAGGAGTGACTCCCGCCCAAGGGACCCCGGGGTCAGTGTAGAGTGAGTTAGCTGGGTTAGTCAAATTGAAAAATGGAGGTCGTTTTGTTGTTGGTGGGAAAGTAGGCTCGAGACCCATTTGGAGGGGTGCAGGAGCCCTGTTGACGGGCTTGGGAGCGTGGCTGCGAAAGGTGAGTATCGCTGAGTGGGTACCCCGGGCACCAGGCTAGTCGGCCGCGGTAGGCCATGGGCCCATGGGGGCCGGGATAGAGTAGTGGGCACGGGTGCGCCTGCTTGGTGCGGGGGCCCGGGGCGCCATTAGCCGCGTGGGCAGTGCAGTGGGCACGGGTGACCCTCGGAAAGGGGCCCGGGAGGCCGGCCTGCCACGTGTGCGTTTCAGGGGAGGTGCCATGTGGGCACTCCCCGGTGTTAGGGAGCTGGTAGGCTCGGAGGCAGTGTAGTGCCCGGGGTGCCATAGCGGGAGATTCGGCAGAGGGTCGTGCCTGCCAAAGGGAGCCACGTGTCCCAGCCAGGAGACCGTGTGAGGGCACGGAGAGAAAATTGGGGGGCGAGGCCCGAAATTGTGAGGACACCAACACAGGCGACGGGAATCTGGGTTGTTAGAACCAATAGTTTAAGCGAGAGGCGCTTGTTGAAAGCCCCGGGGTAGTTTAACAGTTAAATGGTTAGGGTAGATTAGGAGATGTACCCCTCCGCACCATCCATCCCCTCGCTGTCGTTGTGGGCCGCTGGACCCACTTGGTGTTAAGATCGCCGAACTCTGGGGAGGCCATTCTGAGGCTTCGTTGGGCCTCGACACAGGACGTTAGCTCTCCCTTATTCCCCTCCGGGAAGGGAACGTAGAGGTTGGGAGTAGGCTAGGTGACAGAATAGGTTAGCCGAACAAGGACGATAAAGGGGGTGAGGGGACGATTTATAGTGGGGAAGTAAAAATAAAAAAAAATAAAAAAAATTAAGGGGGCTAAATTGGTTTTTCACAAATTAAGGGAGTGGGTATGTACAGTGACAGGCAAAGGCGATAGGTTGGGAGGGAGACAGGTAGGTAGGTCCGAGCCCGCCTTCCAAGTGGCCAGCACCACCGCACTCCCTCCACCAACCTCCACTGAACGGCAAAGGCTGGCCACTTCATCGGCTGGCCGTGTTTTGCTTCAAGGCGGAGGCCGGCCAAGTTCATCGGCAGCTGTGTGCTGCAAGGCCTGTGCCGGCCGGATCGTCTGCAGCTGCTGTACTTCAAGGCCTGTGCCGGCCAGTTCATCTGCCGGCTGTGTTTGCCTGCAGCGGCCTTCTTCTGCGGGCTGTGTTTGCCTGCCACCTTTGCCATGCCATGCCCACTGCCCATGTTCACAAGCCCCGTTCAATTTTTGCTTTGCCCCCCCTGTTCATTTCCATGTGCGCCAGGATCTGAAAGCAACAGTTTGCAAGCTGCAAGAACTGCCCTGTTGGCAGCTACAACACGGGCCTGCAGTGGCGGCCCGTGCACCGTGTTTGTGTTCATGCATCCATTCGTTGTGCTCATTGCGTGTGCCACTTGAGCTGGCACGGAGACTACGTTTGTGCGGCCCATGCACCGTTGTGGTTCACTGAGTTCAGTTCAAAAGGGAAGGCCTTGGACTGCGTGTGAGCAGCCAGCCACGTTCCCTGTCACCTGCATTGTTTGAGTCAGAGACTGCATGTGGGCAGCCTGGCTCCCTGCTAACTGCTTTCTTTTGCAGAGTTCAATGATCCTGGGCCATGGTTTAGTGTAAAATTTGTAAGTTAAGGTTAAGATGTACTGTAAATATGAGTGCGCCCCCGGCATGTTTGTCTTAGCGCCGGCAATAGTGTTGTGGTTACCAGATTCGCAAACCACCATTCAGGTCCCTTAGGTGAGGTATCTCGGTAAGTGCATGTGTAGTTAGGCCCAAACCCGTTGTCTAGTGGGAATACATGTCATTTATACGTGCTGCGACTCTTCAGGATAGCCGTTTTTCTTTTACTATCTTTATTTTGGACCAATCGCCACCATCACAACCACAACAACAACCACCAACCACAACGCCGCTTCACCACAACCGCCATGACCTTTACCGTCGCAACTCGCCACCATCGCATCACCGTCATCTCGCGCCACTCATGGGCACCGATGCTGGACTCGTGTAGGGCGCACGTTGAACAGCGTGTACAAAATCACGGATTTTCTGCTTCAAAAACGGATCCAAAACGACACACGCCCACTTTTTGCCGTCCAATCGGTGAGCGAGGGGCGAATTGGCCCCGCCCCCAGGGCGATCGATATATGCAAATTTGTGGATCAAAAAGCCTTCACGCCCACTTTTTGTCGGGCCAATGGGGAGCGAGTTGAAAGGTCAAAGGGAGGGGGTCAAAGGCGAAGTTACGAGGGGTCGGAACGAGGAAGAAAGGAGTAGTAAGAAGTCGGAACGAGGAAGAAGGGAGTCGTAAAGGTCGGAACGAGGCGAAGGAGAGTCGGAACGGAGGGGACGAGCTGTGGAGAGGCGGCGAGTCGGACGAAGGGTGCTCGCGTCGTGCAAGGAGCTGCGCGCCCGAGGGAGGCCGGCAGCGCGACCTGGCCGAGGTGGAGACGCTCGTCGCACATAATAAAGATCCTCTATACCCCGAGCATCAGCAACCCCCTCCTGTTTCCCCCCGCGCTGAGATAGTGCGACCAAGGGGGCCCCGTTCCCACCCCCTGCCAGGCACTGTCCACGAGGCCCGCGGGTTGCGGGGCCATCGCCGCTCCGCGTCTCATCACCAGACGGGTAGGCCCGACCAGGTCTCGGCCCCAGGCCTACCTCATTCTTGAGGGTATTTCTTTTCCTTGGTTTTGGGTATGTGTTGTCGGCGCCGTCTGTGAAGTAGAATTGTATAAGTGTTGCCGTGTGCTCGGTAGTCGGTATTAGCTCTGCACTGTGTTTTCACTTTTATGTTTGCTTTTTGTGTAAATGGAATTGTGTTTTCTTTTTTTGTGTGCATTTGGTGGAATTGTATTTGTGTGCTTTCCGTTCGTCGCGAATAAATGTGCTTTATTGTTGAACTGTTTCCCGCTTCGCTTCGTCTTTTCCTCCATTGAATCCCCATCTTGCTTCACGTAAAGGGTTGGTAGTGGGCTGAATACGCCCGATAATTAATCGAACCGTCGAGGTCGACGATAACACCGCTCGGTTATTCTGATAGTACGGAACGGGTCGCTTAAGTGGCCCGTGTCCGAAGTCGACCTGCGGCGAGGTGCGATCGCCCGGTCTACCCTCCGCGTGGGTACTTAGGTAGTTCGAATTTGGCGAGCAACCCTATCCCACGCGGGGGCTGATTGGCTCGATCGCGGTGAGACCGAAAGGTCCACCCGTGACTGGTTCCCGGCGTTAGTCCGAGAGGGTCACGACTGGATTGTCCGTCCGGTGGGCGACGCGCCGCGATTCGAGTTACGTGGCCGTCGCACGCCGGCGGGCGCGAAAACCGCAACAATATATATATATATATATACATACATCTGTTCATATGAACATACATACATACATACATACATACACTCCACTTGCAGACCCTGTCTCTGAACTGCAATGGTGAACGCAAAGACCCCTGTGCCACACGAGCATAACACAGGCATGGTTCCTGACCAACGGGGGGGGGGGGGGGTCTGTGTTCAAAAGAGGTTAAAGTGACTTGAAATGAAGGAAAGAAAGTACCCCCAGGGTTAAAAAGTGGATATTGATACGAGTTATAAAGTGGTGCATACATCGAGAGGCTAAATATCGATTCATCCAGCTGGATTTAAAAACAGCTTGTTTATTTCACGACTTGTGAAGAGGAAGTTATAAGGATTTTATCGAAATGATAAGAGCAGTAACAGTGATGCCAAAGCAAAAGCACAACAATCATGATGGTTCTGCAACACAATCATGAAAAAAAAAAAAAACTTATCACCGCTAAGTATAAGGACATATACATACGACGTCGGTTTTAGCCTATGGCGTCATAACAAACGACTGACATGGGATGAGGGGTCGTGATAACCCCACTCCGTTATCACTAACCTTCACAGATTCTCACAAAGTTCACTGTATCTTCATCTAACTTCGTCACTGATAGATTATGACGCGATTTTCATCGCTGATCATGTCCTCATCACCTAAAATATCGGTATGTGAACAAAGCAAATGGATGACACTGTGGAACGTGTGTGTGTTTTTTTTCATGCTTCACGGATCACAGAACGGAGTGAACAATGGAGAAATAAGAGGGACATCGTGTGAATGACAGACACAAAAGGTCATCGTCGGACACGGTAAAAGTCAAGGCGTAAAGCTGACGTTTTCAAGAAAAGCTTTACTCCGACGTATGATCAACATTGATTGTGCTGAGATTTTGGAGGCCAGAATATAAAACAATTGTTCGTTGCATACTACATGGGAACGACCGATGAAGACCACTAGGTGTTCGAAACGTCGGACCCGAGTCTTGCCTAATTCCGGCCAACTATAAGCGTCGTTTGTCTCGATCATTTCTCCTATCCCATGAAACACTCTCAGTGCATGCATGTCCTCAAACTTTGTCTACAACGACGGGAAAACGTCCGCTTTTTAAGGTCAGACAATTCTGCCACAATATATTGCAATACCGAGGTGCATGAAAACCGTTTAAAATGCGTTACCGGTGCTCGTGTGTGTTTTTAATTTTAATGCAAATTACAGCCCAGAGCCTTATCGCAGAGTTAGCTTTCATCTTGGGCGAAGGCTGCGCACGGGTGTTGCACTTAACACTACCCGTCAGAAGCGGCCTTAGAGGAGAGGCCTTCAGAAAGGCGACCCCATCTCTCGCCGTATGTTATAATGAATTCCATTTTAATACATTTCAGATCAAGGGTGATTTCTACTCCAGCGCGCCGTTACCTATCACCCAGACACATTTTCTCAATTAGTGGAGTGGAAATAAACATGAGCATAATAGACCACTTTGTCAAAGAGAGTTTTAATTGCATGCAAAGGAACAGAGGGCCAAATATCTGTCTCGCTGATACATCGGCGAGGGGTACGCCTGGTAATTACCAAGTTATGAAAAAAGGTAAATCTTTGGCATTCTGCTCGCAAACTTTCTTGCACAAAAATGGGGCATAAATCTGGAGGTGATGGAATTGCCACCGAGGTAAGAGCCCTTTTGGTGTCACCCGCAACGAAGCCACAGGCTTTGGCTAACCCTTCAATTATGACAACGCACCGCAGGACTTGCACACAAAAGCAACAACCTTTTGGAAGCATCGTCAAGCGAGCATCGTCGCATCACGAGAGAAAAGGAGAGTTTTACATGAAAGGAAGAGGAAAAGCGGTGATGTTATGTCATCCGCATCTTCCCGGCACCCTGGGGCGAAGAACGCTTCTGGAATTGCTGGAGCACGAGAATCTTGGCTCGGTTTTGTCTGCTCTCACGATAAAGCGCCACGTTTTTGGACAGATCGGCTTTAACAGCTGCAGGGAGGCTGGCAGAGCTATTGAGAGGCAAAACCAAACAGAGTTTCATTCCGATTTATGTATCTCAGATATATATATATATATATATATATATATATATATATATATATATATATATATATATATATATATATATATATATATATATGTATAAATGCATACACATGTATATATACAATACATACAGAATGTTCCAAAGAGACCTGGAATAAGTTGGTTGTTTATATATTTAGTACCACAAATTATACAATGATACCCTTTGTTTTAAATGATACAGAAACTCATAAAGTTTTCCATATTCCAGGTCTGGTGCTTTAATGTAAAAGAAAATGGCGACTCCACAGGAGAAAGCTCAGTGCGTCGAATGGTTCATCAAGCCGAGCTCAGACATGCAAGTTCAGCGCAATTTCCATACAATGTGTGGAAGGATTCCGCCATTGCGGACTAATATCAGAGAGTGGGCCAAGAGGTTTAACAAAACTGGAAGTTGTCAGAAACAGAAAAGTACCGCTTGACCAAGCACAAGTGCAGCAGATGTTGAACAAGTGCATGAATCATTTCAACAAAGTCCCAGAAAATCAATTTGATGCGCATCCAGAGAACTAGGACTACCAACCACCACTGTACACAGGATTTTGCATAAAAGACTGAAGATTTATGCATATTATGTGTAGATTCTGCAGGACCAAAATGCAAGGCGTTTGCCTTGGAAATGTTCAGTCACATTGAGGATGACGAAGATGATCTGAAAAAAGGTCATGTTCACAGAAGAAGCTTGCTTCCATGTATCGTGGAAGGTCAACCGGCACAACGTGACGATTTGGGGCTCTGAAAACCCCCACCTAGTCATTGAACACACATGTGATAGTCTAAGGGTCAATGTGTGGTGTGGCCTTCTCCATGACTGCTTGTTGGGTCCGTTTTGTCTTTGCGGAGCATACAGTGACCTCAACAATTTACATGAACATATTGGAAGGATTTGCCTTCCTAAAGATTGAAGACCTGCAACCCGATATCTTTTTTCAAAAGGACGGTACTCCCCCTCATTGGGCCTTAGTCATTCAAATTGTTCTGAATGAAAAATTTCCTGGTCACCAGATTAGCTGAGACAGACCAATCGACAGGCCTCCACGATCACCAGACGAAACCACCCTTGATTTCCATGCTTCTGGTGACGATGTCGCCAGTGGCGTTATGTTTTGGGGTTGTCCGTCTGTCCGTATGTACATCTGTATGTACATGTGAATTTTCTCCGTTTTCTCTGCAACTTCTTATCCGATTGACACAAAATTTTGAACAGAGATGCGACTCATCATGCAGAATTTTTTTTAATAATAATTATGCCATTATAAGTCATGTTAGGTGGCAGCCATGTTGGAAAAACGGGGAAAAAAAACAAACTTTGGACCACTGTATCTCCTAAATCACAATGTGGGAAAAAATTGAAACTTCGCACTTGGTAACTGCTCTGCATGGGGAATAAGATCAATTTGATCTTAGACCGGTCAAAATTCAACAAGTAGAATGCTGCGTTTGATCAATATGAAAATTTGTGAGGTTCATCGAGGGAAATATTTCAACACAGAAAAAACTTATTATGATGCCATCCGTCACATGGTTTGGCAGCCATATTGTTTTTAAAAAGTAAAAAAAATCTTCTCTGGAACTGCTTTACAGATCGAAGTGAAACTGCACACAAATGATTGACTATCCATGCTGAATAAAATTAGATAACTATGATGTCATAGGTCACATGGTCTGGCAGCCATCTTGGATTTACCTTCAAACCTTCAAAAATCTTCTTCTCCAGAGCAGCTGGGCAGATTGAGCAGAAACTTCACAGACACGTTCTCCATTACTTGGGGATATTAGTATGAGAAAGATTAATAATTAATTGATGTCACGTGGTTCGGTGGCCATATTGGATTGAATAAAAATATTAAATAATGTTTTTTTCTGGAACTGCTTATCGAATTGAAGCAAAATTTACCAAGTATCATCAAAACATATTCCTGCATACATTGTGAAAATGATGATGTCATAGGTCATGTGGTGTGGATAGAAAAACGAACCTTATCCCATTAAAATGAAGCTTCCACACATGTGATCCACTTCCAAATGTTGGGCAGGTTCCAAATTTTCAATGCCAATGGTCACGTGGTTTGGCAGCTATGTTAGTTTGAAAACCAAAAATTATAAAACCTTTTTCTCCAAAACCGCTTCACAGATCAATATGAAACATGTTGCGTTACATGGAGCAAGGGCAGTGAATTACAACTGCGAAGTTTTGCATCAATTGCAATAGCAATTACTGAAACATAATTTTTTAATATTTTCCTTGAAACCGATGTGGTTGCCACACCACATGACTGATGACATCATTTTAAGTCAAATGTATGCAGCAAGGAAAGTGGATCATAACTGCAAAGTCCAGTATTGATAGGTTAAATGGTTTCAAGAGAAATAATTGTTTAATCATTTCTTTAAAACCAACGTGGCTGCCACATCTTGTGACTGATGAGATCATTGTTAAATAAAATATTTTCAACAACTGTAATGGATCATCATTGCAAAGTTTCGCATCAAAAAGCTTCGCAGTTTCAGAGAAATAATTTTTTTTCATGTGATCGACTCAGCATGGGGAATATTGGTTGAAAATTTCAACATCATCGGTCATATGGTCTCGCAGCCATGTTGGACAAAATCCGACAAAACATAACAATATTTGTTAAGTACTTGGGTTGAACAGCGTTCTGTTACATGTGCATTTGAAAATGAAATATGCAACGATTGTTACAAATGACTCGACTATTATCGTGACTGTCGAATGTAGCACCAGTGTCACAAAGAAAGGATCAGATATACACCTTGATTCACGTCGACTGTATCATGAAATGAAGGCGCCACCTATAAGCACATCGGCCTATAATAAGATGCAAGGTTTACGACTTGAGCCTTGCCTCATTGACAGCAATAGTAGTTGGTGGTTCCATAATTTTGTGAATTTGGATTCTATTAACTTCAGTTCTTTCTTTTTTTTTTGCAAAATAGTACCGAGAATGTTAATACCTTTTCACCACGACGCTGAGAAACACCTTGACCACATAATTGACCTACCTGACAACCCGGGAGGTAGAAAATCACTTTCTCTTGAAACAATGAAAATGTAAGAAAAAAGACCTTTGGATTGTGTGATGGTTACTGGGGTTGGTGAAGCGCAGGAATCATGGGCCAAATAGTCTACTCCTGTGTCAAAGTTGCTTGTGTAAATCACCCTCAGCAGGAAAATGGGGTCCAACTTAGCTAGCCTAATCTGGATCTCTCTCACCATCTGTACTCCTTCCTTCTGTTTCAATCACTCCTTATTAGCTGGTAAAGATGCAGTCCAGCGAATCATCGGCTACTCAAAGAAAACAACTTTCGTGACATCCACCTCCATCATATTTGGATTCTTCTCCCATTCAGTTCTCTCTTCACTTATAAGGAAAGTAATCAATTGGTCCATTGCACAGTCTACAGTTCCATCCTCATTGAAACAAGCCGTAACATTTCACATCGTGAAGAAACCTTCACCAGACAAAGACGATCTTCATAATTACAGACTCGTTTCTATTTTACTTTTCATTCCAAGTGAGCATTACTGGTGCTGTTGTCAATCAGCTTTTGGAATAGCTGCACCAACATTACCTTTTAGAACCCTTCCAGTCTGGTTCTAAACGGTTACGTCGGGCTGAGACTGCCTTCCTGAAGGTCACAAATGATATTCTGAATGAAGCGGACTAAGATTCAACTATCGTCCTAATACGTACTTATCGTTCTATCAGTTATTGTCACAGTGGATCCTTCATGAAGAGGAGGTGAGCTATCGCTAGCACCATGGCCAAATTCCAAATACCTGCCCTAACCAAGTTGAATGTCAGGCCTGGTCAGTCGGTTCATGAAAGACTGGGCCAAGCTGCCCCGGCGAACCCACACAAGAAGGTGGGAATCATTGAGGCCATTAAAGAAGAAGGTTTTTTTTCACAGTGGACCATAATCATCTTCTTCTGTATTCAGCACGTGAATGCGCGTAGCATCGTTAGCTGAGGGCACGGCTGTGCCACTGATGCAATTGACTCCTGTAGGTTAGGGCAGGAATTTGGAAATTGCTCAGTGTGTCGGTGATAGCTCGCCTACTCTTCGCGAAGGACATCGTGGGATTTTAAACATCCACAAACTAATGCAGGTAGATGGAACATCCAGTTTCTCACCCGTATGAAGGGGTGGGGGGGGGGGGGTGGGGTGCTGCCTGCAAGACTCCAGGATGACAGTTTATAGCGGGGCCAGGATTCGAACACGAGCTAGACAGCTCAGGGATGAGTGTGCATACTTCTAGGCTATCCTAGCAGCTCAGTGGACCATAATACTACTACTTCACTATCTTCATTCCTGTTTTCATATCTCTGGACGTGTTGTTGAATGGTTTAAATATTGTCTTTGAGATCAACTCGACACACTCATCACACTCACCTCATCCATGTGTTGGAATAATTCTCAGGGAGTACATCATATATCTGTTGGTGTTCATTTGTTCTTCATCAACATTTGCTTTCTCTTTATCTGCTTCCACATTTATGATGTCACGGAATTTTCAATTTCACCTTTTAATGACACGCTGCCGGTGTGCAAGTCTATCTGTCCAATGAATTTGATAGCACTCTCTCTTCCACACCTTTCTGTCTGAATTGCAAACATGGATATCAATTAATTTTCACAAACTCATTGCTGATGAGACTGATATGCGAGTATTTGGCTTCTCATCGTTATAAAAAAATTCCTGACAGTAAAGCATGGTAAAAACCCCAGAAAGTAAAACTTGGGAGAAACCCCCAGAAAGTAAAACTTGGGAAAACTAGAACAGCACGTGGTAGAGCGCATACCTCTGCCAGGCTGAACAGTGTACATGTTGTATCCCACTGATAGGCCGGATCTGGATGTGGACCTGAACAAAAATCGAATCGGCTTGTTCTCATCACCTAACCAACTCATCCACCATGTTTTTAACATAATCTGTCCGCAGCGTTTTAGATATCATAATGATATCGTTTTTGGCTCCATCTCTCAATGGTGACCAATCACTTAAAAAAATTCTTGTATCTGGATCTGAATTCGGATCTTCACCAAAATCGAATCAGTTATTCCTTTTCACACACCCAACCTGCCCACCAACTTTTTGAGATATCAACAATCCGACCACAACTTTTTGAGATATCCTGCTTGCAGGCAAAGAAACAGACAAACAGAGGTGAAAACTCAGTGGTAAAGGTAAAAGAAAAGAAAAGAAAAATCTGATCTGTTCTTCCCAGGTTTCAAATATAGGAGTTTCAAGTAACATGGGCCAACACTTTCTAATATGACACATATTGCTAAAATACACATATACATTATCTACCATATGCATAATATGTATCTAATTCACTCACATTTACACAGTAAGATTACTGAAACTTGTTTAAATCAAAACCTGTGCTTTTCCTTCCAATTATAAACAAAACTACAACTGCCACTTTATAACTGCTGGCAGTGATGACCGGGTATCAAGACGTCCAGCTTTGATACAACCCTGCGTTGATACCACACGGGATTGACGAGTTACAGACCGACTAACATGAAGTGTTCAATCTGTTCATTACGTATGCAGTTAGCCCTTTTTCCTTGGGATATCATCGGTGTCAATTGAATTGGCGTTTAAATTACCTGAACACAAAGTAATATATGTCGGCACAATGGGTCCACACTGTAAACTGGGACTCCCCCAAGTCTAACAAGGCCCCGCACGTCTCTCTACGGTGCGGCACTGATCAGTTATGGACCAAGTAACACGCTACATTCAATCTATTTATTATATACGCAGTTAGCCCTTTTTCCTGAATACATCGTTGGAATCAATTGAATTGGTGTTTAAATAACCTAAACACGAAGTAATAAATGTTGACACCGTGGGTGCAGAAGGTAAACCAGGACTCTCCTGAGTCTAACGAGGCCCCAAACATCTCTCTACGAAGCAGGATTGACAATTTATGGACCTGGTAACAGGCCACGTTCAATCCTATCATGACGTACGCACTACGCAGGTGACCCTTTTTCCTGGGGCCATCGGTGGTATCAATTGAACTGATACTCCTCCACCTTCAAACCCATCCAGGCACAGCCAAGTGAGCCTTATTCAATTTTTAATATTTTTTAAAGTTCTCAGATTCAAACAATGAAATAATTATATTTGCCAGACCATGTAGCTGATCAGGTTGAAATTTAAAACATACGTTCCCCCATCAAAACTGCATCATAATTCTGAAGTTTCACTTTGATTGATGAAGCGGTTCCAGAGAAAACATTATTTAATATTTTTTCTTCAATCCAATATGGCTGCCAAACCATGTGACATCAATTATTCATGAATAAATTTATATCTACTAGTCTTGGAGAATGCGTGTGTTAAGTTTCCCCTCGATCTGACCAGCCATTCTGGAGATCTTTTGGAGGTTTAGGGTAACTTCAATATGGCCCCCAAACAATGTGACCAATCAATTAGAAATTAACAAACTTGTACAACCATGTCTTGGGGAAAATGCGTGTAAAGTTTTGCCTCAATCTGTCCAACCGTTTTGGAAAAGAAGATTAAAAAAAAATTCAAAACAATATGGCTGCCGAACCACGTGACCTATGACGTCATAATTTTTCCTTCCATGAGTTGATGCACAGATGATGCTCAAGAAATTTCAAATTTTTCAGATGCAGCATTCCGCGGGTCGAATTTTCACCAGGATACCACTTCACCGATGACACAAATAAAAAAATCACACTTCTTTCCCATCAGGAGTTCTTGCCATGTGCCAAGTTTCACTTCTATTCAATGGTGTGGTTTCGGAGATAAAGAGGTCCAAAGTTTTTGGTTTTTCAAAGATGGCACCTCTACCATGTGACCAATGATGGCATAATTTTCAATAAACTATTCTGCAAAAAAATATGCATACTATGGTGAAAATTTCATGTTGATCGGACTAACGGTTGCCGAGAAAATGAATTTAAAATCCAAAAAACCCGAAAATTGCCGGCAGAATAAGAAAAATAATAAAGAAACAGAAGAAAAACAATAGGCTATCCAGCCTTGTTGGCTTGGTACCCGAATAATGGATTCCATGATCATTTCTTCTGATGTCAAGTCTTTCCTCTTTTCAAATAACCTGATCTCTGGCCATCAGTTTGGATTGCATCCTGGTCAATCAACTCTGGACATGCTGCTGCTCTTCTCTCAACAATGGTTAGAGGCCCAAAGTCTCAAAAAGGAAGTCAGGACCTTCTCCTTGGGCATATCTCATGGATTCGACACAGTCTGGAATCCTGCTTTGTTTGCCAAGCTCATTGCTTGAGTTGGGGCATACAAGGCAATATTCACACAAACAACTATAACGGCACTCGGTAGAGCACATACCTTCACCAGAATGAATAATTTACATTTTGTATCCCACTGATAATCCAGATTCAGATCTTCACCAAAATCGAACCAATTTTCCGTGTCACACACTCAACTTGTCCACTAAATTTCGTCCAAATCCATCAACAACCTTTCGAGACATCATACTCGAGACAAACAAACAGACAAGCAGACAGACAGGGGTAAAACCATAACCTCCGTCCACCTTTAGTGGTGGATGTAATGACTTGGAATAGAGGTTCAGCTTATTGAGCTGTTTGATCTGCCATCAGCCATAACCTTTCCTGGGCTGACCACATATCAAAGCCTGCTTCCAAAGATGGCCACAGATTGAACATCCTCCATCATTCTAATATATTTCTTGAAAAAATTGGAAGTACTCACAGTACGCAAAGCCTTTTGTCCATCAATCAAAGGAGCAATGCCCTCCACGATTGGCTGGAACCCAAAAATCACATCTGCTCAAACCGACTCGGTGTCCTGTATTTTACAGGATTGTCCCGTTTCATTTCATATGCCAATTGTCCCATTTTTTTTCAGGACTACAAACAATACTTGAAAAAGGAAAGGGGGCACAGCGCAGGCACGTATGCCTCCATTATGGCAATAGTATACCATCAATAAGGCCAATCAGCAGTCAGAAACCGTGCAATGACATCATGTGACTCATCATACATAAGTGATATAACCGTTACTACATACGTTCAATTCCTTTCATTGTTTTTTTTACTATTTGCAAATGAGATTAAGTGTTTGTGGAAAAAACAATGATGGAATACAGTCATCAAAACTGCATGAACAATAAACTTGTACTTTAGGAATTTGCATTTCATTTTTATTTTATCTATACTATTAAATGAGCAAACTGCCACGGTTTCTGAGACACGCGGCAGAGGGATGAGTCTGAGCTTTGGCACACATGTCCAGTATTGCTTCGGATTCCAAATGTCCCCTTTTGCAATGGATCCATTATTGGAGTTCCGTGACAAAAGGGTCCAAAATTGCTGTGATGAGTCCCTAACTTGAAACAACCTATAACCCCCCACCAAACGAACACCGGACGAATAGCGTGGAGAGATGGAGTGCGTGCAACCGCTCAGCCAATAGCGTGTCGACATTTCCAACCACGTCTATAAAGCGAGGCCCTGTTTATTTCCTTCCAGTCCTTCCAGACTGTAGTGAGCATTCTGAAAGCCACAAGATGCTGAAACGTAAAAATGCAGACACACGTGCAACAGCAGTACGAAATAGGAAGCGCAGCTTCCAAAAGAATATCTCGCCACACGCTCTCTGTGAATTATTGCAAGACTACAATAAGAGACCATGTCTCCCCATACACAGCATTGGCAAGATGGACACTATGTGCGCTTCCTGTGGCGCGTACATGTGGAAAGCTGAACTGTATTCCGTTGCCTCAGTGTGAACACTAAATTTTCCACCTGATGTATGCAAGGAAAAGTTGTTCTTCCCAACAGCAGTGAACTACCTTCCCCCTTGCAACACCTTTTCACTGACTGCACACCTGAAGCAAGGGATTTTCGATCCAACATTCAGGCATACAACTCGAGTTTAGCATTCGCATCATTGGGTGTACAGAAAGATGCGTTATCTACAAGGGGTCCATATACGTGCAGAATCCATGGCAGTGTTTATCATAGAATCGGACATTTTTTTCCTTGAGAACGGTAAACCGCCGAAGTTTTCGCAAATATACATCTACGACTGCCAACGAAATCGCTCATCGAACAGCAAGGAACAACGATCTGCACCATGATTTGCTTCAAAAGCTACAGGCAGTACTGCATGACTGTAATCCGTTCGTAAGTGTTTATAAGCAAGCCGCCAAATTACTGGAACAAGAAGAAAATGATTCCATGAAGTTTGTTTTGAGAGCGGACCCAATGACAGATTCACGGCGCTATAATCTACCGACGGCAGCAGAAGTAGCGGTTATCTTACCGGGAAGTGCTGATGTTTCATTGCACCGCGACATCGTTTTGTACAAGCGGTCAAGCCAGGATCCAGAAAATCGTGACAATATCCACATCAATGAGACCCACCCCGATTATGACCCTCTTCATTACGTGTTGCTACGACAACATGGAGATCTGGGCTGGACATTTACCATCAACAAACGAGATGGCAAATGCGTCAGTACTATGGAGTTTTACGCTTCCCACTTGATGGTTAGAAGTAACTTTAATGTAATACTATGTGGTGGTAGATTACTACAACAATATATTGTCAATAAATACGCAAAGGTTGAACAAGGACACCTGAACTACATCTACCACAATCAACGGCAATTGCGGGTGGAGCTGTATCAATGACAATCTGATGCAGTCACCGCTGGGGATACTGATGGTGCCTCAATCGGTCGCCTGGTTGTTGTCATTTACCGGAAGCCAACGAAATATGAATCAACTGTATCAGGATTTGATGGCTATCGTTCAGCGATACTCGAAACCTGACCTCTTATTAACATTTACGTGCAACCCCAAATGGGAATAAATCCAAAATGCGTTATTCCCAAATCAGGTTGCTGCTGATCGATCAGACATCGTAGCCAGAGTTTTCAATCAAAAGAAGAACTGAAGGCTTCCCTACACGATATTGTGGTTGCTCAAATATTCGGAAAGGTTCTCGCGTACGTCTGCATAGTAGAATTTCAGAAACGAGGGCTGCCTCACCTTCACATTTTGGTGATTCTCCACCAAGAAAGTAAGCCTCGATCACCGGACCATTATGACAAATTCGTCGCGGCAGAAATTCCCGACCCATTGCAGACTCGATTGCATAACATGATCGTACAGAACACGATACACGGACCATGCAGCACGGAAAATCCTTGATCACCTTTTCATGGAACAAGGCAAATACACTAAACAATTCCCCAAGCAATTCTGCGAAACTACGTGAAGTACGCACGAGAGCTACCTGTTACACAGAAGAAGGGATTTCGGACCTCAGGTACAAAAACACGGAGTGAACATTGATAACCGTTGGGTCGTTCCTTATAACCTGTATCTGTCCTCCAAGTATAACGCCCACATCAATGTTGAAGTCTGCTCGACGGTCATAGCAATCAAGTATCTCTACAAATATGTCGATAAAGGACCAGATCGTATTATGGCCGCTGTATGTGAAGACGATCGTCAACAAACTGACAACGACGTGAATGAGATCAACCGGTTTGTGGACGCGAGGTACGTTTCCGCATGCGAAGGCTGCTGGCGTTTGTTCCACTCCGATCTCCATGAATGATCACGGCCTATTCAACTGTTTGGATATCCATATTCCAAACCAAAACAGAATCGTCTATGTTCCTGGACAGGCTGCAGAAGCTTTAGACCACGCCAAAGAAACAACCCTCACCGCATGTTTTATCTGTAACCGTGACTACCCCGAAGCCCATTCTGTTCCATACCACGAGTTCCCAGAACACTTCACCTGGAACAGCACTACGTGCAAATGGTCGCCTTGGAAACAGGGAAACACAATTGGACGCTTATACAGTGCCAGTCCATCCGAAGGCGAACGATTCTATCTTCGTTTGCTACTGCATCATTCACCTGGATGTACATCATTCGAAGATCTATGGTAACTCCCTGATGACAACATTGCGGACACATTCATAGCGACAGCATTGGGTCGAGGTTTCTTGGAAGATGGCCGCGAATGGCATGACTGCTTCGAAGAGGCCGCCATGTCAGGTTTCCCGACTCAACTGCGCACTCTCTTCGTCACTATTCTCTTATTCTGTCAACCTGCCCAACCTGCACAATTACTCTCCTCATTCAGACAATGTTTTAGCGAGGACATACTCAACAATGCTAACCGGGCTGGCATCACACTGACCGACGACGGATTAAACAACAGGACCCGAGGGGCCATGGAGGAACTCCTGCGCTACCATAGAAAATCATTGCAAGATTACCCTGACATGCCGCAACTCAGCCACGCGACCGATGCCGAACATGATCCATCCTCTTTTCTCATGACTGACTACGATGTTCAAGCAGAAAAAAACAAGGCGGATCACAACTACAGACTCCTCAATCAAGATTGAAAAGTGGTACATGAAGCGGTGATGGAAAATGTGACAATGAAGAATGGGGCAGTGTTCTTCGTCGATGACCCTGGGGGCACTGGAAAAAACATTTCTTTACAACACCATGCTCCACGGCGTTCGTTCCATGAAGCTCACCGCACTCGCAGTAGCATCTTCCGGCATAGTGGCTGAGTTGTTGGACGGAGGTCGAACTGCTCATTCTCAGTTCAAAATACCTAGACCTATACAGCCACACAGCACGTGCAATATTCCAAAGAACTCTGCATTGGCTACACTGGTCAAAGGAGCGTCTGTCATAATCTGGGACGAAGCTCCAATGATGCACAAGCAGGTCATCGAATGCTTGCTTCGCTCATTGTGCAACATTATGGAGATGGAAAAGTCTTTCAGAGGCTTGATCGTCTTATTGGGTGGTGATTTCAGACAAGTGTTTCCAGTCATCAGACATGGACGTGAGGCGGACAATTGTCAAAAGTAGCCTGAAGAGCTCGTTCCTCTGGCAGGAGGTTCAATTATTTCACCTCACCATTTACATGCGAGCTCTGATGGGCCCGTCTCACCAAAACCAATCTGTCAACGATTTTCAGACTTTCTTGCTGTCGATTGGAGATGGCAGAAAACCTACAAATGCAGATGTAGGGAAGTGTGAAATATGCCTATCGTCAGAAATCTGCATTGATCCCATTATTGGTGGCGTCAACGAGCTCATCAGGTCTGTTTTCCCAGACTTGACGACAATCGATTACAGCAGAGCAATACTGTGTCCGACAAACGAAGATGTTGAGATGACCAATGATAAAGTCTTACGAACAATCCCGGCTGGCGAAACACAGACATATCTCAGTGCTGACAGCGGATCTGATCCAGGACAGACGTACCTCTGTCCGACAGAGTTCTTAAACTCATTAACACCAGTGGGCTTACCACCACATAAACTCTGTCTTCAAGTGTCCACCCCAATAATACTGCTCAGAAATTTGGACCGGCGTAATGGATTACTGAACAGAATGAGACTGCGCATAATCAGCCTTGGAAGCCGGTTGATCGAGGCCGAGATCATGACCGGCACAAAGACAGGCAAATACATCTTCATTCCCAGAATAACTCTTACCCCATCGGGCTCTAGACTGCCTTTTGATCTACGACAACGCCAATTCCCAATGTGACCAACGTATGCGAAGACCATCAACAAGACCCAGGGAGAAACTCTCACTTTCCTAGGCATTAATCTGACCAATCCAGTCTTCTCACACGGTCAGTTGTATGTGGCGTTATCGTGTGCGCAATCGATAGAGTGTATCAAAATACTGCCACAACTGAGTCAACCCAACAACGGCTTCCACTACGTGGATAACAACGTTTACAGTGGACTGGGTTAACATGAGTAAGTATGCTCTGCTTTTTTCGATAACAGGCACCCATTTCACGATATACGACAGCGTCACATCCGTGTTATGCCACGCTTTGCACGGGTTATCTTCTCGTAATATTTATTTGTACAGATCTTGACGACATAAAAACATATTGTTCTTGCCATGGGTATCGAGTGTATTATGAGGGGGCTAATCCTCGTTTCTCCTTGGAAGAACTGGACCTGGGGCCACAGCTCACAATTAACTTTGTGGTACAGTGGGTTCCTTCCAACCATGAATGCCAATCAGTTAACCATGAGTTCCAGTGTCCGCAGTCTAATTTGCCATTACACTCGAGGTCACGTGGCCTCCTGACCGAAGAACACGCCCTTGGCGATGCACCAATCTTATGTTGATTACATCTTAAGGAAGGTGGCCAAGCATTTACTGCTGGTGCACGCCGACTATGACAGGTTAATTACCTCCCAGTCTATCTAGGTTCGGACAATGCTGGATCAATGGAAGGAAAGGACAAGTACAGACAGGTTGAAACATCAACAAGGAATTTGTTATTAAGAAAAATAAATAAACTGAATAAATTTTTATTTCCTTGTGGTGTCAATGGATGAATTCAAATCAATCAAAATAATCTCAAACAAATAAAGAATTCAACAGGCATTGATAGAAAAATAGACAAAGAGCAAATGGTTATCACTATGCCTTACGTAACAATTAAACACTAGCCACGGGTACCCAGCAGACCATTCAGGGGGGGGGGGGGGAAAGAAATCCGGTCTCAGCTTACCAAGGCAGAAGTCGTCGTGCATCCAATAAAATGTCCCAAAATGTGTGAGCGTGCCTTCGTCTGCTGCCAGCGCCCTGCCTCGCCGTGCACCCAGTGGCAAACAGGCTCAAACACCAATCGACGTCACGTCGTCACCCCCAGGAACCAAGGACATCAATAATCAGATACGCCAAGAGCAGGTACTGAGCATAACCAGCAGGAATGGTCCAACCATCACCAACCATCAGGAGCTATCAGGAGCTGTAACCAACGGGCAGCTGTAAGGAGCTGTAACTAATGTGCAGGGGCTGTAACGAACCATCACCAATGGTCAGGAGCTGTATGGAACCATCACCAATGGTCAGGAGCTGTATGGAACCATCACCAATGGTCAGGAGCTGTATGGAACCATCACCAATGGTCAGGAGCTGTAAGGAACCGTCAACAATGGTCAGGAGCTATAACCAATGGACAGCTGTAAGGAGCTGTAAGCAATGGTCAGGAACTGTCAGGAACCATAAGGATCCATCTGGAGCTGTCAGCGACTGTCAGGAGCTATTACCAACCGTCAGGAAGGCAGTCCTCCCATCCTTTTTATGGGTGAACAGTGTGGGTGGAGCCTCAAGCAGAATTCAGCCAAATCCAGCTTGCCTATTGGCGCATCGCTTAACATGACCTCCAACCGTCAATCTCGCGATCATCCCTTTCTCGTTCAGCCCGACACGAACAAGGGCTAGCCAGCATCCGTAGAGCTGCCAAACAGAGCGTCAAATGTTGATGGAAAAAGGTGGATGTCAAACGTCAATAAAAGAGAGGTGGCTGAGATAAATGATCCACGGCCGTATTTGATGGTCAGAATAACTGCTCAGGAAAAGCCCGCGGTGTGTTTAATCAAATGTCCTGCAAGTCCAAAGTGTAAATAAATCGTCCCTCTCCAAGCCAATGTGTCCCGATGGAAAGGGGTAGAACGAGCCTCCGCGAGCCAACGGCGATCTCTCGCGTGCATGAACGTGTCGTAAAGAGGAAAAGGTTATCGCATAAGAAAGGGAATCTGTTCTATACCCTTCCCCAACACATCAAAGAGTTAGAATCCCACCAGACAAAGGGTTGGGTCTATTCTGAACATGCATTTATGGGAATAACTGTCTGAGGACCTGGATGTTGCGTGCATTAGTCAGATCCGATTCTGAAATTCATAACACTATATTAAAAATTCAACAATTTAAAGGATATGAATATACTGTGTACAAAATAAAAAGCACAAAGTACACTTACCACAATAACATGCGTATTCACATTGGGGCCGACAAATGCACAATGGGCAATGGGGTCGACGGTAGCTCACTTCACCCGTGCCTGAGTGTCGCAGACCTGGTCATCCTGCTCTGCCTCTCCTAGATTCTGTGGAATACAAAGCTCTCAACATTATAGGAATCTCCAACAATGAGATCAAAGCACAAGGCTTGTTGCTTTCACATCATAGGCAGGTCAGTGCCCTCATTTTTTTTTTTAACTGCCCATCTTTCGGTTCAGCTCCTTCAACTCTCCAGGTCTCTGACCCTCCCCAACAATTACAGGTGGCACTCCTTTGCACATATCCACACCTTTGTTCCTCTTTTCTCCCATTTGGGGCACTGCCTTCCTGAGGCTGTTCAATCCCAGCCTTCCATGCAAGGCTTCAAGTAGGAAGAACACTACTTACATCTTGTGTCATCTCCCACCTGCAATATTTTCTTCCGCCATTAACCCCACATAAGCCAACTCTCAATTGAAGATTACTGTGTTTCCTTCCCTCTTCTCTCTCCTCTTTTATTGTTCATTCATTCCTTTGCTTGTTGGGTCCAACTGTGGTTGCAAGCACCCTATTATCAGTATATTATAAGCCTGCTGTTGGCTGTGTGGTTAGGGCGTCTGGCTTGGGATCTTAGGCTTCTGAGTTTGAGCCCTGTTGGCCACTGAATTCACACCAGGTGGGGTTGACTCAGCTTGTCATCCTTCTGAGGTCAGCAAAATGAGCACCAGTGTACTGGTATAGGGGCACAACATCAGCGGCCTTGTTGTGCCCCAACAAAATTAGCTCCATGGCAGCTAAGCTGCCGCGCGCAAGAAGAGGACAGATTAGTACATTGTCTTTTTTCCTACCGTCACCTCACTCTTTCTTGAGCCGACATGTTGCACATAAAAATTATTTTTGGTTCTATTCCCATAATGTCGTGCTTGGATTATTGTAACTCACTTTTATCAGGCGTACGTGCTTCTTCTCTCAAGCTTTTACAGCTTATTCAGAACTTGGAAGCCAGGGGTCATAGTTCAAGCTCATAAATTTGATCACACTTCAATCCTCCAAACACTTCACTGACTCCCAGCACACTAAGATAAAGATTTTAATATAATGTTAATAACCCCTGAAGCCAAACATAAAATTGGTTTCTGCTTACATTCTGGCATAATCCCACCTTACACCTCTGCAAGAATACGACGGTTTAACAAGGAGAATCTCCTTGTATTTCCTCAGGCTGTGATGAGTTTTGTCGATCGAGCATTCAGGGGAGTAGTGGGGCAAGGGTTGGGGGAGGGGTGGGGTTGTAGTGATGGTTGAGAATGCAAACCTGAAGATGGCAACTTTCTTACCCTAATTTGACAATAAGCCAAACGATTATTTTGAAAGACAGGATGAAACAGTCGAAGCGGTCTTTGTTTAGCTACATTTCTCATCAGAAGAAATGCAAGAAAAGAGGACAGCTAATGTATAGGAGAGATGGGTAACCTTAAAATCCCGTCATTTTATATCTCCATGACCCATTTATGCATGCAATAAATTTTTATTTAATTTCCAGGTCGACACCTGTTACATTCACCATTCACCCCCTTTCCTGTGATGTTGATCGACACCTGTTACATTTACCACCTTTCCTGTGACGTCTTCCGATGCTTCAATCAATTGCTCTTGTTTTTCATACTCTTTAACCTTCAAATGTTCACTTGGTTCTTTTCATTTTGATATTCTTGATGCCACCATGAAGTTGCCAAAATAATGATTATAAATAACCTGGCAATGAAGGTAATCAGAGGATGTTATATTTGTTTTCATCAGGATTGGTTAACATGGTATTGCAACAGGTATGCTGATGACATGTTCACAATCGTGAATTGAGAGAATCTCAGATCCTTATATATATATATATATTTTTTTTTTTCCACCAAACGTTTGTAGGGGAAGGCAGCAGGATTGACTCTTTTATGATGTGGATGTATTGAAAGTAAGATGGCTCTTTGGGGACGTCTGTGTGCAGAGAAGCAACACAAACCATTGTAGTGCATAGATTGAAATTCTTACACAAAGACAAATGTCTGTCTTTCACACACATGTCATCCCATGTGTGAATATGTACTTTCTTGTTTGAGTGCCAACATTGAGAAAAATAATAACAATAACAAAACATGTTTATCTTGTGAGCTCATTCAATGGATACGACAGTAGCCTTTAACCTCTGACAGAAAATCCAAGAGGACGCAAATGCTATAGTTAACAATGAACATTGCACAGTAACTATATTATAAAGCCGGAATGTTAGTCTGTCTGTCTGTCCGTCCATCCCCAAACTACTGTCTCAGTTTTGGGGCTTGCCCTGCCAAACCTTCTGCGTAACGTTTTGCGGTCCGAGCCGGTGACTTAAGGTGAGTGGGAAGTTTCATAAACCCCTCAATACAATTACGATTACGAGTTTTGATTTGTATGAAGCTACTCCCGATCTGGATACGTCAGAACGGCGTCCATATTTGTTTCCCTCACGAGTGTTTGTATTTTGTTATATGAATGACACAATATCAATTTGTGATTGTAATGATGCTGTTTGGAATTGAAAATATAGAGAGATTGAGTTTAAAGTTGAATCAGGAAATTATGTGTGGGTTTACACCGGTGATATTCGTGGATTCGGCATTTGTATTTTCGCCATTGTGACATCATAGAGATATTACCCACCTTGCTTCTGTTGGGGTTAGCTGCAGTAAGTTTTTTGCCCAAGTCCTTCACAAACCGGCTGTCCAGCCCTCTCCCATGCATAGCACGGATACCTCGCTAGTTGATAATAACAGAGTTGGTGTCAAAGCCACCCAATGCTCGCCTGTTTATACATTTATCGTTTTTAAAAGACGTCGAATAATTAATATTTTTTATAACTCTCTAACAATTTTTTTTTTGGGGGGGGGGGGGTTGGAAATCACTTAAAACATGTAGAAATGCAAAAAAAAAAATTTTCTCTTACAAATTTTTTCGGGGGGGGGGGGTTGGAAATCACTTAAAACATGTAGAAATGCAAAACTAAAAAAATTCTCTAACAATTTTTTTTGGGGGGGACCAAGTCCAAAATATAATGGCATGATCCTTGGACGATACCTAACCCCCCCACCAAGTTTTGTCAAAATCCTAATCATTTAAACATGTAGAAATGCAAAAAAAAGAAATCGAAATTTTGTTGAAAAAAAAGTTGCAAAAACTTTTTTTCTCTAACAATTTTTTTTGGGGGGGGGGGGTTGGAAATCACTGAAAACATGTAGAAATGCAAAAAAAAAATTTCTCTAACAAATTTTTTTTTGGGGGGGGGGACCAAGTCCAAAATCTAATGGCATGATCCTTGGACCATACCTAACCCCCCCCCCCACCAAGTTTCGTCAAAATCCTAATCATTTAAACATGTAGAAATGCAAAAAAAAGAAATCGAAATTTTGTTGAAAAGAAGTTGCAAAAACATTTTTTTCTCTAACAATTTTTTTTTTGGGGGGGGGGGGGGTTGGAAATCATTTAAAACATGTAGAAATGCAAAAAAAAAAAAAAATTTCTCCAACAATTTTTTGGGGGGGTTGGAAATCACAAAACATGTAGAAATGCAAAAAAAAATTCTCTTTTTTGGGGGGGGCGGGGGGGGTTGGAAATCACTTAAAACGTAGAAATGCAAAAAAAAATGTTTTTTTCTCTAACAATTTTTTTTTGGGGGGGGGAACCAAGTCCAAAATTTAATGGCATGATCCTTGGACCATACCTAACCCCCCCTCCAAGTTTCGTCGAAATCCGTCGAGGAGTTTTTCCGTAATACAAAAAATTTAACATTTTCACGCTGACGCTCACACCGGGGGTATCGCTATCGCTCTCTGTTCTTCGAACAGGCGAGCTAAAAATGCATTTGCCACCATCATAATTTTTTTTTTTTTACCATAAATTGAATTGGTAAAAGACATAATAAATGCCTATGTGGTAAGACATAAAACAACATATGAAAACGTGTGTATTAACATGATGGATCAAAAAAAAAACAATCCTGGAAAGGTTTATAAAACTTCCCCTTCAAAAACTCAATTCACTTTCCAAGAAAAGAACAAGTGCACATTAAAAGTTATTTAGAAACGAGGCTAAATGTAATTTTAAATCGCCTTATTTGGGTACTTCAATGAAATTTTAATCGATTGTATTGCTCAAACTTATTTGATGGTGTTATTTCATGGGTCAAATGTTGGTGAAGGAGGAATTTTAGTTGCATCACTTTTCGACATGGTCTAGGCCAGCTTGGGCACATCTGAGCCATAATTTCTTGAGTCAACCGTGTTTTCATCGCAAGTCAATGAAGAGAGGTAAAATGTAGGATATTTATTTATGGTAAAGCATTGATTGCTTCGAGCCTTGTTGATTCATGGCAAACTAGAACGACACTGGGTAGACCGCATACCATAGTCAGCCTGAACATTTTAGATTTTGTGTCATACTGATACGGCGGATCGGGATCCGAGCCTGAACCAAAATGGAATCAGCTTGTTCTTGTCGCCTACTCGACTCATCCACCACGTTTCATCCGAATCTGTTCATAACGTTTTGAGATATCATGCAATACATCAGTTTAGCCTTCTCTCTCAATGGTGAAGAATCAATAAAAAATTATAGTATCCGGATCCAGATCCACATCTCCAAAATTGAATCAATACATCCTTTTCACACACCCCCACCTCTCCACGAAGTTTTGTCTGAATCCGTCAATAACCTTTTGAGATATCTTGCTCGCATACAGACAGCCATACAGGGGTGAAAACAACCTCTGTCCACCTTTGTTGACAGAGATAAAATGGCTGCATTAGGACGTCCCAAACAAAAGAGGGGAAAGCGTACAGGTGTCTTGTCCCTGTATTCAGTTGAACTGGACAAATCTAGTAAAGCTTTGGCAGTCAATACTGTCTAAAATGGAAACGTAATAGAAAGCTGTCTTCCAGTAAAAGTCCTTTCAGGTCATTTGTAGTTTTCTCATTTACATTCGTTGGAGTTGTTGAACCTTTAAGTGGTGCTGTTGAGGTAACAATATGTGTATGGCTGTCCAACAAAGGACCTTAATAGTATTCCCCAGTTCCCTGGCTGGCATTGGATGTCATCCCGATTGAAGTTTTCAGGTTCATGCTAACCGTACAATTAATTCACGTAGACCACCTTTGATCATAAACAAAGAACCGGCCCAAGATTATTCATGTGATGTACAATAGGTGAGCATTTACCCCAGAGGGCTCCTTTCAGTCACTTTGAAGCTAAAGTAGTCTACCATTCTTCCTCTGGGGATTGCCCGATCTTCACTATCCCCCTGAACTCACCATTTCAGTTTCTCCAGGAGCAGATGGGCTGGCATGGTGGCCTAGAGGTACGCACAATCGCCTCTCAGCTGTTTGAATCCCGACCCGGTTATAAACTGTCACCCCAGTGTTTCACAGGAAGGGTGATTCATCAATGTGTGTGCCATCCCTCGGATGGATGTTCAACTGGGCTTCCCATCTGCCAGCATTATTGGTCAATGTTAATGATCCCATGATCCTTTGTGAAGAGTAGATGAGCTATCACCTGCACCCTGGCCAAATTCCAAATTCCTGCACTAACTTATTCGGAGTGGCGATCCATCAAGGATTGTTCTCTCGAGCCAATTAAACTACGTTGGCAGCCCCATGCACCTGAAGGATCGAGAAGGCTCATCCACCCATCCATCCAATGGCAGCCATGACACTCAAAAAATTCATATGCCCATGGTGAACATTCCTAATCACCAAGAATGCTTAGCACAGACCTTATCAGTTTCTAGCCATCCATATGGTTTTGAGCCAGCGGCATCATTCCCAAGTCTTCGCATCACATTATGAGACCACTGTCTAAATGTCTGTTCAGCAGCGCCTCTGGGAGTACAAACTGTCATGGATGTTCTATTTTCCCTTCTCATGATGAGAGTGTAGAATGTAGATTCGTAATGCCATGATCCCCATGGCTGACAAGGTGGATGTCAGTACGCTCCCCATTTGTGGCTGCCGTTGGTTAAAATCAGTGATTTACTCATTTGCTTTTAGATGGCATTTCCTCCACCAAGAGTCCCACAACCCCTCTCAGGCGTTGATCTGCCCAAAGCCCTTGGCACTTCCTGGGATTTGCCAAGTTAATTAACTGCCACTCTGACATTGGTGCTAAACAGTTGCAGGTTGCACCATCCACTGTGATTATGGTAGCAGGCTTTATTTCAGCCTAACCTGACATGAAATTTATTTTATTTTATGAAAGCAAAGCTGAAGGATGAGATACACATTAAGGATGAAATAGACAGTCGAGCAAAGAAAGACAAAAACACTGACAGTGATGGACAGTGTACCCTTATATGATGAAATGAGCCACTGATGAAAAGAAAAATTTAAAGTGAAAATATTCCAAGGAAAAGAGCAAGCACAGAAAAAAACAAAAAACGAGTACTCTATATGAAAAAGACTATGAGGAGGGAGAAATAGGACAGGAAACGGAGAGACTAAAATAATTTTAAGTAGCAATAATTGAGTTCAAATGGCAGAGAAAACTTTGAGTCATGAAAACATATTTCCCAGCGAGACCAAGATTGTTCACGCAGACCACCTTTGATCATAAACAAAGAACCGGCCCAAGATTATATTCATGTAATGTGTAATAGGTGAGCATTTACCCCCATCGTGCTCCTTTCAGTCACTTTGAAGCTAAAGTAGTCTACCGTGCACTGGTTTCGATGAAGACCACATTTGGAGGCACCAAAAGTAGAGGCTGACAATCAGGAGACCAAATAGCATGCCGATGACAGATGGATCGTGCGTGCTTGAAATTGCATGATCTTCTCCTGCAGTGAATAAAAGAGAAGAAGAGATTATTCTGATGAAGCAGTCAAAAGAAATGACCCAATATTTAAAGACGCATTTGAAGGAAGCCACAGAAAGGTGTGTCACCCCATTGGAAGTTTTATTTGAATGAAAATCGATCCCAAAGAGGAAATTCTATTTTCACTTGATGTGGAATGTTATCTAGCAAAGTGCCCGGGTCGTCACTTCTCAGCTTTTCAGTTATGCAAGAGAGAGAAAGAGAAAACACCTAAATGGCGAGGAAAGGCCATAGGCTCCAGCCCATTCTGTTGGGGGGGAGTATAGGTTATAACAGTGAGTTTGACATTTTATTTAGTGGTCTCGTTAAAAATGCATGCATTGAAGGAGGTAAAGAGAAAGAAGCAGGAGGTAATCAAGATAGTTGTAAACAAAACATACACTCTGATATGCACTTCACGTCGATATTGGTGTTTCTGTATAAAAAAATACTGTGCACAGTTCAAAGCTAGGGTCACCATATTTAAACTTAAAATAAATAAATAAAAAAACGACATTCCAGAGAGGGACACTAAAAAAAAGGGGACATTTTTCAAGAGTTTCCTTTATGTGTTAATGAGCAATCGTATCAACACTCAATCGGTGTGTTCCGGACCTTGATAAGTTTTGACTGCAAACCGCCGTTCTTCCAGTCTAAACACTGAGTTGTTACTGGAAACATTGTGCTTGTCCGAGTCCGCATGAGATTAAAAATCAATGACACCATTATGTGCCGCAGAGACGGACCTACCAGCTCCACATACCAAGCAATCGGCTTCCCATTCATTCTCGACCACTTCCAAAACGCAGCAATTTTGTCTTTAGTTCTGCAGTGATTTTACACTTTCGTTTTGGCATTGTGAAGAGCTCTTGAACAAGACCAAAGAAGAATGTACGGTGCAAACTCAGAAAAGACACTGAATCGCGCACTGAGAACGCCAATGGACTCTCTCTCTCTCTCTCACTGAAAGATTGGACAGGAAGTGGACGCGTGAGTGTCGATACTCGAACATGCCCATTATGCTATGATGGAGTCGTATGGACTGGTACGAAACTGTCCTGGCCCAAACATTACATAACCGCATTTTATCACCATAAGGAAATGTACAACAATGCTTTAATCATTTAATAAGGTTAAAAAAAAGGTATCCCAAATCTTAAAATTTATTGTTTTGAAAATTCAAAAGCAAAAAAATAAAATAAAATATCAGAATCCTAGACATTTTAAGATATTTAAAAAAACCCGGCCAGACGGAGATTTAAGGACTGAAGAGCAGGACAAATCGAGGAAAAAAAAAAACCAGACTGATGTCTCACTTATCTAAAGCTATCCTGCCGGGCCTCCATGGTGGACATCAATATTCTGCATGGTTTCCTCGATGCAAGAAAGAAACACTTTGCATTCAGTTGTTTTTCTGCTGATTTTATTTTGAAAAATCAAATATTTCCTTCAGCCTTCTAATCAGGTGGTTAATAATGTCGGGTAGCACAGAGATTAAGACAGGTGGGCGCGCGCTCGCGCACGCACGCACGCACGCACGCACGCACGCACGCACGCACACACACACACACACACACACACACACACACACACACACACACACACACACGTCAAGCCGCCGTGAACTCAGGCTACTCCACCAATCAAACTGCTGCACTTCACCAACAACAAAAAAAGATAATTTTTTTTTTTTTTAATTTCAATAAGCATTTTCATTGTCATACAATAACAGGGCTGGCAGGATGACTCTAGAGGTACGCACAGTCGCCTCTAAGCTGTCTAGCTTAGGTTTGAATCCTGACCCAGCTATAAACTGTCATCCCAATGTTTTACAGGAAGGGTGATTCAGCAATGTGTGTGTCATCCTTCGGATGGACATTAAACTGGGCGTCCCAACCACCGGCATTGGTTGGTATACATTAAAGATCCCATGGTGTAATTCAAGAAGAGTAGGTGAGCTATCAACGGCACCATGAACACATTATAAATTACTGCCTTAACTTCCTGAATCGGAGAAGCGACTTGACCAGGATTATAGCCGAGTAACTGCTTTGGCAGCACCAACACTCTGCAGTGGATGTGGATGTGGATGTGAATGTGGATGTGGATGTGGATGTGGATGTGGACGTGAATGTGGACGTGGACGTGGACGAGGACGAGGATGAGCATGTGGATGTGAATGTAGATGTGAATGTGGATGTGGATGTGGATGTGGATGTGGATGTGGATGAGGATGTGGATGTGGATGTGGATGTGGATGTGGATGTGGATGTGAATGTGAATGTGGATGTGGATGTGGATGTGGATGTGGATGTAGATGTGAATTTAGATGTGAATGTGGATGTGAATGTGGATGTGGATGTGGATGTGGATGTGGATGTGGATGTGGATGTGGATGTGGATGTGGATGTGGATGTGGATGTGGATGTGGATGTGGATGTGGATGTGGATGTGGATGTGGATGTGGATGTGGATGTGGATGTGGATGTGGATGTGAATGAGGATGTGGATGTGGATGTGGATGTGGATGTGGATGTGGATGTGGATGTGGATGTGGATGTGGATGTGAATGTGAATGTGGATGTGGATGTGGATGTGGATGTGAATTTAGATGTGGATGTGGATGTGGATGTGGATGTAGATGTGAATGTAGATGTGAATGTAGATGTGAATTTAGATGTGAATGTGGATGTGAATGTGGATGACGATACTATTGGTATGTCAACACTACTTTTCAACTCGGGTGATTTTTTAAATTTATATTTGCATTAAAATGATCACACTTTATTGCGTTACACATACAACAACATGACAAAGCAGAGATTTGTGGATCACTTTACCACTAAACAGGAAGCACAATATAATGAACCAACGGATTAAAAAAAACGTTAGGCCGATACAACTGAATGCAGAACACCTTTGAGCGTGTGACATCTCACCGAATTAAGCACAAAATTAACCAGGACATTTAAGAACAATCGTTGCTTCGATGACGATAAAGGTGAATGCAGGGGGGTTGATCACTTTGGAATATCTGAGAAATGCTGATGAAATTGTCTTTAAGAAAAATAAAATTAATGGATAACCTTTTCACATTTTGTTTACATTTTGGAGTGAATTTGATTGATGGGCTGATATAGGAAAGTAAAACAATGATAAAAGGCAGAATGAACACAACGTAACTTGTGGAAACATAAACTGACAACGTAAAAAGATGGACGCCACTTGCACTGTAGATTTTGTAATTTTAAATATTGAAGACGACGACGACGACTACGACTACGACTACGACTACGACTGCAACTGCTACTGCTACTGCGACTGCTTAAATTACCTTCTTCTGCGACACCTTCTTGTGGGGTTGGCCAGGGAATGTTTTTTTTTTAATATCAGTCTTTCATGAACCGGCAGGACAGGCCTGACGCTCGAAAGGTGGTGGCAGGGATTTGTAATTATTGTTACATAATTATAATTTGGATTTGTAATCGATTATTATTGTTTCATCATGGAATCGTTTGTTAAGGTGGCCGGCATAAAATCTCTGGATCTTGAATTTTGGCCCCTATGAACCATTAAATAACACCAGGTGGATTGACGCAGCTAATCATCCTTTCAAGGTCGGCAAAATGAGTACCAGCTTACTGGAAACAGAGGGCACTGCATCAGCAGCACAGCCACGCTCCCAGCAAAGATGCAACCAGCAGCCACAAGCGACATACAAAATAATAAAAATGTTACTTAAGTAAAGAGTAGGAAAATGCAAATTTGGTTGGATAACCCCAGTAAAATAGCATGTCCAAGCAACTCACCACGGCTTGGACACGAGCACGGCTGCGTGGCTGGGTACGGATTTGCCTAGGCAAATGGAACCATGCCCTCAACGAGTTATGGCATTGGAGCCATGGGCAGCCATGTGATTGGCGATTGGTATGAGGGGCAATGGTACTCTCGGCATAAAAGGACGATGACACCAGAGATAGAGGAAGCAGATATAATGCGGTGAAGATGACGTTGTGGATCTAAACCATTGTGCTTTGCACAGAGTTGCACAGAGTCCTTGTTAAACAAGGAACCGTTTGTTCACATCACTGTGCTTTGCATAATTGTGAAAGACACTTCAGACCTTGGAGTCAGAGGTGGCGATGACACTGCATTAAGAACAGAATGTAACGAAAGTTTGTGCTTGGAACATTGGTATGCACTCATTTAGCCAAGCCACTGAATGCAGTGGCTTACTGGTGGACATAATAACCTGGCTCTGACTGCAGTCAGTGCTGTCACTTTCAGGTGAGCTTTGCTCCATCACACTCACATAGCTACAAGTACTCTCTTACCACAACTCCTCTCTCTCTCCACTCTCCAACACTAAGCAACGCATGCACTGGTGACTATGACCTATCTTATGCTTTGCCCCATCAGCCTCGATTTGCCACCATACCAAGCATGCTCCATTTCCAGAACTTTCTGTATCCCAGGCCATATAGTACTCCAACTACGATGGCAGCTGATATAATTCATAAGGTCATCATTGACCCAGCCAATGAGCTTCATCTCGTGGTCTTTCAGGAAATGGTTTGAGGGGAAAACCTTGTAAATGACATTACTTTCACAGTATGCTCAAGGAATGTGCTCACCATGGAAACTAATGGGACCTTTGTGTCACACACGTCATGTTGGATCAAATTCGTGTTTGTGCAGTTCAGCTTCCATATTCCTCCCTGTGATCCGATGTAACCTCGTGTGAAACTATGCAAATATCCTTAACATTATAACCTAAGCAACACAACAGACACAACAATGTATCCATAACTTATTTCTACCAAACACAGCAAAAGAGATAATTAAATAAACCCCGTTTTATTTACAATACTTTTGAAATGAAGTAAAATAAATTTATAACCAATAGAAACTCGTTTTACCAAAACTGCACTTACAATGCTTTAGAGATCGGTGTTGTTATGTATATAAGAGGGGGTGGTGTGGGGTAAGATATGGCAGAGGGGTGTTGGTGGTGGAATCGAGTCAAATGAGAAAAGTGAATTGAGAAAAAAGGAAATGGGAGATAACAACGTGAAAAAGGAGGTGGGATTGAAAAGTAGAGGGGTGAAAAGGACATTAGTAGTAAGGGAGGAAAGGTAAATGTATAGGACATTGGGGTGAGGGGTGGGGAAGGGGAAGTGATTGAGGATGAGATGGAAGCTCAAAATTCCCCAATCTTTCTTTGTGTAATATTTTTGAGCGTGGTTCAAGGTTAACCTCCATTCTTTGCTCGAGAAAAGTTCAAAGTATAATGAAATGAATGAAACTTTTCCTCCAAGATATTACTCTGCTACACATATGCAATTTCCTCATCGGAGTGGTAACCCCTGAAAGATGGAAGCATACAAAACTTTAAGAAGCTATGCAGACATGACATCTGCCTTCACATCCTCATCACTTTGAAACACTGCCACCCAGATATTCTTTGACTGATTAGAATAAATTATATGGACTATAGGGGATATTGTGAAGCACAAGGATACACAAGGAAAATTGGATGCAAGACGGGGCCCTTTTGACCCATCAAACCTGCATCACATCTACACCACATCAATTCAATCCAACAGCTCAACAGAAATTCACTGGGTGGGTAGTGGGTGTGGCGGTGGAGGAGTGTGGATGAGAAGGACTTCCTTTTCTAATTGCTTTTTGATTAAACTGGAGCGTTTTTAACTTTTAACCCCACACCCAACTCCTACTTCACCGACACTTGCTTTGTTGAATTTCTAGAATGTTGAATGTGAACTAGAAGGGGACTTGGAATAGCACATACCTCCGCCAAGCAATGCCTGATCCACGAGAACATATCGGGCCCAATACATTTTTGAAATATCACACTATACAGTACTACATCGTTTTTGGCCCGCTCTCTCCATGGTGAAGAATCACTTTAAAAATTAAATAATTCTCGTATCCAGATCCAGATTCAGATCTTCACCAAAATTGAATCAATTCATCATGGTCACTCACCCAACATGGCCACCAAGTTTCATCTGAATCCGTCACAACTTTTTGAGACATCGTACTATATACGATTTTTGGCCCTATCTTTCAATGGTGAAGAATCGCTTTAAAAATTCTAAAAATTAAATTATTTTTAGAATTTTAGAAAAATTAAAAAAAAAAAAAAAAAAGTAGGATCCGGATCTGGCTTTTCACCAAAATCTCATCAGTTCTTCTTTGTCAAACACCCAACCTATCCACAAAATTTCATCCTGGTCCGTCCACAACTTACTTTTTGAGATATCCTGCACAAAAACAAACAAACATTAAAAATCACTCGTAGAGTGACAACTTGGTGAAACGGAATGGCACTCAGGAGAGAACATACATCCGCCAGGCTCAATAGTTTACATTTTGTATGCCACTGATAGGTCGGATCCGATTCCAGACCTTAACTAAAATCGAATTGGCTTGTTCTTGTCACCTAACCAACTCTTACACCTCGTTTTGTCAAAAGTCGTCCACCACTTTTAGCGATAACATGCTATCCATAGTTTTTTCCCCATTTCCCAATGGTGAAAAATCACCTGAAAAATTCTCGAATCCAGATCCGGATTCAGATCTTCACCAAAATCGAACCATTAGTTCTTGTCACACACCCAACCTGTCCACCAAATTTCATCCGAATCCGTCCTCAACTTTTCGAGATACCATGCAATATTATTTTTAGCCCCATCTTTGAAAGGTGAAAAATTAGTTAAAAAATAAATAATTATTGCATCGAGATCTAAGTTCGGATCTTCAACAAAATTGAATCAATTCATCTTATTGGCGCTCCCAACCTGTCCACCAAGTTTCTTGTGAATCCATCCATAACCTTTTGAGATATTGTGCTATATATAATTTTGGCCCCATCTCTCAGTAGTGAAGAATCACTTTAAAAAATTTCAGATCCAGATTTCCACCAAAATTTGTTGCCATCTTTGACCGGTCACCTACACACACCAAAAATTTCAAAACGATTAATTGAAAACTGTGGTCAAATATCGTGTGACAAACAGACAGACAAACAAGCCGGTAGGCGGCGATGGGTCGCCGAGCATGGAAACTATAAGATATAGAGCAAAATGGATGTCATATAGCGGATAGGGAACCACCTTAAGATTATGCATATCAAATCTCATCCAGTTCGATCTACTGATAACTACTCAGCATTCATTTGAATGAAAAGTAGCGAAAATGCGGTTTGAAATCGGAAATCCCCAAAGTTCGAGGGGGTGCTGTGGGTGAACACAGATCTAAATCGAAAATCCGGCTCGTTTGTTTGTGCACAATGTATTCCAGACGATTAGTGTGAATTTTCATGACCATCCGACCATAACCCTAGGAGGAGTAGCATTTGGCGCGAAGGCACCTCCAGCTCTCGCATATTATCGAATTTTGCACTAATTGACCTTTGACCCCTGACCTAAGCGAAATCGGTCAATATGTCCTGAGGTAAAGTTGTAGTACTCATTGAGTACCATGAACCTGCAAAGTTTAATTCGTATCGATGCACTCACCTGGTCGCTAGGGGGCCTTCAATTTTCGCCAATTTTTGTGCATACCCTAATTGTAGGGGGCGCTGCGGATAAAGTATTCCATATGTCACAAAAAACGGAAAATATTTGATAGAGCATCACCTGTAGATCATTCGTGCTAAATTTCATAACCCTACGTGGGATAATGGCTTTGGGAATTGATTTCACGTGAACGGTACTGATTTTGAAGGTTTTTCGGTTGTTGCGAGGGAACCAAAGTTTCCCTAGCAACCATTACAATTTCCAAAGCACTAGGTCATAAGATGGACCTCACACCCGAGTTTGGTCGAAATCCGCCCACGTTTACTTCCAATTATGCTGATGACAAACGAACAAACATCCAAACAAATATCCAAACAAACAGACAGAATTACTGACAAAAAGGGTCACCTATTTCGGCGACCCAACAGACACTACAGACCAACATACTTGGCAAAAAAAAAAAAATTCGTCAAGTAGCAAACAGACAGAAAGGGGTGAAAACATAACCTCCTTCACCTTTGTTGGCGGAGGTAATGAATGAAAGTTTCTAAAATACTGACACACAGTTCTGCTGTAATATCAGGCACATTGATGTGGAGTTGCCAATCAACTATTTGACTTTTTTTTATCAATGAAAAGCCAAGTCCAATGGACTTCAATTGATGCGATGTCCAATAATCAAATCATTATTCATCCTCTTAATATTCTGTTCTTCAGTTTTGCCCTGTTGGCCAGTCTTTTCTCACTCATCTATAAATTAAATAGCCAGATTTCTCCATCCATCTGTCCATCTCTCAATCACATTCATGCTCTTTTCACTGGGACATCATTGCAGTGTTACATCTGGGACGTTATTGCCGCATTTTTTTTTCTGGTAGCTGTGTGGGAGGATGAAAGTCCAAATCTTCAGGTCCTTGGTGCTTCCAGTCTTGCTCTATGGATGCGATACTTGGACTCTGACCAAAGATCTGAGACAGAGACTTAATTCCTTTGGTACCAGGTCTCTTTGGAGAATCTTTGACTATCGCTGGTCGGACTTTGTGTCCAACGAGTGGTTGCTGAGAGAGACTCAAATGAGATTTCTTACCTGCATAGTCTGTGAGCGGCATCTGCGGCTGTATGGACATGTGGCTCGTTTTCCTGACGCTGATCCTGCTTACCAGATTCACTCAGCGAGGGAGTCTCCTGAGTGGAGGAGGCCAATGGGCCGATCACGTGCCTTGTGGTTGCAGCAAGTTGATCGGCATCGGCATCTCAAGGAGATGGGGATGGGCCATGCATCTGCCTGGGGGATAGCCAGACGGAGGCCCCTGGAGTACCGGCAGAAAGTGGACACAGCGACGCGTTGCTCTGGCGCATGCTCCCATACCTGACCTGACCTTGCGGCATTACTTTTCCCACAAAGCAAGACCTCTATGGACGTGTACGTCATCTTGGCATCCAGCACTAAACCTGTCTCATCACTTCGTTGACAGCTGTTGAATAACATAAGCCATATATCTGACTCTATCTAATTAATCTGACGTCCATCGGTGATGGACTTAATACCAGATGCTAGGTGTTGGGATGACGGATTTAGTAAGATGGCAGTGTATTAAGAAAGCATTACATCTGGGACGTCATTATAGCGTTACTTCCAGCACTAGGCTGGACCTTTGCAGCGGTGTATTATTCACGACTCAATGAAAAGTGGTGTATTATTTCAGAAACCACTTCTGATAACTGCTAGCAAGCCATAACTTATAGGGGAGGGGGGTGCACAACTTTTCGTCACTTCAGGTTAGTGATGGCCACCACCATTTTAGCATGGTGACATCAACACTTTAGCAACGAGGTGAACATTACTAACATTTTCCAGATCATTGAGCAACATTTGGGCAGACTACACTCCACAAAATTATGAACAGTATCACAGCTAGCAGTGGCATTCACCTCAGTGCTGAAGTGTTGATTTCACAATGCTAAACTGGCGATGACCATCGCAAAGTTGAATTGACGGAAAGTTGAGTCCCCCCTCCCCCCCCACCCCACCACAATTGGTCTCTGATTCTTATATCGTTATTGTAATAATAATAATAATCATAATAATGACTAGAGTGAAGTCGATGATGCGCCATCATAAATCCCCACACTTCCCACCTAAAAAAATTTGAAAGATGTGAAAAGTTCCACCGGGAATGACCCAATATAAAATTTAGAGTTAAAACTTATTTTCCCATTTTGACCTTTGATGACCATAATTCCCAACCTCTGGGACATGAACCTCAGGTCAAAATAAATAAATAAATAAATAAATAACGTATTTCATTCCTCCCCCAATGTTTATTGCATCTGCAAAGTTTCATTAAAAAATATTTTAAAATGTGCCTGTAAATGCATTTGTTGGCATTCGACCCTGCCCGAGGGGGCGAGGGCAAAAATGAAACTGCTCTTGCACCTTTGTGCCAAGTGGTGATCATAACTAAGTTTGGTGAATTTCTGCCCAACCGTCTCGGAGGAGATAGCGTAACAGACAGACAGACATACAGACGGATGGAGCCGATTAAAATATCCCCCTCATTTTTTTCAAAAAGCATGGGGATAAAAATGATGTCGCATTGTGAGATGTATCAGCAATAGTTATTATTTTTTTTTATTTTTCCTGAATGTGACTTTTGTTCCCATCTCAAAGCAAAGATGAGAACAAACTTGATGCATTTTGTAACTTGAAAAAACAAACAAACTACGTAACGTCTGATTCCTGGGAAATGAAAACATTAATGAAAAAAAAAAAAAACTTGGGCAAATAAGTGTGCATACTACGAATACCAGTGGATTACCCGTCCCATGGATGGGTGACAGACGTGGTGGTGGTGGTCTGTTCTGTGGTAGACATGTGATAGCACTGCACCAATCATGTTCGGTGATGTATCTCAGCGTCATCTGCTTCACTTTTTAACCCCCATAATTTTTGCTCATTCACTCGTGATAGCGAGCTCAAAAGTATAGCGATCCAGAGTCATGTATACGAAGTACAATATAGCCGAGTTTCATGGACCGTTGACGCTTTGTCTAGGAGGAGATAACAAACACTTCGCTTCATTACAGTATAGATTAATGCTGGGTTGGTTGCAGGAAACAAAATGTTTCAGAAATTAAAAAAAAGTTGCAAATATTAACCGTCAATAAACTATATTACTGTAATATAGCACATATAAGTTGTTGGTCAACTACCATCAGCGAAGTGACGGGTTCAGTGGTGGTATACCACAAATACACACCCCAGGAAAGTGATTCACTTGACAGGAGTACAATGTACAAACAGTATCCTGGAGTAAACACAGAATTTGGCTTATTTAATATTATATTTTACAAATGTAATTTCATTGTAGCTTTTTAGTTCTTAGACAACTCAATGTATTAACATCATTTCATATGATGGTGTTTATAATTCAGTTTTGAAATGCACGAAATTCACTTCCTTTTTGCTGTGTGAAAAGAAAAAAAACCTTCACAAAACAATCTGACTCACCATAATACGAGGAGGCATCAAATGTGCAGAAATCTGTTGGTGATATCGGAAAATCTTGGGGCACCAATCCTGGGGCAATATTCAAGCGATAGAAGTTATTCACCAGCAAATCACATGCAACATACGCTGATTGTGAGGCAACCCCGAGGCAACGAGTGGCCAAAGCACCATTGACAATGCGGTGAATTGCCTGGCATTTGTATGGATTGTTCACCTGAGTAGCATGTGATCAGACAAAGAGAATATATGTATGTATGTAGAGAGAGAAAGAGAAAGAGAAAGAGAAAGAGAAAGAGAAAGAGAAAGAGAAAGAGAAAGAGAAAGAGAAAGAGAAAGAGAAAGAGAAAGAGAAAGAGAAAGAGAAAGAGAAAGAGAAAGAGAAAGAGAAAGAGAAAGAGAAAGAGAAAGAGAAAGAGAAAGAGAGAGAGAAAGAGAAAGAGAGAGAGAGAGAGAGAGAGAGAGAGAGAGAGAGAGAGAGAGAGAGAGAGAGAGAGAGAGAGACAGACAGAGAGAGAGAGAGACAGAGACAGAGACAGAGACAGAGACAGAGACAGAGACAGAGACAGAGACAGAGACAGACACAGACACAGACACAGACACAGACACAGACACAGACACAGACACAGACACAGACACAGACACAGAGAGAGAGAGAGAGAGAGAGAGAGAGAGAGAGAGAGAGAGAGAGAGACAGAGAGAGAGAGAGAGAGAGAGAGAGAGAGAGAGAGAGAGAGAGAGAGAGATTAAAATATATATTATTTAATGGAATCTGCCATAATATTTTCAAACAATACTTGTTACCTCCACCACCGAAGGTGGAAGGAAGTTATGTTTTCAGCCCTGTCAGTCTGTTTGTTTGTGTGCAGAATATCTCAAAAAAGTTGTGGACATATTCGGATGAAATTTGGTGGACAGATTGGGTGTGTGACATGGATGAACTAATTAGACGAAGATCTGGATTTAGCTCCTGGAATTTTTTTCAGTGATTCCTCACCATTGAGAAATAGGGCTAAAAACTATATATTGCATCATATCTCAAAACGTTGTGGACGGATTGGGACGAAATTTGGTGGACAGGTTGGGTGTGTGACAAGGACAAATTGATTTGATTTTGTTGAAGATCTGAATCTGGACCCAGATGCTAGAGTTTTTTTTAATTATAAAAGTGATTCTTCACCATTGAGAGATCGGGTCAAAAACGTGATACAACTTGATGTTTCAAAAAAAGTCTTGGCCCTGATAAGTTCTACTGGATCAGGCATTGCATGGCGGAGCGATGTGCTTCACCATGTGCCATTCTCGTTACAAAATGTGTTTACATGTAAATCTAATGTCATGTAGAACTGTTGTGTTATCTGGTTCATAACTACTCCACAGCTGGGTAAAATGTCCGAGAAAATGATGGTCATTTTTGCTTGCTTCTTCAAGAAAAACTATGGGAAGAAGAACACTGAAGGACGAGAAGGAAAAATGGAAAACCCCAACTTTTGTCTGCTTCGTTGTTCAAATGAATAGTTTGCATGTGTAAGGCTTTGCAAACCTCAGTAAACCCTGTGATGGGCATGCCATGTACCCTCTGCATCATCAAAGGATTTCTGCACATTCGTCATTCTGTTTTCGATGGTTTTGCCGAGTTGTCTCCTTAGCCATCAGCAAAGAAGTGAATTTGATGTGTCGGTATATTTGTGTCAAAGCTTCTTGACCATGAGATCAAAAAGATGATTAAAGTGACAGCATCAGAAGAAAGTCCAGACACATCATCTCACACTGGTCTGTTTCTTTGTGCATAAAGAAGATAATTGCCATCCTCTGCACTTGATCTACGAAGCTGCTGGAGGTTGCAACTTTTCACGATTCCCAGACCATCAACAGGGATATTTGACGTGGGTGTTTGCTCTTGTAGTTAATGCAAACGTCAATAATTCTGCTCATTCGCATGAAGCGTGCAGAGTAGAAAATGTAGAAAGACAGATTAATTTTAGTGATTACATGTTACCGGGATTCAAAAGGATTTGTAAACAAACACAATAGCTCATGAGCAAGGCTAGTTTTGTCTCTTGGGTTGTTCATGTTCTCACATGATTCACCATAGGGGAACCGCGAGAGGTTGAACGGCCTCTGCTATCTCGCCTCCACCAGCTCCTGGCTTGTGACAGTACAATTAATGCTCCAACAGTCCTTAACAACAGGTCTTACATTGCCGGTAATTCCTCAAGCCGTTGTAAGTGAATGCACTACAACACCGTTGTGATGCACGTTACACATACTTCTAAAAAGTTTGCTGGAACGATGAATTATAACTAAGCATCACGTCTCCAATGAGTTCTTCACAAATTGTCGAGGACTACAAAATGAGGCTAAACTTTAATATTGTACCAACCTTGATACAGGGTGATTTTTTTTTGTTTTTATTCGACAACCATAAATAATTCCCATACACTAAAAACTATATCACTTAGGAACCCAGTATTTTGTGTAAATGTGGCCTAATGTTACAGAAAGACATGACATGATCCACATAATCGATTACCGTAAACGAAGTGCTGAAAGTGTCCACCACCATGTTGCAGGCACAAATTCAATTTTCGCAGCTTGCTCTCCAACACAGGGTGCAGCATTTCTTGGGGAATATTGCTGATCGTGTCACTGATTATATATTGCTGCCTTCCTTGCACTGGAATATGAATAGTGAGATTGTTGTCCGAAACATCTCAGAGATTTCTTTGGACTTGCTTTCATTCTTTCCCGCACTTCATCCACTTTCTCTGGTGTAACAACACTTGGCTGGCACATGTGCTTTTTAACTTTCACGCAGCCCGTTTCTCTGAACTGCTTCACCATTTTCCATATCACTGATTTTTAAGGTTTTGTACGACCGCCAAAACGACTTTTAAATGCAATTTGACATCCTCTAAATGATGCATTCTTGATGTAATGTTCGACGAGAAACGCGCGTTTTTTCACAGTGAGTGCCATGGCGTGATTCAGTGAAAACCGTTAAACGTCATTGCTGGGTCACGTAATAAAACACGCGATACCTGATAACTCTCAGGATCATGTTATGTCTTTCTGTTACATTTATGCAAAATATTAGGTTCCTAACAGATATAGTTTTGAGTGCATGGGAATGATTTAGGGTTCCCGAATAAATTATAATAATTAAAAAAAAACAACATCACCCTGTATTTTGTTTACAATTGTATCTTCTACGATCGATGAAATATATAGCCTGCAATGATGTTCACACACACACACACACACACACACACACACACACACACACACACACACACACACACACACACACACACACACACACACACACACACACACACCCCCCATGCTATGCACGAGTGGGAGCCCAAGATCTACAAAATATATATTTTGAGAAATTCTATGAAAACTCCCACCCTTTAAGGACGAGTTCAGGGACCCCAAAAGCTGCGTCGACTCAGGTTTTTGACATGACTGTTGTGCTCATGCTGCAGTTGCTTCAGGATGTCCATGAAGGGCAGCTGCAATCCACTTACAATTCCTGTCCATGTCGTGACTTCCTCCTCATCCTTTATTGCAACATCGAGAAGGTGTCTCAGCAGGGAACTTTAGAGTACCAGAGTATTCACATGCATCAGTCATGCTTCTCACACTGGCTCTGTAGACAAACTCTTCACAATAATTATTAAAAGCACACCTTAGGTTTGTAGTTGCATTGCGACTTCTTTTTGTGGTCTGTGAGCTTTAGTGTCTCTGGCATGTTCGTCCTCTCTGATCTCAGCAATTTGTCTCATTTTCTATTGAGATTCGGTGTTTTTTTTTCTTGTTCTTGTGTCCTTTTGGCATCATCCATTCACTGCCTATATTTCTTTGGAGCATAAGGGCTTCCTCTGAATAAAACAATTAATTTTTTTTCTCACCATTTTGATTCCTTGTGGTACGTGTTCCACCCTCGAGTGTTTAAGAGCAAACAGACAATGCGGAAACGGTGAATGCCAAACCATGAACCAATACATTCCACATTCCTGTGCCACCTTCAGTTGAATGCCAGGCATGGACAGCCTGTTCATGAAAGACTTGGGCAAGAACTTACTGCAGGTTACGCAGAGGTGGGAAATGTTTGTATATGAAATCAATGGCAAAACTGAAAAAGGGTTCTCCGAAGAGACCTGGAACCAAAGGAATTAAGTCTCCATCTCAGATCCATGGTCAGAGACAAAGTCCAACATCCGTAGAGCAAGACTGGAAGCACCAAGGGCCTGAAGACTCGGCCTTTCGTCCTCCTGCACAGGCACTGACAGCGCCACACCCCATGATCCAGTGACTCCACAACTCTCCAGGCCCGACCCAGACGTCTGTTGACTTCTGGCCCACAGCCAGCAGACATGAATATCACTGCCAAGGTAAGTGAATCTCAGTGACTTCAACATCCTCATGACAAATAGGTACGTAGAATAGGCCTACAGCAGCATCCAAGATGTCATTGAAAGCCTGGATCTTAGTTTTGACCCAGGAAACCCGTAATCCCAGCGGCACCGACTCCTCATTCAGCACCTCGAGGGCCCAAAAAAGGATGTCTGGAGTCTCCCCAAAGATGACTGCATCATCTGCGAAATCAAAGTCCGAGATCTTGACATTCCCAAATGATGCACCACAGCTTGATCTCTCTGACATCCTCCCTAGAATCCAGTCCATACAAGCGCTGAAAAGTGTGGGGCCAGTAAACACCCCTGACAAACTCCAGTAACAACTGGAAATAAGTTGGAGATGGTGTCACCACATCTCACAGCACTTTCAGAACCAGAGTTGAGTTCAGACATCAGATTGATCAGTTTTGGTGGCACCCCACGAAGACCAAAAATCCTCCAGAGGGCATCCCGATTCATTGAATTGAATGCTTTGCAAAGATCAACAAAGGCTGCAAGCTGCCCCTGCCAAAACTCTCGGCTGCATTCGTTGAGGACCCAAAGGGCAAGGATATGGTCATTTGTTGACCACTTTGGTGTAAAACGTTCCTGCTCTGAATACTGGTGCTCAGGCAGATGGTGGTAAACCCTAGCAAGAATTATCCAAGCAAATACTTTGCCCAGCAATGAGAGCAGAGTCACACCTCGGTAGTTGCAATACCAGCGATCACCCTTCCCTTTCCAGAGAGTGGCAACAAGGCCCCTCTTCCAGTCAGTTGAGATGATGCCTGTGTTCCAGGCAGAGCACATAACCGCATGCAACGACATGAGTACAGCATTTCCACCAGCCTTGAGAAGTTCAGCATGATGCCATAGATCCCAGGAGCTTTACCCCTTTTCAACCGGTTCACCGCAGCCTGTGTTTCCAAAAATGAAGGTGGATCACAACTGATTAGAGTGTCTGCAATGGGGATAGTAACACCCCTGACATCCAACTCAACATCTGGTGGATCAGTCTGGTACAGCCGCTCAAAGTCACTGGGCCAGCGGGCCTTCACGTCGGACTCCTCTGCCAAGAGCCCACTACCCTTCGCTCTAACTGCAGTACACTGAGGGACAGGCTTGGAGGAACGCAATGCGCAAATGCCCCTGTAAGCAGGACGAGAATCACCTGACAACAGTTGATGCTCGACCCCCTCACATATTCCTCACACATAGGCCTGCTTGTCCAGGCTAACATAAGATAAGAGTTTTACCTGTTTTGTTTTTCAAAGCAACAACCAACGCATATCTACTTCTAAAATCAATAACGGTTAAAGCATACTTGTACCCCTTATCATTATTGAGTTAAATTACATCAGTGGACCAGACATAATCAACTTCCTTGGAATAAACCTTCCTTCTATGAAACTGTGATTATTGGTTTATGTAATTTATCAGCGAATTGCTCTTCAATCTTAATGACATCATTAGAGCCTATAAGTTTTTTGAATTTCCAAGCCCAAGTTTCAATTTAGCACCGATCATCTTCTTCAAGATGAACCTATCAACTTTTTCTCTCAAGGATGTATTTTATATCAGAGACAAATTATACAACATTTCTCTATTGGCTTCATGTTTTTCTTCCAACGTCGTGCTATTTCCATAATCAATATCGTGCTTCATGTACACTTCATCAACCCAATTTATAGGTTTGCTCCACGGTTTAGGATTGTCAGCCTCATCTAATCTTTTATTCAAGTTTGTTCCTCGACCACAGAAAGAATACCCTGGTAGATGTAATTCCCCTGGTATTCCAGTTGTTGTAAATTTACTTGCTGATAAAAACTTTTGGACAACCTCTCGCGTTTGTGTTTGGTGATGAATTCACTCTTTTTTTGAGCCACACACCGAACATGTACCTTTTTGTACAACCCTATTATTTTTATTTTTAACTTATGAGATATTTTTTACTCTCGGTTTTCTTTTTACATTTGAGACAATAACTCATTTATTTATGTGAAAAATTCCTACAGAGTGTGAAAACCTTTTTAGTTTCTAACATGCACATTTGAATCTTAATTTTTAAAACATGAAGAATCCTTAGAAATGTCTGAACTCTCCATTTATTTCAGGAAAAAAATGTAAAACTTCAAGCAAAGTCAATTACACCAACATCATCAATAATATAATCTTTTCCTTCTTTCTCTTCTTTGTCTCCACTGCCTTGTTTAAATCTCCTCCCTGAAATTGATGTTGATACTCTTGACGCATATATTTCTAATAGAGTTGCCAATTATTTGTTTTCCTCCTCAGTGCATTGAGATTTATTTATTTTCTGTAATACCTTTGATATTTTTATAATCTCACTGGTTTCCATCTTTTTATATTTATTTATTCTCTCTCTCTCTCTCTCTCTCTCTCTCTCTCTCTCTCTCTCTCTCTCTCTCTCTCTCTCTCTCTCTCTCTCTCTCTCTCTCTCTCTCTCTCTCTCTCTCTCTCTCTCTCTCTTCTTTCTCTTCTTCTTCTCTTCTTTCTCTTTTTTTCTCCCTATCCTGCTTCTCTTTCTTCTCCCTCTCTTCTTTCTCCCTCTCCTCCTTCTCTCTTACCTCAGTTTCTTCAACTCCTTCCTCATCCTTTACTATCCTCGAATCACTTTCACCCCATAGAATATCATACATATATTCATCTGGATTCTGCGATACTCTTGAATCCACAATTATTTTTCTCATAATAGGAAACCAATAAGATTTGTTGATGATTTCTAAAAGAGTTATATATTTCATCACCTCTAGAAGTTCATTTTTATTTTATATTTTAATCAAATCTCTATTTGTGGGTTTTTTAATATCAGTACAAGGCCAGTTTTTAATTGAAAATTGCCCGTGTCTATGTTCCTATTCATAAGGAATGTAAAATCTAACACCCTTTTCTTGTAGGTATCCTTGAATGCAAAAATTATAATTTTCTTGAAGCCTTCTTGCTGTCATTTATGTATCAGAAATATATGATAGATTAATATGATGACACTTAATACCATCCCATCTTCCTGTTTTTTAAATCAGTTTGTATTCCTCGACTTTGTATAATTATCCAATTTCCTTCCTTCTTTGTCATATAAACTAAATTAGACTGTCATATAAACTGTCATATAAACTGTCAGATAAATTGCTTCACCATCATATAATTTCCTATCCCCGAAATCGTGTATTTGTTGTTTGCTAATTACGATATTTTCGTTGAGGTATGAATTGTATCATTGTACCAATTCCTGCATATGAACTTGGTATAACCTTTTTAAAAATGATGACTTCAACCTTGCAGATGCAGACACCATTAAACACCAAATTGCAGATGCAATTTAATGCAAACACCATTAAATTCTAGAAAACTCTCAAATACGACCGCGATTCAACAAAGGTGGTAGTCGTTTCGGAATCTGGGCGGACGTCGAGCAACAGGGGTCTCCAATTTGAGGCGAATAACCATGAGGAGGCCGATACATTGATGATCCAGCAAGCAATAGCTGCATCACAGCAACACACGGGAGATATTGAGCTGACGATATTCTCACCTGATACGGATGTCAACATATCTCCTGATTCTTACCAAGAAGATAATATTCTTCTTTACGAGACTGATAAAAATCGTGTAGGTCTTCTAGGTTTAATGAAAAAGACCAATTATATCCAAAATGACAAATATTTTCCCCCTATTTCTCTATTCTCATATTATATTAACTACACTTCCTTCTTTATAAAATTCAATACAAAGCAGATAATTGAATTTAATAAGAAAAGGTGTATGGTTTGTTGAACCAGGTGTTGTGGTTGTAAATTCTACTTGTTTAACAAAACGTGCCGTTTTATTTAAGGATATATATTGTGATAAATTACATAATCTCACCAAGTCATTCGCGTCAATCGGGCTTGGATAATTTATTAATTTATAAACATTTTTCATATTAATATTTTTTGCGATACTATATTTCTGTTGTTCAGCTTGTGCCTTTGTGTAATAATTTGATAAATCAATATCTAGTTCTTGGAATGCACCAAAGGTAGAACCATCTTTTCCAACATTAGTCATTTATATGAGATTAAAAATAATGTCATAAAAAATTTATTTTCGTTGAGTTGAAATAACACATATCGACATAATTGACCACAACACTTGGAATTTAATTCTTGGACTTGAAATCTTTGATAAACACCATTCTGTAAGAATTTTATTACTTCAAGAGGTGGTGGAAGACAATAACGATCAAAATAATATTTGTCTTGACTATTAAAAATAAAAGCCCAATGAGAACCGTTCCCATTATTATCTTCTAAGTTCATAATAATATTCTTTGTATGTTTAGACATGTTTGTTAATTCATCTCTCATACAAATAACCACATTATGAATTTTTAATTTCTTACAATATTTGATAAGTTCTAAATTTGATGTATTCTTTGCAAATTGTTTAAACCACTCATAAGTGCTCATTTGTTGAAGAAAAAGATATAATCCATTACCCCTTTTAGTTAATTTTACACCTGCTTGTGCGATAGAAGAAAGCATATCTCCAACGAACAATCTCAATTTATCAGGTAGGATTTCAAGTTTTTCAGCAAAATCTACAATTGCACCACTTCCACTAATTTGTTTCTCCAACTCTTTGTTATGTCTTTCCAACTCTTTTTGAGCCCGGAGTTGAGCCTTCCTTTCATTGGCAGTTTTCACCGCTGCTGAAATACCACCCGTCAATGCTCCAGCCGCATTTAAACCAGCAAATAAAGGAATTAGAAATGGGAGAAATCCTCCACTTGTCTCTCTTGTTGAATATTTCTTCAACATTGGTTTTGACATTTTAATTTTAAGTGAGTCAGTGTCGTTCAAGATTTTCACCTGTTCTCTTGTGAGCAAAACATCAATTCTTACTGCTCCTTTTCTCTGAATTGTATTAACGTTAATCGTACAAGGCTTTTGATTTTGAATACAAGATGATAGTTTATGAAGGTGGATTTGATTAACATATATCCCAGTTCACACTTTACTACTCATTTATAACATATATTATATAAGATAATAACACCATTATCTGTATTAATCTGTAATTGTGTTTCTTCCAAAAGCAAACAATATGTATCAACTTCTTCACTCTCTCTTTCAATGTATGGGGAAGTATCCACTCGATTAGTCTTTATAGTTTCCTTTTGAGCACTCAGGTCAATCGCATAGATTGTATAAAGGCTTTTAAATGCTGTCATGGAGATCCAAAATGGGTTCTTTATTTCCATTGCTTTCACACACCTTTTGGTAAGACTGGTATACTTCAGCATCATCATTTTTCTCCCAATTAATTTCCAATCTTCTTCTTCTTCCTCTTTCGGCTTGCTCCCGTTAGGGGTCGCCACAGTGGACCAACCGTCTCCATTTCGCTCTATCCTCCACCTCTTCCATTGACACTCCAACCACCCGCATGTCCTCCCTCACCGCATCCATGAACCTCTTCTTTGGCCTTCCTCTTCTCCTCCTGCCTGGCGGCTCCATCTTCAACATCCTTCTCCCGATATACTCCATTTCCCTCCTGTGCACATGTCCAAACCATCTCAATCTCGCCTCTCTCACTTTGTCTCCAAACCGTCCTACCTGCGCTGTCCCTCTAATATACTCATTTCTTATCCTATTCATCCTCATCACTCCCAACGAGAATCGCAGCATCTTTAACTCTGCCACCTCCAGCTCCGCTTCCTGTCTTTTTGTTAGTGCCACCGCCTCCAAACCATACAACATAGCTGGTCTCACTACCGTCTTATATACTTTCCCCTTCACTCTTGCAGCTACCCTTCTGTCACAAATCACTCCTGCAACTCTTCTCCACCCACTCCATCCTGCCTGCACTCTCTTTTTCACTTCTCTCGCACACTCTCCGTTACTTTGGACAGTTGATCCCAAGTATTTAAACCAATCCACCTTCCCCACCTCAACTCCTTGCAACCGCACCATACCACCACCCTCCCTCTCATTTACGCACATGTACTCCGTCTTACTCCTACTGACTAACATTCCCCTTCTCTCCAGTGCGTACCTCCACCTCTCAAGGCTCGATTCAGCCTGCTCCCTACTCTCCCTACAGATCATGATGTCATCCGCGAACATCATAGTCCATGGAAACTCCAGTCTGATCTCGTCCGTCAACCTGTCCATCACCATTGCAAACAGGAAAGGGCTCAGAGTCGATCCTTGGTGCAATCCCACTTTAACCTTAAACCGGTCCGTCATTCCTACCGCACACCTCGCCGCTGTCACACTGTCCTCATACATATCCTGCACGATCCTCACATACTTCTCCACCACTCCCGACTTCCTCATACAATGCCACAACTCCTCTCTTGGCACCCTATCATAAGCTTTCTCTAAATCCACAAACACACAATGTAACTCCTTCTGGCCTTCCCTATACTTCTCCATCAACATTCTCAAAGCAAACATCGCATCAGTGGTGCTCTTTCCTGGCATAAACCCATATTGCTGCTCAGAGATCGTCACCTCTCCTCTCAACTGAGCTTCCACTACTCTTTCCCACAACTTCATGGTGTGGCTTAACAACTTTATCCCTCTGTAATTTCCACAGCTCTGCACATCACCCTTATTCTTGAAAATCGGAACCAGTACACTTAATCTCCACTCCTCCGGCATCCTCTCACTTTCCAAGACTTTATTAAACAATCTGGTTAACAACCCCACTGCCATCTCTCCTAAGCACTTCCATGCCTCCACTGGTATACCATCTGGGCCAACCGCCTTTCCACTTTTCATCTTCTTCATAGCAGTCCTCACTTCATCCTTACTGATCCACCCCACTTCCAGATTCACTATCTCCACCTCTTCCAACCTTCTCTCTCTCATTTTCTTCATTCATCAGCTCCTCAAAGTACTCCATCCACCTTCTCAACACACTCTCCTCGCTCGTCATCACATTCCCATTTGCGTCCTTTATCACCCTAACCTGCAGCACATCCTTCCCAGCTCGGTCCCTCTGTCTTGCCAATCGGTATAAATCCTTTTCCCCTTCTTTCGTATCCAACTTCTCATACAGCTCATCATATGCCTTTTCCTTGGCCTTTGCCACCTCTCTTTTTGCTTTTCGACGCCACTCCTTGTACTCCTGCCTACTTTCTTCATCTCTCTGACTATCCCACTTCTTTTTCGCCAACCCCTTCTTCCTTATACTTTCCTGTACTTCCTCATTCCACCACCAAGTCTCCTTATCTTCCTTCCTCTGACCAGATGTCACACCAAGTACCTTCCTAGCTATCTCCCTCACAACTTCTGCTGTCGTTGCCCAATCATCCCACCCATCTTTACCACCATCCAACGCCTGTCTCACCTCCTCCCTAAATTTCAAGCAACAGTCTTCCTCCTTCAGCTTCCACCATCTGGTCCTTGGTTCAGCCCTCACTCTCTCTCAACCTCAGCTCCAAAGTCATCCTATAGACCACCAATCGATGCTATCGAGCAACACTCTCCCCTGCCACAACCTTACAGTCACTAATCTCTTTCAGGTTGCATCTCCTACTTAAGATGTAATCCACCTGTGTGCACTTTCCTCCACTCTTGTATGTCACCCTGTGTTCCTCCTTCTTCTTGAAATACGTATTTACCACTGCCATTTCCATTCTTTTTGCAAACTCTACCACCATTTGCCCTTCCACATTTCTCTTGTTGAGACCGTAACTCCCCATCACCTCCTCATCCTCTTTATTCCCTTCCCCAACATGTCCATTGAAATCTGCTCCAATCACCACTCTTTCATCCTTGGATACACTCTCCACCACTTCATCTAACTCACTCCAGAAATCTTCTTTATATTCCATCTCACACCCCATATGTGGGGCATATGCACTGATGACATTCATCATCACCCCTTCAATTTCCAACTTCACACTCATCACTCGGTCAGACACTCTCCTCACCTCCAATACCCTCTTGACATAATCTTCCTTCAGGATTATCCCGACACCATTTCTCCTCCCATCCACACCATGGTAGAACAGTTTGAAACCACCTCCAATGCTCCTTGCCTTACTCCCCATCCACTTGGTCTCTTGTACACACAGTATGTCCACCTATCTTCTCTCCATCATATCAGCCAACTCTCGCCCTTTGCCAGTCATCGTCCCAACATTCAGAGTTCCAACTCTCACCTCCACACTTCTACCCTTCCCCCTCTCCCACTGCCTCCGGACTCGCCTTCCCCGTCTCCTTCTCCTTCTTCGCCCAGCAGTAGCACAATTTCCACTGGTACCCTGCTGACCACCGGTACCGGTGGCGGTCGTTGGTAACCCGGGCCTCGACCGATCCGGTATGGAAATTCATTTTGTTGTCCGCATAATGATTTGGCATAGGTTTTTACGCCGGATGCCCTTCCTGACGCAACCCTGGTCGCCTCTTACGACACACAGGGATATGGTACACCTATTCTAACTGGGGCATACACCGGGCCCCGTACAACTGGTGCTCATTTCGCCGACCTCGGAAGGATGGCAGGCTGAGTCAACCCCCTGGTGTTTTCAACTTGGTTGTATATATATATATATATATATATATATATATATATATATATATATATATATATATATATATATATATATATATATATATAAATTCAGTGTCCCAACGGGGCTTAAACTCAGGACCTCTTGGGTCCCAAGCCACTGCCCTAACCACTGCGCCAACACCAGGCTTTAATTTCCAATCTATCTTGTGGATAAATGTTCCATCTGGAGAATCGCGAAGTTGTTTCACCTTAGCATTATCACTCAATGCATTATTCTTATCAGTAGCAGTATCACCATGTGGTTTTTAAAAAATGAGCCACAGGTATCGTAGCTTTCCTTCCAGAACACCCAAATTCCACGTGAAAGTGGTTTGGTTCAGTTTAACGTGTTGGCATCTTCTTTTAAGGTATGACACATTGAGTGGTTTCTTTGAGTTTAGTCTTCTATTCAACATCTCTTCTGTTTTAAGATAAGGAGTACATTCATGAATATACCAACTAATTTCATCAAAAACAAATTTATTCTGAGCAGCAAAAGCATTAGCCACACCAAAAAACAATCATTTCGTCATTCCTTTGCAGTTGTCAATTTCGTCATTCTTTGTCATTCCTTTGCAGTTGAAATCTAATTTAAAGACCATACAGAACTTTATCATGATCACAAAATCCAAATATACCTTTAAGAGGAACTGCCACAGTAAAACTATTACCTGTTTTTGTATCATCATTATACATTCCTTTTCTTTGACTACATCCAGTTTCTGTATTTGTTCCCATTGCTATATCAGGAATAAAACCTTCGACAGCTCCCTTTCCCATTCTATCACGAAATGAATATAGTGTAAATTTCATCATTTCAGATGGAGCAGAGACATAATCAACCGCTTCAACTTATTGTGTTCCAATATGCAAACAAACACTATCAAACAGTTTCCAGAAGAAATCATTTACGAGTGTAGCATTTGTGTTAGTCGCAGCCTTAGTGAATGTAAATTTACACAACAAGAAACTTTTGGCTCCATTCAAATAAGTTTGTTGATTATTTATTTCAAAACTTTTTGTTCCATTTGTATTCCAGTCTGTTCCAGTTTTGGCATTTACCTTGAAGTAGTCTTCTTTTTTCATCGAGTTTGAGATGACAATGGTATCATCCAAATCATAGATACTATCAATTGCTTCCATACTTGTATTTATTTCGGAAAAAAGATGTTAAAACTTTTGAAACCCTGACCCAAGTATTGGAATTGTTTTCTGTTGTTCTTGGGGAGACAACTGAGTTTTGCCTTTCTAAATTACTTTTATTGCTTGCAATTTATGAGATTCCTTTTGGGCATCTTTTATACTCTTTATAGCACCCGCTACATTTCCCCGGGCAGAAGCAGTTGAACCAATTCGGTCTTTATGTTTAAGAATAGTTGAACCTATACCCATTCGAGTACAAATTATCCCATCTCCTTTTTTTCTAAATTGATGTCTGACACCCCTTTGTCTCTAAGGTTTATAGTATCTTCCACCAAGATACATACCTTCACCCTTGTAGTATTGGGAAAGGAACATCCCATCCCCCTGTAATTATTTTATATTTTCCCAACTCGTGTTTCCTCACAATATCCATTGTATTTATTTATTGGAAAACTTCACGTTGGTGAATTCTGATGGATATAATTTCTCCATTAAAATAAATCATGCAATTATCTTGGTCGGTTATCCTAAACTTTACTCTGTATATGGTTTTCCTAACACAGGAAGATTAACCAGATTTTTGGGTTCCATATTGAATTTATAACCAAATGGAGTTGGGAATGTGCTGAATGAAATTATTGTATTTGTTCTTATTTCATAATTATAAGCGCCATCAATCAAATCACAGTGAATTAATACCGAATTTATGCCTGAGGATATTTGAATGACATTATCACTGTAAAACGTCCCATTAGTTTCAATCTATTTTGAGGAGAAACCCAATAACTCTCTAAATGAATTATCAATTGTGAAATCAACTTTGTAATTATTTTTAAGTTTAATAGACGATTTTGAAGAATGTTTTTGAATATCTATAACAATATTTTTTGATTCATCACCTTGTTCTTTCACAAGGCGGGCAATTTCGGAAGATATTTGAGAAATCTCATATGCTCCAAGTGAAACTGTTATCGTTTTGTTTCCACTTCCCGGATTATAACTAAACTTGTCATTTTTCTCATTGATATTAAACAAGGTATTATAAGTTTCCATAGACAATAAAGATGCCTCATATTCTTTTGTTGCGTCAAGTTGTAGTGAGGATGGAAATGAAGATGTATGTTCACTTGTGAAATTAAAAATAAGGATTGTGCTTCTCATTATATTTAATATGGGATAAATTGTCTTTGTATTGACATTTATTAATTATTTTCATGTTCATCAACTGGTCTAAAATGGCTGATGCTTCATTAAAACAATTGTTATTTCCAGCCTTCTTCCTACCTAACAGTAATAACAGTCCATTAACTAATTGTGATGGGTCATTTGGAAGAAAACTAACACCTGAACCAAGCCTACTTAAAGTCTGAATAATGTGTTTCTCCTTCTCATTCTTCCTACTTTTACCAGATAATCCAGATATATTGACCCGATAATTAAAAGAGTCCAGCAGATCAATACATACTGTATTATAGTTATTTTTCATATCCAATGGTTTATCAAAAAACTTTGATTCATCCCTCACAGTTGAACCTTGTCTTCCATCTTAAGTTAGAAGAAACATTAATCTTGGAGTTAGTTCAACAGGGGGTTGAGCAGAACTCTAGAACCTTAATTCATCATTAAATATCAATCCCTTTTCTTGAACAAGATGAAATATTGCTGGTTGTTCTGTTGGAATGAGTCCTGCTTTGGTTTTTGAATCCGATGAATATTCATTGTTTTGAAGAGCATTCACAATATAATCAGGGGGTTGATTCATCTCTTCCAGTTGTTGAAATAATCCATCATCATATTCTAATTCTCCTATATGCTCTAATTCTTCCTCCATAATTTGACTGAAATCTTATAACATTTGAAGTTTTTTCGGAATATATTCTATTGTGGGAACTGTGGAAGCATCGAAAAAATGTTCTTGGGAAATTTTTGAAAGTGGTTTAAAATTTTTTATCTTGTTTTCTTTCAAATGCTTCTTCAACAGTTAGTTTCTGTCTGCGTTTCTTCTTTATGTCTTCCTGTTCTTTTACAACTTTGAAACCAACTCTTGATGTTCCTTAAATCTTCTTGCTCTTTCTTTCAACTCCATTTATTTATTGGAAAATATCATTCACTGAATTATAAAGGTCAACAGGGAAATTTTCCTTTTCTTCATCATCCAAGTAGATGTGTTCAAATAAATCCTTTTCTTTAAATATTTCATCAAATTTTTTATTAACATTAATACGAGATGTAATTTCTTCTTCACTAATACTTGTATCTTTGCTTTTTATACGTTTGCGTCGAGTTTCTTCATCAACATCAAAATCGAATGATAAAATCTTAACTCCATTTCCACTCAGATGTTTAATAATTTGTCTCATTCCTTCTGGATTAGTTTCTAATATCCCAAGACCACCAGATTTTAGTTTCTTTAACTCACTCTTACAATGTGAATATTTTGTTGTACCAAGAGAAACCTCCTCAAATATTTGACCTTCATTCCTCAATCGCATAATTCCTCGATTGAAATATAGTAATAATCTTCACCTTCTACTTCTCCTGGTCGCATTGCTCTGGTTGTTGTAGATACAATACGATTCATATGGTGTTCTTTCAGAAAATGTACAATATTTTCATTTGTTCTATACAAGAACCTTGATTTATGAAAGTTTTTTTTCCAGAAGCAGATTTACCCACAAGATTTATAATAATAGTTGTCATTTATACGAGGTGTGTTCAAAAAAGTATCCAACCTTAATTTTTCGTGCGTTAACAAATGAAGCTCGGGAGGTGTGATTTGGTGCACGTATGTAGGCGATCCTAATTCGTATGCGTGAATATTTTCCCGTCTGCAGAAGCTGTCAGTCGCCTACAGACCGCCGATGAGTGAGGAAGTGTAAGTGAGCGCCGTCGGAATTTCATTTTTGACAAAATGGCAGAAAAACTTGAACAACGCTACTGCATCAAATTTTGTGTAAAGCTTGGTGATTACCAAGTGGAAACTTCCAAGGGACAGCAGCCCCAAGATTCAACAGGCCTTCGGGAATGAAGCAATGGGCACCACACAGATAAAAGAGTGGTGCAACCGCTTTAAAGATGGTCGCACATCAGTGGAAAGTGAAGCACGTTCTGGTAGGCCCTCAACATCCCGAAATGAGATCGTCATTGACCAAGTGAGGACCCTGCTGATGCAGGATCGTCAAATCACGATCAGAGAACTTGCAGACGAGGCGGGCGTCATCATTGGATCCGTTCATTCCATTGTGACTGAGGATTTAGGCTTAAGGAGAATCTCAGCGAAGTTCGTGCCAAAGCTGCTAACGATCGAGCAGAAACAACTCCGTTTGGAGATCGCACAGGACATGCTGGAGACTGTGAACAGCGATCCCAACTTCTTCAACACAGTGATCACTGGCGATGAGACCTGGGTTTATGGGTATGACCTAGAACCAAGTTCCAGTCATCACAATGGAAGCATCCAACATCCCCGAGGCCAAAAAAAGCAAGGAAGGTCCGCAGCAATGTCAAAGTCATGCTGAACGTCTTCTTTGACTCCAGTGGCGTGGCTCATCATGAGTACACACCACACGGCACAACCATCACCAAAGAGTACTACCAAGAGGTACTGTGTCGCCTTCATGACGCTGTGCGACTCAAACGGCCGGACCTGTGGGCAGCGGTCAATTGGCAGCTCCATCACGATAACGCACCCGCCCATTCTTCACATTTGATAGAGTTTCCTGGCCAAACACAACACACCTGTGCTTCGTCAGGCTCCCTACTCTCCCGACATGGCTCCGTGTGACTTCTGGCTTTCCCCCAAGCTAAAAATGCCCCTGAAAGGGACCACATTTCAGTCCAGAGAAGACATCATGCAGAATGCAATGGACCAGCTGCGTGCTATCCCAAAAGAGGCGTTCCAGCGCTGCTTCCGACAGTGGCAGAACCATTGGGAGAAGTGTGTGGCAGCCCAAGGGGACTACTTTGAAGGAGATTAGTGTATGTTTGTTGTATCTGGATACGAGTATTTTTTTATGAACAAAGGTCGGATACTTTTTGAACACACCTCGTATATGTAATTGTTTCTAAAATAAAAATTATATCTTTTAATATCTCATATTGTTTCACAACAATATATTTATATTTTTCAGTCGTGTGCTTCATATAATCCCCAAATTCCTTTTTACGACATAATGTGGAACAATTATCTCTCAAAAAATTATTTATATCTGTTGAATTTAACTTGAATAAAATAAAAGTATAAGCATTGTTTCTTATGGAACGATGAGGGAGTTGAAAGTATGATTGACTAAGACAAAGATACAATTACAAGAAGAATGTCTCCCTCTTGTGGAGTAGCTATCCATTACCGTTTGGTTTATCTCATTAACACAATCATCAACGATTACGACGTTCATTTTTGATTTATCCAAATCTTGTGGAGAAGGTATTGTTGCAAATCTGGAAGCCATGAGCACACAGACATTCAGGTCCTATAGATAAGTTATATCAGTTAAGCCTGGTGTTGGCGCAGTGGTTAGGGCAGCAGCTTGGGATCCAAAAGGTCCTGAGTTCAAGCCCCGTTGGGCCACTGAATTAATACACCAGGGGGTTGACTCAGCCTGTCATCCTTCCGAGGTCGGCGAAATGAGTACTAGTGTACTGGGCCGGTGTATACCCCGGTTAAAATAGGTGTACCATATCCCTGCGTCGTAAGAGGCGACCAGGGTTGCGTCAGGAAGGGCATCCGGCGTAAAACATGTGCCAAATAACTATGCGGATCATGCGGTTGATCCGCTGTGGTGACCCCTAAAGGGAGCAGCAGAAAGAAGAAGAAGAGAAGAGATTAGTTATATCGGTAAGTATGTGTTTAATAGATAGCTCCCGCCCCTTGTCTAATGGGTAAATATATGTCCATGCGCTGAGATTTATCTTTATAGTTAGGATTCCCCTATAATGGAAAACCTCATCTTCCGCAACGGCAGCCACAAACGACCGTTGAGTTGTGGCAGTGCTGCAGAGAATGAGAACAGCCCTGGGATTCTGTGCACGCTCAGTAGGTGAAAGGTGAAGCCCCCACCCACCAAACCCTCCGCTCCCGGCATCCTCCGCGCGCTCAGTAGGTGAAAGGTGAAGCCCCCACCCACCAAACCCTCCGCTCCCGGCATACTCCGCGCGCTCAGTAGGTGAAAGGTGAAGCCCCCACCCACCGATGCGCTGGGGAGCATGCGAGTGGGGGAGGGGGTCGCGCGGCAACGGAGAGTATAAAAGTCAGAACAGAGGATCCTCGGGGAGGGAGATTTTTGGAGAGAAGTCCATAAAGGTTTGGAGAAGGAGTAGAGATTTCTTCACCGCCCTCGTCGCCATCAGCCCTGGTCCTCGTCCTCATCCACCACCTCCTCCTCCGAATGATCGCGAGCGTGGGCGACGACCTCGATCAACCTCAGTTGGGTTCAGCTGTGCTGGTCCGTCCTACGGTGCCAGGAGCTCCGGGAAGAAGGGGACGCCCAGCAGCACGTTCGCGGCCAGGTAGCCAGCTACCACTGATCTGCAGCCCGTCTGTTCTCTGGGATGGAGATCCAAATAAAGTCCATTGGGGTCCACTTCTGTCTGTGGGTGTGTGTGTCTGTGTGTGTGTGTGTGTGGGCCCCGTCTTTAAGTAGTAAAATTGTATAAGTGCTTTCTCGCTGTATATATTTGCATTGCCTTGCTTTATTTGGTTTAAATCTGCTCTTCTGTGTTCCCTAGTTCCCCATTATTATATAAATAAACCCCGTATGTTCAATGTTTTCAGCTCGTTCGTGACCATTCTTGCATTGACTGAGCTTGTCGTGTGTGAGGGATTAGCTGGCCATTGCTGTTGTAACAGGATAATCGGGACCGGCGGTTCTCGGCGATTAAACCATTCGGAATCGCACACGGAACGAGCACGCTAAGCGGCTCGTTTCTGTACGAGTTTCGTTGAGGTTGTGTAGACTCGGTAGATCGCAAGGTGGTCTCCAGGTATTTTGAAGATTTGGCAAATAACCCTGTATCACGTGGTGGAAATATTGACCCTTCACGGTCCAAAACAAGGACCTGTCGACTCCGGACTTATCCGGGGCGACGATCTGAATTCCGGGCGATCGGTCGAGCCGACTTGCAGCTCCATCCAACGGACGGACCGTGGCCGACGTCCCGGCCCCGCAACAATATATCATCCGTATTATCACGAAGAAAACACGTTATCAGCTTTGATTTATTTTTATATCTGTGTATCACAAAATAGTTGTATTATATCTTCAATGTTGTAATCGCTTAGTTTGTTTTGAATGTTAAAAAAACCAATTATATCTTCTTTTGAAGACCAGCATTAAAATCTTGTGAGAGTCGTTGATACTAAAGGCCCGGTCACACCTTGACGTTTTAGCCAACGTATGCCGATTTTTGAATTTTTTTTCTAAAACGCTGGCACACGTTGAATACGTTATGGGTAAGTTTTGATAACATTGAGAGCACGCTGAAAAACACTGCCATATGTCGTTGTACGTTGGCTTTAAACGTTGTACTTTTTGGTTGTCCTCAAATTTTTTCATGCTTGAAATTTCACGACGTATGCCGGCATATGACTCACACGTTCCGCTACGCTGGCCACAAGTTGTATGCACGGTCTGCGATCGTTGACAGACGTCAACACATGCTACTTGTAAGTTAATCATAAGTTGAGACACGCCGAGGTAATGTTTAGCGTAACCGAAACTTATTTGTAACCTATGATTAACGTGTTGTTGGCACGTTACGCGATCGTTGCCACACGTCGACAGACGTTACTTTTAAGTCACTCATAGGCTGAAAGACGTCGGTATAATGGATCGTCCTTGCGTCACCGTCCACGGCCACGGCCAGGACACTTATTTGCAGCATTCTTCAAACTTTTCTTCGGCACGACGAGGATGTTCACACTTCGATGTCTAGCTTGGATATGATTCCAATTGTCCATCGGCAGCGTCTATTTAAAATAGTCGAGTTTGAGCGTTTTAACACGTTCAGAAGAAACGCTTCAAATTTCCAAACCCCAGCGTCAAAAAACAAAGGCGAGTGACAGCAATTTAAATCGTTCATTGTAAACAATGAAAATAGCTGAGTGGTACCATTTAAAAGTCGTTAAGTGTAAAAAAAAATCCAATTGTTGAGCGCAAGCGTCTACTTTTAATAGTGGAGATGCAGCCATTTAAATCGTTGAGTTTATCATTTAAATCGTTAAATCGTTAAACGCAAGGACGATCCATCATAACCCACACCCTCCCCCTCACACTCACCTACTACTGCCAACATGAACAAACTACTACTACTACTACTAATACTAATACTAATACTGATACTGATACTGTTACTGCTGACATGGACATCGACTCAAAAAGGACTCGAAAACACTGTTGGGTTCCCTTTTTATGAACACCATTTTTATATACCAATTCCCAAAACCGCTGGGAACACGTCTTTATATGGCAGTTGTAAGCTAGAAACACGTTAATTTATTTTTTTTGTCGACCGGAAGACGTCATTGGAATACGTCTACATACGTCGATGTGTGTTGGGACTACGTAAAGAATTGGTTCAAAGCACGTCAAACATAAGTTAGAAATAAGTTTCGCGTAAAAAAGACATTAGCGCGACATGTTTCGACTTATGAGTAGCTTATAAGTAGCCTTAGTGGACGTGTGTAAGCGTCCGCATATCGTGTGTAAAACTTATCCCCATCGCATGCGGAACGTGTGTCATACGCCGAGTACGTCGTAAAAGTTTGAACATGTTTAAAATTTCTTGACGTACTCTACTTACTACGACGTATGATAGCGTACTTTGGCGTTGTACTCACGTATACCAAACTTACTCATACTGTATTTGACGTGCCCCAACGTTTTAGACACATTTTTTTTAGGTCGGTATACGCTGGCAAGATCGCCAAGGTGTGACCGCGATGTTGTCACTTCCATTTCTACGGCAGTTATGATTCGAATCGTTGTGCGTCAGCCTTTTAATAGGCTACGTCACGACATCGTCGGCGATGCGTGCAACGCGCTATGCCTAAGTTAGACTATCGTTGGGCATAGGTTGTGTAGGCCGACAACAGGTTCAGCATTCATTGGTATAAGTAATCTACAACACAACGAAACGTTCTGTGTCCGTTACCAATGCGTTATACATAAGACCAAGTCGCTATGAATACGTCCGAATCTTTAAAAAAAACATCAAAAGTTCAACGTAAGCCAGCGTTTTACATACATTTTAATACGTTGCCACCGCTGGCTAAAACGTCAAGGTGTGACCGGGCCTTTAGGTTGAAAACTCGACTTTGTGAAAATTATTAAATTATCATAATCTAAAAGTTGGGAGTCAGGAGGATCTTTAAAAGTAAGCAGGTTTTTCCACATCCGCTCGAACCAACTTTAAGACATTTTAATGAATTTGGAAGATTTTTATGGTTGTTAAATTTTATCTTATTTTCCCAAATGGGTAAAAAATCATTCATTTATATCTTTGGAAAACAGGTTATTTAATTTTTTTATTGGCTTTTTTGGAAACTCTATGTTTTATCCGAAGTTCAGTTTTAATTTCAAGATAATCCACTACAGTCAAAGCTTGTTACTATGCCACCTCGCTTCTATGCCACTCTCGCTATTATACCACTTTTGCTCGGTCCCGACAAAATTCAATACAAAATAAATTTACTATGCCACCCCCTACTCTCGCTATCATGCCACTACTGTGTGACTGTTAAAAGGCACGAGTCGTGAAAAAGTCTGTATTGCGCAGTGCTCGATTATCACACTCACGTCCAAAGGCGAAGCGACGAACTACAGTCCAGCTGCGCACAACATAACTCAATACGTACGCGCATAGTCAGACTGTGTCAAAACACGCGATTCTTCTCCCCGATGCCAGCCACAACAAGCCAATCACAACACGCACAACGAGACACAAAAAAGCGCGAGCACACACACAGACACGCAGGCACATGTACAACAGTGACATCATTTTTTTTCAAATTCAGCCCATAATGTCAGCTCAGAAACGCAAGCGAACCGACTTTACGCTGAAGGAGAAGAAGGAGATCATCGATGCCGCGAAGAAGGAGCCGAATCAGTCCAAGTTGGCCAGGGAGATTAGCAAGAAATGGGGCGTCGAAGTTAAGAGAACCACCGTGAAGGGCATTCTCAGCAAGAAGGATGCAATCGAGGCTGCAATCAAAGCTGGATTTCCATCGAAGCACATGAAGTTGACGCAGGCTCACGACACGAAGCTTGATGAGGGAGTGCTCATGTGGCTGAAGCAATCAAGAGGACAGAATGTGCCTGTCAGCGGCGATCTGATCAAGGAGAAAGCGATGAAACTGGCCGAGCTGATGCACATCCCAGACTTCATGGCGAGCGACGGTTGGTTGGGCAATTTCAAGAAGCGCCACGGCATCACGTTCAAGACAGTGCAGGGTGAAGCTGGAGCGGTGGATTCGCAATCCCTTCTTGAGTGGCAACAACAGGTTCTCCGGCCCTTACTCGGGCAGTTCTCCGCAGACGACGTCTTCAACCTGGACGAGACTGGACTCTTCTGGCAGCTGCTTCCGAACAAGACCATGGCTTTCAGGGGAGAGCGGTGTACTGGAGGAAAGAAAAGCAAGCAAAGGATCACTCTTCTGGTTGGGGCAAACATGAGCAGCAGCGAGAAGTTCCCTCTTCTGGTGATTGGCAATTCCAAGAAACCCCGTGCCTTCAAGAACAAAGAGATCCCGGTCAAGTACAAGGCGAACTCGAAGGCGTGGATGACGGCGGAGCTTTTCGAGGAGATGTTGCGTGCGTGGGACGGACGACTCGGCCAGCAGGGATGCAGAGTGCTGGTCTGTCTCGATAACTTCTCTGGCCACCCTCCCGAGCTCGAGCTGAACAACATCCAACTGGTCTTCTTCCCACCCAACACGACAGCCAATTCGCAACCAATGGATCAGGGAATCATAGAGAACCTCAAGCACCACTACAAGAAGCTCCTGCTATGCCGCGACGGAAAGGAGTTCAAGTTCACGTTGCTCGACGCTCTACATGTCGCCCGGCGTGCTTGGGAGCAGGTCGGCAAGTCGACGATCAGGAACTGTTTCGCGAAGGCCAAGTTCATCGAAGAGGAGATCCAAACTGAGCCACAGGATGCGGAGCTGCCCGACATCTGGGAAGCTCTGCCTGCCGAGGAAAAGATGCACGAGAACGAGGAGATCGAGCTGTCTGACTTTCTCGAAGCTGACGAGCGCCTCTTGACTGGCGGGTATTTCACGCTGGAGGAGATTGCGGAGGAGATTCTGTGCAGTGAGGAGCCGGTGGAAAGCGAAGATGACGAGGTAACTGTCGAGGAGGAAATCGTTCCGTTCGAGGAAGCCCAGCGCGCTTGTAGCACCGTCCGGAAGTTCATGCAGCAGAGAAGCGGGAAGCCCGGTGTGATGCAAGCGTGCGATCGGCTAGACAACGAGATGCCCGAGATCCGCCGAAAGAAGATGCGCCAGCCGACGATTCTTGAAAGCTTTGTGTGTCGTGAATTTCTCACCATGCCATATGTTAGTGTGTGAACTCTGTTAGTGTGTGTATGTTCTCCGTTCGCTTAGCTTATACAACAGTCGTGCCTTTTACTTGCAGGAATAAATTTTGTCTAAAGATTAACTACAAATGGGTAACTTGAGAAAATAAGGCTGTTTTTACAAAATCTCGTTACTATGCCACTCTCGCTACTACGCCACTTTTGCTCGGTCCCGACGGGTGGCATAGTAACGAGCTTTGACTGTATTTTATTTATACAATATCTTGTGTTGATATTTCCCTGAAAATGACAATCGTTAATAATATAAATCATCAATCCACGAAACATGGTCATCATTTGTTCAGTCTCTTCTCTTGTAAGAAAAGGTGTATTATCACCCTCATACTTTACATTCATTTCTCAAATCAATCTTGTGAAGTAATTCATTTTTGGTGTAAATCTCAAAGAATTATATTCCTTTTTATTATTTATTTTATTATCATTAATTAGAAGATAATCACAGAATATACATTGTTTATAGGCTTTTGACTGTGTTTAATCCCCGTCTTTCACATGCAGGACAATTCTCAAATTTGTCATTTGGAGAATCAGGAAATTCAAGAGGCTCAAAATCTAGTAAACGATTCATATTTATAAAGTAAAACTTTACTTCAAATAAAATTCATCTTCAGTATCATCTTCGGTACTTTCATTGGTGCTTTCACAATAATCTATAAAACTACTTTCATAATTATCGTTTGAACACAAATTCTCGGTATCATAACTGTCTTCTGTTCCAACAGAGATACTATCATCATTCTCATAATCTTCAAAATATTCAGTTGAATAATGACTCATGTTTAATTAGTGGAAAAACATAACCATCTTTATCCATATACTTTTTTTCATGAACAGATTCAACAACTACATTTTTTATATTAAAGGTAATTTTAAAATGGTCTTTAACTACTATTGAACGAAATGTTATTTCACCTGATATATTAACATCCTTCATTTCATCAAAATTTTATGTATAAAAATTCTTTAGGGTTGTTGAAAAAAAAATACAAATTTCTCCTTGCATATTACAGATGGTCTAATCTTTTCTTTCGAAAGCTTCCTCCATAAGGTTTTTCTTTTTTGATACTCTTTCTTGTTTCATTGCTTTTTCTAGTTTTGAATAGATTGCCATAAGGAGAGGAGAAACTTTTGTTCGAGCTACTTTAATTGATGTTCTTTCAGATATACTAAAAGCCATTCCACTGAAGGAAATTGAAGAACTCATATTATTCACCATAATTGTTTTTATCCAATCGTTGTTATATTTATCTTTATTGAATTTTACATCCTCAACATATCTCTCAGTATCTTTTACAAATGGAGATTAATTGAAACTTGTCTTTTGTGTCTTGATACATTGTATTTATTCAGTGAAAAAAGTTGGAGGATAAAATTGTTTAAAGCACAGATTCACCGATAAATTAAACGGAATTTTCATCAAGAAAATTTTATTTTAAGCAAAGTTTTGTTTTATAAATATGGTGAGTACAACGTACGTACAGGATTGTAATCATGAGAATTACAAACCACACAGGTTTATCTCCACTTGACCAAGAAAAAAAACATTGTGATAGATGTGATAATGATATTCTTTAAATTTTTTTTTATAATAAACACCTTCAATCATGCAAACACAAGAAGAATGAAGAAAGGGAAGGTGCCACTAAAATCTCCACTGAAACCACTGATGGGGCATTGAAAGGACATATAAAATAAGATTGTTTCACCTTCAAGACCCTGGACCATCTTCAATCATTGAAGCTGTTGATATGGTTAAACAAGTATTGAAACGTTAATTAAAAACACATTAAGTGAAAGGAAAACTTTAAAGTTTTATATGGGAGTAAAATTGAATATGGTAAGAGAAGGTGATGAAACTACTCCCTATATGAGGACAAACCCTCACCTTATCTCATCATTTCAAGATTTAGTAAGATGTGATGTTTATGATGAACTCCAGAGACAAGAACAAGATGTTGATAACACTGTAGTAGGTCGTGGATTTGCAATTACAAAAAAATCTTTATAGAAATACACATCTTAAAATCAGATCCTCTTCAAGCTTCTTCTTGTATTTATTTACCAAAAGAGATAAAACTTTAGAAAGCGGTTGTTAATATTCAAAACAAAGATAATAAATGTTTTCTATGGTCTGTTCTTGCTCACTTACATCCTCCACAATGGAATCCTGAAAGGGTTGAACATTTTCAGAAATACGACAATACATCAAATGTTAAAGATTTAATGTTTTTAAATTTAGTTTTTAAATTTAAAGTCATTGAGAGATATTCCTAAATTTGAGAAAATGAATAATCTATCTGTTAATGTATATGGATTAACGGATACAAACAAAGTTCAGATATTAAAAATTTCAAACAACGATATTCATTGACCTTCTCTACTTTACTTCAAAGGAAAAATCACATAATGCTTTCCTCAAAAATTTATCAAGATAAACCAAATCACAACTATACAAGAGAAAATGTAAAACGTATCCTTGTAAGAGATGTCTCAACTCCGTTCACACAAAATAACCATATAATCAACATTCAAAATATTGTAGTAATCATAAATCAACTGCAATCAATTTACCAAAAGCAGGTTCAAACATATCATTCAAAGATTTTAACAAATGTATAAAACACCAGCTTGTGATATATGCTGATTTTGAAAGTATTCTTGAAAAGATAGATACTGTTTCTCCAAATCCAAATAAATCATACACAAATAAAGATCAAAAACATACTCCTTGTGGTTTCTGTTATTATATCAAATCATCTGTTGGTGATTAATACAATAAGTTAGAACTTTATAGAGGAGAAGATGCCTCAGAGGAGTTTGAAAGACGATTGGAAAAAGACTATACAAGACGAAGAGAAATAATGGTTAAAACCTATAAACCAATGGCATTAACAAAGGGAGAGAAAAAGGAATTTCGAAAGAACAGTATCTGTCATATTTGTGAGGAGAACATTGAGGGAGAGGTCAAAGTTAGGGATCATTGTCATCTTACTGGAAAATATAGAGGTCCAGCTCATTCCTGTTGTAATCTAAATTACAAGCCCCCAAACTTTATTCCTGTCTTTCTTAAAAACAACGCTCACTATGATACACATATATTTATAAATGAACAAAGACATCGGGACATATTTCTGCCATTTCTAACACAGATCAAAAATACATCTTATTCACATAAACAATTCATACATCCCCCATAAACCATATCAGATTTCTTGACACATAAAAGTTTATGGCAAGTCCATTATCTAACTTAGCATCAAATATTAAAAACTTACTGAATCTTAAATCACATTTCTCAAATCAAGAAGAGATTGATCTCTTATCACAAAAGGGAATATATCCGTACGACTACATGGATTCATTTGAGAAGTTTAAAGAAACAGAACTTCTTTCAAGGGAAAGTTTCTACAGCAAGTTGAATAAAACTCATATTTCCGATAGAGATTATACACAAGCTAAAAGGGTTTGGGAGAAGTTTAAAATAAAGAATCTTGGAGAATATCATGATTTGTATCTTAAAACTGATGTACTGTTATTGGCTGATGTGTTTTAAACTTTTAGAACAGTCTGTCATAATAAAAATTCTTATGGATTCAACCCCGCTCACTATTACACAGCCCCGGGTTTGGCTTGGAGTGCGATGTTAAAAATGATAAAACAGAATTTGGAATTAATCAGTGATATAGATATGCTTTTAATGATAGAGAAGGCCAAAAGAGGAGGAATATCTCAAGTATGTTACAAGAGATATGCTAAAGCAAATAACAAATATCTTCCTGATGATAATAAGAATGAGGAAAAACTCCTACCTGATGTATTATGATGCAAGCAATGTGTATGGGTGGGCTATGTCTCAATCTTTACCTCATGGAAAACATAAATGGGTGAAAGAAAAACATTATGAAAAAGTTATACAAGACATTGTTGTCTCCTCTCAAAAAGAATTGGATGAAGCTGAAGTTGGATATTATTTTGAGGTTGATTTAAAATATCCAGAAGAACTTCACAACAAACATAAAGACCTACCTTATGCACTTGATAAAGAAAGTCCAAGAAAAGAATGGCTAAGTGATTACCAACAGTCATTTAATATAAAAGGTTAATCTACAGAAAAACTACTTACTCCATTAAATGATAAGGAAAGTTATGTTTTGCATCAAAGGAACTTGAGACAATATTTATCTGCTGGGTTGAGAGTGAGGAAAATTCATTGGATTTTGAAATTTAAACTAAGTCATTTGTAAAAGAAATATATTGATTTTAATACAAAAAGGAGAACAGAAGCAAAAACAGATTTTGAGAAGGACTTTTATAAATTAATGAGTAATGCCGTATTTGCAAAGACGATGGAAAATTTTAGGAATCGACAAAACATAAGACTTGCTACATCTTGGAAACAGGCTTCAAAGTTACTTAATAGACCAAGTTTTGAGCAAGCAGAGGTGTTTTCAGAGAACTTTTGTGCTATTCATTTGAAAAAAGAGAGTCTTGAAATGGATAAACCTATTTATATAGGAACATCAATTCTTGACTTGTCAAAGTCGATAATGTATGACTATTATGATAATAATTTAAAATCAAAGTATCTATCTATAATTCCAGCAGTGTGTGTGTGTGTGTGTGTGTGTGTGTGTGTGTGTGTGTGTGTGTGTGTGTGTGTGTGTGTATGTGTGTGTGTGTGTGTGTGTGTGTGTGTGTGTGTGTGTGTGTGTGTGTGTGTGTGTGTGTGTGTGTGTGTATGTGTGTGTATGTGACCGCTGTTTCTCAACAACCACTGATCTGATCTAATTGAAACTTGCCAGGTATATTGCTGGGCACCTGAGTATGTGCCTTTTCAAGGTTTGATATTAATCAGACAAGTGATTCCCAAGGTATAGATATTTATTTACCAAAGCAATGACAGGACACGTTGCTGCGGCCATTTATTTACCAAACCAATGACAGGACACGTTGCTGCGTAGATGTGGCCGATGGGGAAAAGGCACCTCAGTTACCAATGACAGGACACATTGCTGTGGCCATTTATTTACAAACCAATGACAGGACACGTTGCTGCAGAGGTGTGGCCGATGGGAAAGGGCACCTTAGTTACCGTGGCATAGGAGTGGCAATGGTCAATGGCAGCGAATGTCATCGCGAGCAAAGACAGGGAGGTAAACTTGATTTTAATTAACTCTGTGTGTGTAAGTATCACAGCAGTTGTTACTTCAATGAAAGCGATAATTCGTGGAATGCATGTGAACATTCCGTATGGACACGCATTACTTCCGGATAGTGATGACTTACTGTATTCTAATAATTTCTCGATTTCTTATGCACATTTATAGATAAACACAATGCCCCAATCCAGTCATCATTTACGAGAGTGAAGGAATGGCCTGTGTGTTTGTTTGAAAGTTTGTTTTTTTTTGCACGTACGGCCACGCACGTATGACCACGCACGTACAAGCACGTGAGAGCAAAGGAACGGCCTGTGTGGTTGTTGTTTCTGGCACGCGGTGTGAAAGTTTTTTTGTTTTTTTTGCACGTACGGCCACGCATGTACGGGCACGCGAGAGCAAAGGAACGGCCTGTGTGGTTGTTGTTTCTGGCACGCGGTTTTAAAGTGTTTTATCTTATTTTATTTGCACATATGGCCACGCATGTACAGGCACGCGAGAGCGAAGGAACGGCCTGTGTGGTTGTTGTTTCTGGCAAACGGTTTGAAAGTTTTTTTTGTTTTTTTTTGCACGTACGGCCACGCACGTACGGGCACGCACGTATGGGCACGTACTAGTAAGGACAATGTGTCATTGTTATATATGGAGATCATGTTATATATTTTACATGGAGATCATTTGGGTCATAAGTCAGTGCTGGCCTATTGGCAGCATCGCGCTCTCTTTGTCGAGTGGTTCAAATACACCGATCTTCAAGACGGCGAGCGTTCGTTTCAGCAGACTCGGTTGCTCGGGTAGATGCAGTGCGTGCACGCTGATCTTCAAAACAGCGAGCTTTGCTTTCCAGAGACTCGGCTGCTCGGACAGATTCATTGCGTTTTTTATTTTGGAGAAGACAGTGTTTTCAAATCTTCTGTCTCTGTCATCCGGGCCCTCTTCTTGGCATCGGCTGCAGCAGAATTACGTCCTAATCGTTCTTTATGGGGCATGTTCGCTTACGAACATACATACAGCTCTGGAAAAAAATAAGAGACCACTCAAAAAAATTTTTTAAATCAGCATCTCTACATGTATGGCAGCCATTCCATCCTCGTGTCTGTTGAATTCCAACACAGGCACACCTCATTCTACTTAGTGAGGTACTGATTAGGTAATCACCTGAACCGAATCTTATTTAACAAGGAAAAGTATAAAAACCACTGCTGTGGTCATCACTATCCTCTTGCAATAGGACCAGCTGGATGGCAAAAACAGTGCTAGTCATACCTCAAAAGTAATTGGAATAAAAAAATAACTATTGACCATGCCAAAAGAGTTGAAAAGAAAAGTTTTGAGAGAGGAAAAGAAGGGTTCAATTCTGGCTTTACTGGCAGAGAGATACAGTGAGCGTCACGTTGCTTCCATCCTTAAAATTTCAAAGACGGCGGTTCATAAGAATAAGGTCAAGCAGCAGACATTGGGGACAACAAAGATACAGACTGGCAGAGGGCGAAAACGACTTTCCACTGACCAGGATGACTGCCAACTCATTCGAATGTCACTCAACAACCATAGGATGACATCAAGTGACCTACAAAAAGAATGGCAAACGGCAGATGGGGTGAAGTGCACGGCAAGGATGGTTCGAAACAGGCTCCTAGGGGCAGGGCTGAAGTCATGCAAAGCTAGAAAAAGCCGTTCATCAATAAGAAGCAAAGAAGAGCCAGGCTGAGGTTTGCGAAAGACCACAAGGATTGGACCATAGAGGACTGGAGTAAGGTCATCTTCTCTGATGAGTCCAATTTTCAGCTTTGCCCAACACCTGGTCGTCTAATGGTTAGACGGAGACCTGGAGAGGCCAACAAGCCACAGTGTCTCACACCCACTGTGAAATTTGGTGGAGGATCGGTGATGATCTGGGGGTGCTTCAGCAAGGCTGGAATCGGGCAGATTTGTCTTTGTGAAGGACTCATGAATCAAGCCACGTACAAGGTTGTCCTGGAAGAACACTTGCTTCCTTCTGCTCTGACAATGTTCCCCAACTCTGAGGATTGCTTTTTCCAACAGGAGAGGCTCCATGCCACACAGCCAGGTCAATCAAGGTGTGGATGGAGGACCATCAGATCAAGACCCTGTCATGGCCAGCCCAATCTCCAGACCTGAACCCCATTGAAAACCTCTGGAATGTGATCAAGAGGAAGATGGGTGGTCACAAGCCATCAAACAAAGCCGAGCTGCTTGAATTTTTGTGCCAGGAGTGGCATAAAGTCACCAACAGCAATGTGAAAGACTGGTGGAGAGCATGCCAAGACGCATGAAAGCTGTGATTGAAAATCAGGGTTATTCCACAAAATATTGATTTCTGAACTCTTCCTAAGTTAAAACATTGGTATTGTGTTGTTTAAAAATGAATATGAACTTGTTTTGTTTGTATTATTTGAGGTCTGAAAACACTGAATCTTTGTTGTTATTTTGACCAGTTGTCATTTTCTGCAAATAAATGCTCCAAATGACAATTTTTATTCGGAATTTGGGAGAAATGTTATCAGTAGTTTATAGAAGAAAACAAAAATGTTCATTTTACTCAAACACACACCGATAAATAGTAAAACCAGAAAAACTGATAATTTTGCAGTGTTCTCTTAATTTTTTTCCAGAGCTCTATAGACATAAATATATGCATTATACAAATATATGTATATATATATATATATATATATATATATATATATATATATATATATATTACACACACATATATATATATATATATATATATATATATATATATATATATATATATATATATATATATATATTACACACATATATATATATATATATATATAGATAGATATACATATATACATATACACCTATATATTATATATGCTGTTGTTCTTCTTTCGGCTGCTCCCGTAAGGGGTCGCAACAGCGGATCATCCGTTATGATCCGCATACTGATTTGGCACAGGTTTTACGCCGGATGCCCTTCCTAAGGGCCCTGTCACACCTTGACATTTTAGCCAGCGTATGGCAACGTATCAAAATGTATGTAAAATGCTGGCGTACGCTGAACTATTGATGTTTTTTTTCAGTTTTGGGCGTATTCATAACGAGTTCGACATATGCATAACGTGTTAGTAACGTACACAGAACGTTTCGATAACTTATAGATAACTTATACCAATGAATGCTTAGCGTGTTGTCAGCGTTCACAACTTATGCCCAACGATAGTCTAACTTATGCATAGCGTGGCAGCGTATTGCCGACGATCACGTGGCGTAGCCTATTGATAGGCTGCCGCTCAACGATTTAAATCATAACTGCACTAGAAATCGAAGTGTCAACATCAGCGTCATGCCGAAGAAAAAAAAAATATATAAAAAAAAAACCATGGAGTCTGGAACACTGACGGGTTCCTCCTGTGAAGCCCATTTGTATATACCAATTCCCCTAAACGCTGCCAATACGCCATTATAAGGTAGCTGTAAGTTAGAAACACGTTCAGCAAGTTCTGTGGTCGTCTGGAATACGTCAACATACATCAATTTGCGTTGGATATACGTTACACATAGGTTCAAAGCACGTTACTCATAGGTTAGAAATAAGTTTCGGGTATGCTAAACATGACCTCGACGTGTTTCGACTTATGAGTAACTTATGTGTCGATGTAACATGTAAGTAACATGTGTCGACGTGTGTCAACGATCGCATAACGTGCCTACAACTTATGGCCAGGTATGCGGAACGTGAGCGTCATACGCTGGTTTACGTCGAAAAATTTTGAGCATGCTTAAAATTTGTGGACGAGCTCGGTATACTACGACATATGCCAGCATGCTTCAGCGTGCTCTTAACGTATACAAAACTTACCCGTAACTTATTCGACGTGTGCCAGCGTATTCACCAAATTTTTCATACGTCGGCATACGCTGGCTAAAACGTCAAGGTGTGATATGGCCTTGACACAACCCTAGTCGCCTCTTACGGCACAGGGATAAGGATTGGGTTTCGCCATGATACCGGGCTGCCCTACACCCTCTCATAGCGCGGCCCAGCGCAGAGCCCCCGTCCTCAAGCAATCCTCCAACCCAAGCCTCCGAGTAGCCGGATTACAGGCGCACGCCACTACGCCCGGTAATATGCATATATATATATATATATATATATATATATATATATATATATATATATATATATATATATATATATATATATATATATATATATATATATATATATATATATATATATTGTTGCGGTCTTCGCGCCCGCCGGCGTGCGACGGCCACGTAACTCGAATCGCGGCACGTCGCCCACCGGACGGACAATCCAGTCGTGACCCTCTCGGACTAACGCCGGGAACCAGTCACGGGTGGACCTTTCGGTCTCACCGCGATCGAGCCAATCAGCCCCCGCGTGGGATAGGGTTGCTCGCCAAATTCGAACTACCTAAGTACCCACGCGGAGGGTAGACCGGGCGATCGCACCTCGCCGCAGGTCGACTTCGGACACGGGCCACTTAAGCGACCCGTTCCGTACTATCAGAATAACCGAGCGGTGTTATCGTCGACCTCGACGGTTCGATTAATTATCGGGCGTACTCAGCCCACTACCAACCCTTTACGTGAAGCAAGATGGGGGTTCAATGGGGAAAAGACGAAGCGAAGCGGGAAACAGTTCAACAATAAAGCACATTTATTCTCGGCACACGGGAAGCACACAAATACAATTCCACCAAATGCACACAAAAGAAAACACAATTCCATTTACACAAAAAGCAAACATAAAAGTGAAAACACAGTGCAGAGCTAATACCGACTACCGAGCACACGGCAACACTTATACAATTCTACTTCACAGACGGCGCCGACAACACATACCCAAAACCAAGGAAAAGAAATCCCCCAAGAATGAGGTAGGCCTGAGGCCGAGACCGGGTCGGGCCTACCCGTCTGGTGATGAGACGCGGAGCGGCGATGGCGCCTCTCTCCGCGGGCCTCGTGGACAGTGCCTGGCAGGGGGTGGGAACGGGGCCCCCTTGGTCGCACTATCTCAGCGCGGGGGGAAACAGGAGGGGGTTGCTGATGCTCGGGGTATAGAGGATCTTTATTATATGCGACGAGCGTCTCCACCTCGGCCAGGTCGCGCTGTCGGCCTCCCTCGGGTGCAGCTTCCTGCACGACGCGAGCACCCCCTCGTCTGGTGTCGCCGCCTTTCCACAGCTCCGTCCCCTCCGTTCCGACTCCAACGCACACGACGAGCAGCTCCACCGCCCGCGAAGTCTTGACCCTCTGCTTCCGACTCTCCTCTTCTTGACTCTCCGACCTCGTTCTGCTGACTCTCTCGTTCTGACTCCTCGTTCTCGTTCTGCTGACTCTCCGACGACCTCTGACTAACGAACACGGTCCTTTTATCCCCCGTAACTTCGCCTTTGACCTTTCACCTCGCTCCCCATTGGCCCAAGAAAAAGTGGGCGTGAAGGCTTTTTGATCCACAAATTTGCATATATCCATCGTTCTGGAGGCGGGGCCAAATCGCCCCTCGCTCACCGATTGGACGGCAAAAAGTGGGCGTGTGTCGTTTTTGATCCGTTTTTGAAGCAGAAAATCCGTGGTTTTGTACACGCTGTTCAACGTGCGCCCTACACGAGTCCAGCATCGGTGCCCATGAGTGGCGCGAGATGACGGTGATGCGATGGTGGCGAGTTGTGACGGTAAAGGTCGTGGCGGTTGTGGTGAAGCGGCGTTGTGGTTGGCGGTTGTTGTTGTGGTTGTGATGGTAATCATGGCGGATGGTCCAAAATAAAGATAGTAAAAGAAAAACGGCTATCCTGAAGAGTCGCAGCACGTATAAATGACATGTATTCCCACTAGACAACGGGTTTGGGCCTAACTACACATGCACTTACCGAGATACCTCACCTAAGGGACCTGAATGGTGGTTTGCGAATCTGGTAACCACAACACTACGCCCTTCCCTTTTTACAGACTCGTCCCGAGTCGTCAAATTTTCGTGTGCCATCATGTGTAGTTTTCCCCTAGTACACTTTACCTACGGATCCCTGAGTGCGACATTCATGGTATTCGTGTCCCCAAAATAAATAACCTGAGGGCTGCGTAACTACCTAAACAAACTCACTCACACGGACGACTTAAATAAAATTGCCGGCGCTAAGACATACATGCCGGGGGCGCACTCATATTTACAGTACATCTTAACCTTAACTTACAAATTTTACACTAAACCATGGCCCAGGATCACTGAACTCTGCAAAGAAAGCAGTTAGCAGGGAGCCAGGCTGCCCACATGCAGTCTCTGGCTCAAACAATGCAGGTGACAGGGAACGTGGCTGGCTGCTCACACGCAGTCCAAGGCCTTCCCTTTTGAACTGAACTCAGTGAACCACAACGGTGCTTGGGCTGCACAACGCAGTCTCCGTGCCAGCTCAAGTGGCACACGCAATGAGCACAACGAATGGATGGATGGATACAAACACGGTGCACGGGCCGCCACTGCAGGCCCGTGTTGTAGCTGCCAACAGGGCAGTTCTTGCAGCTTGCAAACTGTTGCCTTGATCCTGGCGCACATGGCAATGAACAGGGGGGGGCAAAGCAAAAATTGAACGGGGCTGGTGAACGTGGGCAGTGGGCATGGCATGGCAAAGGTGAGCAGGCAAACACAGCCCGCAGAAGAAGGCCGCTGCAGGCAAACACAGCCCGCAGAAGAAGACCGCTGCAGGCAAACACAGCCCGCAGAAGAAGGCCGCTGCAGGCAAACACAGCCCGCAGAAGAAGACCGTTGCAGGCAAACACAGCCGGCAGATGAACTGGCCGGCACAGGCCTCGAAGAAAAACAGCCAGCAGATGAACTGGCCGGCACAGGCCTTGAAGCAAAACACGGCCAGCCGATGAAGTTGGCCAGCCTTTGCCGTTCAATGGAGGTTGGTGGAGGGAGTGCGGTGGTGCTGGCCACTTGGAAGGCGGGCTCGGACCTACCTACCTGTCTCCCTCCCAACCTATCGCCTTTGCCTGTCACTGTACATACCCACTCCCTTAATTTGTGAAACCCCAATTTAGCCCCAACTTATTTTTTTATTGTTTTTATTTTTACTTCCCCACTATAAATCGTCCCCTAACCCCCTTTATCGTCCTTGTTCGGCTAACCTATTCTGTCACCTAGCCTACTCCCAACCCCTACGTTCCCTTCCCAGAGGGGAATAAGGGAGAGCTAACGTCCTGTGTCGAGGCCCAGCGAAGCCTCAGAATGGCCTCCCCAGAGTTCGGCGATCTAACCCAAAGTGGGTCCAGCGGCCCACAACGAGAGCGAGGGGATGGATGGTGCGGAGGGGTACATCTCCTAATCTACCCTAACCATTTAACTGTTAAACTACCCCGGGGCTTTCAACAAGCGCCTCTCGCTTAAACTATTGGTTCTAACAACCCAGATTCCCGTCGCCTGTGTTGGTGTCCTCACAATTTCGGGCCTCGCCCCCCAATTTTCTCTCCGTGCCCTCACACGGTCTCCTGGCTGGGACACGTGGCTCCCTTTGGCAGGCACGACCCTCTGCCGATTCTCCCGCTATGGCACCCCCGGGCACTACACTGCCTCCGAGCCTACCAGCTCCCTAACACCGGGAGTGCCCCCATGGCACCTCCCCTGAAACGCACACGTGGCAGGCCGGCCTCCCGGGCCCCTTTCCGAGGGTCACCCGTGCCCACAACACTGCCCACGCGGCTAATGGCGCCCCGGGCCCCCGCACCAAGCAGGCGCACCCGTGCCCACTACGCTATCCCGGCCCCCCATGGGCCCTTGGCCTACCACGGCCGACTAGCCTGGTGCCCGGTGTACCCACTCAGCGATACTCACCTTTCGCAGCCACGCTCCCAAGCCCGTCAACAGGGCTCCTGCACCCCTCCAAATGGGTCTCGAGCCTACTTTCCCACCAACAACAAAACGACCTCCATTTTCAATTTGACTAACCCAGCTAACTCACTTTACTCTGACCCCGGGGTCCCTTGGGCGGGAGTCACTCCTCCCCCCAATCACTCATCGCACCATGCATTCCCCATTCGCTCCATACACACAGACCCGCTGGCCTCACTCACTCACCAAGTACTCACCTCACAACTCTCATCTCTTCAACACACACACCGCTGAACTCTGCCATCCTCCTAACTACCTCCCCTAACTAACTCGTGCTCCCACGTCATCCCTTAAACTAGTAGCACGTTCCTTTTAACACTACGTAGCTAAGCTACGTCCCCTCTACACATCCACAAGTCTGTCACTGTCTCCAAATCATTCATTTTATTTCCCAACCTAAATCTGGCTACAATCCCTCTACCTAATCCATTCCACGGACTCCATGAGGACTTACCCCTGCCCCATGAAGTCGGTCTAACTAAGCTAACCCTTCCCCCTAACTAGTTTCCATCCTGTGCCCAGGCGTAAGGGGGTCTTTCACCCCTTGCCCAGGAATCCTGTACACCCGAAAGTGAGGCTTGCTTCTTCTTTCTTTTTTTTCCATGCGCAGCACCTGCGCGGCAACTCAGAGCTCGCGCACTTTGCACCTGCCCGTGACGTCATGCAGCTGCACGTGTTCCTCGTCCCTCCTTGGACGGGACCATCCGGCAGAGATACCCCTCCTGCCGGATTCCAACCCCACGTGCAGCCATGACGTCACCGTGCGCATAAAAAAAAACACAAGCCACACGTCTCGAGGGGTTCCCCACGCGAACACATGTGCTTTGCCCGTTGGAGCTTAACACACACGATCGCGTGGAGAACCCGTCGGTCCAAATCCATTTACCTGCCTAAACTTTGTCCGTCCGCGGGATCGGCAAATCCACCGCGTGCGTTTCCGGACCGGGACTTCACTCTCGCAAGCGAGCACGTGGTGGTCTCGTGCGTTGCACAGCACGAACCGCGTGCTCACTGCTGGGTGAACCCGGCACGGTCCTCGAAACAACTACAGCCGCTACTCGGCTTTCTCTCCTCTGTCGCCGTCTCCGTCGCCATTCCACACACGCATACCTGCGTGTCACGACGCACACAGTCCACACCATCACATTCACACCGGGAGACGCGGCTGCGTGCTCCCGCATGCCAACCGACATCTCCCTCACATACCGCTCTCTCACACACACGGTCTCCCTGGCACACAGCGACCTTGCACACGGCCGTTCACTCACGCGTGCCTCACTACTCACACAAACCATACTACTCACACGTGGTGCTCTATTCACTCGCGCGGGGGCACTCACCCGCGGTGCCTCACCCACACACGCGAGGGCACTCAACCGCTGTGCCTCATCCACACACCGTGCCTCACTCATACACGCGGGGGCACTCACCCGCGGTACCTCACTCACACACGGCGTGCTGGGAAGCACGCACTCCGGCACCATCGCCACCACACCACTCACACACGGGGTCACTTCCACACACGGGGACGCACTCACACCTTGCACCACACACACAGGGACAACCACACTGGGGATTCGTGTCCCCACAAGGGTCTCCGGGGCCTCTATACCCCCCAAGCTCTCCGTGCACCCGTCCACAGCACTCGTCCCCTCAACCTCGCAAAACACGACCGAACTCACCTGGTCGTGACTCGCCTCAAGGGGGCATACTCCCTCCCCTCGTTCCTGGAGGAGGCCATCCCGCTGCTCGCACCGGGTCCCTACACGCTCCGCGAGCTCACCCCCATTGTCCTCCACTACCTCCGTGTGTGCGTGCGCGTCACTTACCCCGTCTTCATCGTGTAGTCTTCCCTCTATCGTTCCCATCTCCCGTGTCTCTGCCAACTCTTCACCCTTTACCTCCCTTGTCTCAACTATTATTTCCGTTGTCGTCACCTCGTGTCTCGTCTCACACGTTTTGGTCTCCCCATTTAATTTTTCCCTTTCGGTCATCGTCACGACCCTCGCCCAACACGTTCCACGAATTATTTTTTCACCCGCCTCCACCGCGGGCCTGTCAGCCGTTGTACCCCCTTCCAGCTCGTTTGCTCCCACACGTGAAGTCGCCATTCCCAGCTCCCTGGTCACGGCCTTCATGCCCGCCTGCAGGCATCGGCCCATGTTCTGCGTCTCACCCCGGAACTTTTTCGTTTCTTCCTTCATGTTTGTTACCATTTTAGTTTTCATGCGTTTTATTTCGTTTGTGAATGTATCCATCTTTTCGTTCATGCCTTTCATTTCGTTTTTCATTTCATTTGCGTTTGCATCCATTTTTTCGATCATTTTCGCATTCATCTTTTCGTTCATTGCCGCCAGCATGGCGCATAGCTGGGCCATGTTGGATGCACTCAGCTGAGCCGTTTCGGCAAGGGTTGAGGAAGGGTCTTGGTGGAGAGGGGGGGGGAGGTGTCATACACCGCGGCCGCTGCCGCACCCACCTCGGGTCCTGGGTTCAGTTGGGCGAGTTCGTGTTCCTGCACAATCAACATTTCCTGCTCAGGGATTCCATCCTGGACCATGGATCCTACACATTCTACATCCATTTCTAATACCCCCGGCTCCCGCTCGCCTTGAGACGCCATCTTGCTTCTCGTGAAGGGTTAATTTGCTCGCTCGTAATTTGGAGGGAATCGGGGGTCGCTTCTCTCACCCCTGGACCGATTCCCGTGAATTTCGCTGGAGACAGGAGAGCCTGTTGTCCCGCTCTCCAATACCAGTGCCGCGAGGAGGGCGATGAATTTGTATCCCACTCCTGACACCAGTGTTGCGGTCTTCGCGCCCGCCGGCGTGCGACGGCCACGTAACTCGAATCGCGGCACGTCGCCCACCGGACGGACAATCCAGTCGTGACCCTCTCGGACTAACGCCGGGAACCAGTCACGGGTGGACCTTTCGGTCTCACCGCGATCGAGCCAATCAGCCCCCGCGTGGGATAGGGTTGCTCGCCAAATTCGAACTACCTAAGTACCCACGCGGAGGGTAGACCGGGCGATCGCACCTCGCCGCAGGTCGACTTCGGACACGGGCCACTTAAGCGACCCGTTCCGTACTATCAGAATAACCGAGCGGTGTTATCGTCGACCTCGACGGTTCGATTAATTATCGGGCGTACTCAGCCCACTACCAACCCTTTACGTGAAGCAAGATGGGGGTTCAATGGGGAAAAGACGAAGCGAAGCGGGAAACAGTTCAACAATAAAGCACATTTATTCTCGGCACACGGGAAGCACACAAATACAATTCCACCAAATGCACACAAAAGAAAACACAATTCCATTTACACAAAAAGCAAACATAAAAGTGAAAACACAGTGCAGAGCTAATACCGACTACCGAGCACACGGCAACACTTATACAATTCTACTTCACAGACGGCGCCGACAACACATACCCAAAACCAAGGAAAAGAAATCCCCCAAGAATGAGGTAGGCCTGAGGCCGAGACCGGGTCGGGCCTACCCGTCTGGTGATGAGACGCGGAGCGGCGATGGCGCCTCTCTCCGCGGGCCTCGTGGACAGTGCCTGGCAGGGGGTGGGAACGGGGCCCCCTTGGTCGCACTATCTCAGCGCGGGGGGAAACAGGAGGGGGTTGCTGATGCTCGGGGTATAGAGGATCTTTATTATATGCGACGAGCGTCTCCACCTCGGCCAGGTCGCGCTGTCGGCCTCCCTCGGGTGCAGCTTCCTGCACGACGCGAGCACCCCCTCGTCTGGTGTCGCCGCCTTTCCACAGCTCCGTCCCCTCCGTTCCGACTCCAACGCACACGACGAGCAGCTCCACCGCCCGCGAAGTCTTGACCCTCTGCTTCCGACTCTCCTCTTCTTGACTCTCCGACCTCGTTCTGCTGACTCTCTCGTTCTGACTCCTCGTTCTCGTTCTGCTGACTCTCCGACGACCTCTGACTAACGAACACGGTCCTTTTATCCCCCCGTAACTTCGCCTTTGACCCCCTCCCTTTGACCTTTCACCTCGCTCCCCATTGGCCCGAGAAAAAGTGGGCGTGAAGGCTTTTTGATCCACAAATTTGCATATATCGATCGTTCTGGAGGCGGGGCCAAATCGCCCCTCGCTCACCGATTGGACGGCAAAAAGTGGGCGTGTGTCGTTTTTGATCCGTTTTTGAAGCAGAAAATCCGTGGTTTTGTACACGCTGTTCAACGTGCGCCCTACACGAGTCCAGCATCGGTGCCCATGAGTGGCGCGAGATGACGGTGATGCGATGGTGGCGAGTTGTGACGGTAAAGGTCGTGGCGGTTGTGGTGAAGCGGCGTTGTGGTTGGCGGTTGTTGTTGTGGTTGTGATGGTAATCATGGCGGATGGTCCAAAATAAAGATAGTAAAAGAAAAACGGCTATCCTGAAGAGTCGCAGCACGTATAAATGACATGTATTCTCACTAGACAACGGGTTTGGGCCTAACTACACATGCACTTACCGAGATACCTCACCTAAGGGACCTGAATGGTGGTTTGCGAATCTGGTAACCACAACAATATATATATATATATATATATATATATATATATATATATATATATATATATATATATATATATATATATATATATACATGGTCCAGGACAACACCCCCATGCAGGAAGACATTTCCCTGCAGCCAAACCCAGAAGTGGTATTGGGAGTGGCAGGGGCAGCACATGAGCGCCCCCTACTTCAAATTTCCCTCCCAGTCCCTGGCGGATCCGTGCCCAATAGAGGCAAATCAGCTTCGTCAGGGCCATCTGACTTCAACCGGATTATGGAGGGAACGAAACAGTTGATGCAAGAAATGAAGGGGGATTTGGAAAACAAAATGGATGAGATGAGGGGTGATATGCGAACACAGAGAGGGGAAATGCAGAAATGCAAATCATAGGGTTGAACCTGCAGGTGGGTTCGGAGGCAATGAGGGCGGAGTTGGACGAGGTGAAAGGCGAAATGCAGACGATGGACTGGAAAATGGCGCCTGCCCGTGAAGAAATTACCGAGTCCATGGGGAGTGCAACGGCTTTTCGGACCGCAATGGAGAGGGGCAAGGTCGAGGGGACGAGCGACGCCGTAATAATTGGGGGAGAGACCGGTAAACTCGAGCAGGGGATGAGAGAAATAGTAACAGGGACACAAGGGGAGACAGGATTTAGAAATAACTAGTGCGGGCTCGTACGTGCAGGCTCGTACGTGCGTGCCCGTACGTGCGTGCCCATACGTGTGTGGCCGTATGTGCAAAAAAAAAAACAAACAACAAAAAAAAACAAGAAGAATTGTGACGTCAATCGTCATGTCATAGCACCGTGTCCTGTCATTTGTTTGGTAAATAAATGGCCATAACTTGGGAACCACTTGTCCGATTCATATCAAACCTTGAAAAGGCACATCCTCAGGTCCCCAGCAATATACTTGGCAAGTTTCAATGATATCGGACCAGTGGCTGTCGAGAAACAGCGGTCGCAGACACACACACAGACACACAGACACACAGACACACAGACACACAGACACACAGACACACAGACACGCAGACACGCAGACACGCAGACACGCAGACGCACACACACACACACACACACACACACACACACACACACACACACACACACACACACACACACACACACACACACACACACACACACACACACTGCTGGAATTATAGATCGATGACGGAGACGCAGAAATCAAAAGAGGGGGACAAATTGCACGAAACTGAAGTAAAAGAGGAGCACACACGTAGAACTGGTGAGGGACATTGAGGTTGAGCGGGTGGAATGTGTCGAGGCCCAATGCGAGGGTCAGGTTAACTTCCCACAGGAACGAGGGGAGACGATGTGCTCCCTCGAGGCAGGCCGTGACGAGGTGTGTCCAGTAAGGCCGGACGAGGTCAAGCGGGTGCATGGTGCGAAAGAGCACATGCCGAGATTGGGGGGTATAGAAACCCCGGGATCCTTTGGGCTAACACAAGCCCCCGATGTGAATGTCCTCGAGTGTGTGTTAAAATGTGTGCAGACTGCGAGTGACATGGCATGTGTGGAAATGGTGCTCGGACGGAAATGGTGCTCCCAGACGGGAGACGTGGGTCGTATAACGGACGGGAACGGCGAGCCAAATGGGCTGCACAAAATTGTTTTGGAAACAGCGCCGGCTCCGCGGGATGCTGCGTGCGAGGTCCGTTCCATGATTTGCGGGCGGCCCAAGCATGCACGACTTCAGATTGGGAAGCCGGCGCGGAAACGTCTCGCGCTTGGTACAAAACCGGCACGCGCACGGTTTAAATGGCGACGATGGTGTGGATTTGGAAAGCACGTGGCCCCATGTGAGCCCATGTACAGAGGCCCACGTGCTGCTCGCTGCGAGTGCTGTTCGCGGGACGCGTGGAGCGGGTCCCTGGGATGACACAGCCGGTCCTGCTTGCGTTGCAAGCCTCGCGGTGCGGTTCGTGTGCGAGATGCGTCACCGGGGATCTCGCAGCACGAAGTCTGGGTGAGTGGCGCACGGTGCTTCACATGGCGGACGGCTCAAGAGCGAGCGGTTGTTGCGATTAACGGGGCGACATTACACTTATTTTTCGCCCAAATGGAGGGGACGTGCGTGTCAAAATCGCCGCCCTGGCGAAGACGCAAGGTTCATAGAGCCTTGCCCCAAGTACACAATACCCCAGCAGGATGTGGCAAACATCCTCGCCCAGGCAAAGGAGCACTGGTTTAGGGGATGGGGGTTAGCATAGATAGACCGGCCTCATGGGGGGCATGCGCCGTCCTCCGTGGGGCCTGATGAAATGAGTTAGAGGGAGTGTCAGGTTAGATTTCGAAATGGATTTTGGGGGACATGGACAGACATGAACGCGTAGTGGGGACGTACCTTAGCAGTGGAGTTAAAAGGAATGTGCATTTGAATAAGGGATGACGGGGAGCACGAGCTAGTTAGGGGGACGTAGCTAGTAGAGTGCCAGCATCAGTGTTGGTGTGGGAAAAGTAAAACGAAAGAAACATGATGAGTGAATGTGGGACAGCACACCCAAGTGTGAATGGAGTAAATGTGGAATGCATGGTACGAATGAATGATTGGGGGGAGGAGTTAATCCCACCCAAGGGAACCCGGGGTCAGTGTAATGTTAGTTAGTGGGTTAGTTAAATTTACCAAAAGGAGGTCGATTTGTTGTTGGTGTTGGAAGAAGGCACGATACCTCTTTGAAGGGTGCAGGAGTCCATTGACCGGCTGGGAGCATGGCTGTGGAAAGGTGAGTACTGATTCGAGGGGACCCCGGGCACGGAGAAGTTGGCCAGAGTAGGCCTTGGGTCCAAGCGACCGGGATAGTGAAATGGGCACGGGTGACCCTCCGAATGGGACTCAGAGCACCAGAAATGCCACATGGGCATATACGGGGGAGTAGCCAGGAAGGGCACTCCCCACGGTCATATGGAGTTGGTAGGTTCAGAGACAGCCTCAGCTGCCCGGGGGTGCCGTAGTTCGAGTTCAGCAGAAGGGAATCCCTGCCAATTGAGCCACGCTGCCCAGCCAAGAAATTGTGCAAGAGCACGAGAGAAAATTTGTGGGCCAGGCCCAAATTAATAACGAACACCAACACAGGCGACGGGAATCATGGTTTCTCGAACCAATAGTTTAAAGAGACAGGCGTGTTGAAAAGCCCCAGGGATAGTTTAAAGTTTAATAAAGGATAGGACAGATAGGAAATGTGTACCCCTTCGCACCATCCATCCCTTCGCTCTCTGTAGGCCGCTGCATCCACCTTGGAAAGATTGCTGAAATCTGTGGAGGCTATTCTGAGGCTCCATTGGGCCTCAAGACAGATCCACCTGTCTCTTCCTTATTCCCCTCAAGAATGATCTTAGGGGTTGGGAGTAGGCAGGTAGGATAGGTTAGCTGGACAAGGACAGTAGGAGGGTTAGGGACACTTGGAATTATTTTTTTAAAATAATAATGACAATAAAAAGGAAAAAAAGGGGGGAAAGTCTAAATTTTGTTGTTGCAAACTAAGGGAGTGGGTATGGACAAAGACAGGCAAAGGCGATAGGTTGGAGGAGACAGTAGGGTAGGTCCGAGCCCGTTTTCGGAGCGGCTGGCAGCACCGCACTCCCTCCAGAACCTCACGGACCAGACCAGAGGCTGACCAGCTTCATATGCTGGCCTGTTTGTGCTGCATCTGCTGGTCCACATTCGCATTGCCATACCTTGTTTGCCTGCCTCTGCCTTGACCCCATGCCTGCCTAGCCCTTGTTTGCATTTCCCCTGTGTCAACCATCTCCACCATGTGCGCCAGGACCATCCCCTCAAGTTTTGCAAGGACTGCCCTACAGGCAGCCACACCACGGGGACTGCATTTGACCTGCAAAATGATTGACTTTGCTGTGCCCTTTTTCCACAGATCACAGGTCCTGGGCCATGGTTAGTGCAAATAGTAGGAAATGTATGTAATCTTTACCCCACCTGTTTGTTTGTGTTAGCGTCGGCGATATTATTTAAGTTGTCTGAGTGAGTCTGTTAGTTTTGTTACGCAGCGCACCATGTTATTTCTTTTTGGGACATGTATACAAATGTCGCACTCAGGGATCCATAGGTAAAATGTACAAGGGGCAAAAAAAAGCTACACCTGCATGGCACACGAAAATTGATGACTCGGGACGAGTCTATAAAAAAAGGGGGGTAGTGTTACGAATTTGGAAGCCTTTTGCACACAGACAGTCAGCAGTTCCATAGTTCAGTTAGTTCGTTAAGTATATGTGGATAGTTAGAATCCCTCCCCTATGTCTAATGGGTTAATTTCATGTGTGAGCTGCGGGTTTCTTTTATAGTCAGGTTTTTTACATCTTTAAATCTACCAACACCAACAAAACCCTCACATCACTCCTCCCACTCTGTGGGCGAACAAGCGCTTCACTTCACACCACGGCGCGATAACGCACGTGTTTCTGACTACGGATGTGGGCGGAGCCCCATCGCCTTGGAGCTCTGACTCCACCCCATCAAAAAAGAATGTCTCCCCTGTCGACACTTGGAAAGGAAAAAAGAGCCTCTCTCGGGGGAGGAGCACCGAGACGCCAACACGCCCCTCCTCCAATCGCGGCTGCCCACCATGACACCCGAAAACACCCCGTCCAATCCGGAGGTGAATTACCCGAGAGCGGATCCCTCCACCCCGGACGGGGGAGGGATAAGAAGGATCGAGAGCTGGATCCGTGAGGGTTCCTTGGTTCTTTGGAGATCGTTCCTTGCTTCTGGTCTGCTGGGATCTCCTATTCATCGGTCATCGTTCGTGGCTGGCCGGGTCGTTCGTAGGATCCTGGCTGCGCTTGTTGGATTCTGGTTCGTGGGTTCGAGTCCCACCGTGGTGGGTCGTGCTGGAGCGCTCGAGCTGGGGGTCCCCGTTCCCTTCCACGGACTCCGAGCTCCACAAGTGCGGGTCGGTAAAACCTCATGAGGCGGCCAGGTACCCGACCAAACTCTAACCCCCAGCTTGCCTATCCTCCGTGGCTGAAGGGTCCGAATAAAGGCCAGTTGGTGCCATTTCTTTTTGGGTGTGTGTGTCTGTGTGTGGCGCCAGTCTGTAAGTAGAACTGCATAAGTGCCTTGCTTATTGTACATTGCATTTTAGTCAGCCTAACCCTACTCTGTGTCTCCTTCCTTGATTAGTATTTGTAAAATAAACCCTCCTGTTGAATGTTCCAGTTTGTTGTCTGTGTTTTTGTTCATTTACCCAGTATGATTCGGGCTTGAGAATTAGGGAGGCCGATTGTGCCGTAAATTGTTATTTGGGCCGGCGCGGCTTTGGTAATTCCCGCTCGGTTATGCCGGATCCGAGTCGGTAACAGCGACTCGGTTCGGACAAAGCCGGCCGAGGGTGTGGCTTCCCTGGTAGCTAGACCGCGCATCGAATTAGGTAAATTGGAATCAGACAAAAAGACCCTAACCGCACGGTCGAAATATTGGTGTCCACGGTCCATTAAGCGACCCGTCGACTTCGGAGTTATCCGTAGTGACGACCTTCAATTTTGGGTGTTCGGTGGGAGACGGCCCAACTGCTGATCTAGCGGTCGTCCTCGCCACCGAACCCGGCATCATAACAATATATATGTACATATATATACACACACATACATTTATATATATAAAGTTGAAAGTGTGTCTGTTTGTGTGTTTGTCTGTGACCTATGGACACGAAAAGTACTGGACTGATCCTCACCAAACTTCACATGCTGTCAGGACATGTACCCGGGAGTGTCCCGATGTAAAAGAATTGTACTTCCGACTTCCGGTTTCCGAATTATGACGTCATCACCTGATTTCGTAACGTTAATTTTTCAAGTTCAGCCGATTGACATGGGGCCAACGCCATTTGCAATAGACAGTCAGTTGAAGACAATGACTTCCGACTTCCCGGTTTCCGAATTATGACGTCATCACCTGATTGCGTAACGTTAATTTTTCAAGTTCAGCCGATTGACATGGGACCAACGGAATTTGCTAGAGAATGAGAATTAATTAAGTCACAAATGATGACATGAAACCAGTTTCACATTGTTGAGGCATTATGATTTTTTATCTGATGCGGCAATAAATCTTAACATTTTTGAACTCGAGTCTTCTGCATATAAAACATGGCGGGGAAAATATAATATTATAGTGGTGATGAAAAAAAATAATAATGGTGGCAGCCTCTACAATTTTACAATTAACTGTGACATATACTCCTTCAGACCCGCCGTCATCCATGGGATTCCTGTGCGGAGCACAGGTATCCCTGCTAATATATATATATATATATATATATATATATATATATATATATATATATATATATATATATATATATATATATATATATATCGAAATATGATACTTTGAAGAAGGGGTACCTATTCTGATGGTTTTGCGAGTTTTCAATGAAATTACCTAATTTTTCTTTTTTTTTTTCTTTTTTGCAAAATAAATGAAGGTCATAGTATGTAACTTATTCTAGCAACTAATCTAATAATCAAAATACCAATTTCTGGGATTATTAAGAAATAATACATCCCTATTTTTTATTACTGCTCTATTCAGTGACTGTCAGATGCTGAAAAGCACTAAAAGATTTATCGAACAAATTCTTGGACGTAAATTTTCAATTCAATCAATTCTGGGAGTAACAAAAAGCTCTCTAAATTCTGCAAAATTGTTTTAACTGCCTTCTAAATGAATAAAATATTTTTTAAATACCTGTAAAAATATTTTAAAATTTTTTAAAGAAAATTAATTTTTTTATCAAATTCAAAAAAGTGTGACGTGCAGTCGGACAAAAATGCAAAATTACTCTAAACCAAAGCCATGCATGTTTTCAATATTTTTTTTATAATATTATATCTATATCACTGTGTCCCATTTGTAAATAAATTTTAGTGAAAATAATTTGATGCACAGAAGAATAACAGCATTTTTTTAAAAAACGTGACGTGCAGTCGGACATTTGGGTTGGAAAGTTCGGTCAAGCCGCTGTAATTAAGTATCCACCCGGATCATCTCAATTTTTTTTACATTGATTATTGGTAATAAGTTGAATAATTTAAGACACGTAAATACGAGTTATTGATAAACTAGTCATTTTGTTAGGGGATTTCAAAGTCCCAGGCTCTAAAAGGGCAATAAAACAAGAAAAAATGAAAATATGCCAGAATGTGCATATATCATGCGAATCCACCACTGACCGACACAAATGCTGATTTTCTCAGACGGTGGGTGACAACCTTTTGATTAGATGAGAAATTTCATATGGAATGTTTTATATGTTGTATTTTTGCATGGTCATATGTCATATTTTAAGGTTAAACAAGAAAAAAGGCCAATACTGGACATGTATATTCAATAAAAATCCTGTAGATTCAGTTATATACATCATAGACCCATGAACGTATATATTTTAAGGTCCTATGGAACACTGTCTGTGCAATGAACCAAATTTCCTGACCAGTAGTAGTCTTTGTGACTTTCAAAAATGCCACTCAAGTCAGGGTATGCCCTAAAATAGGGTGGTAACCACTTACATGCGCTTAGCCATGCTTGTTCTAAGCTGTCTAGCCTGGGTTTGAATCAGGACACAGCTATAAACTGTCATCTTGGTGTGTCGCAGGGCGGGTGATTCATCATTTTATGTGCCACTAGATGACCTGTGAACCCGTTTGGTTCCCGTTGTGACAGCGGTTGATAAAAATATCATTTCAAAAAAAATAAATGATTGTGTGTCTGTCTGTGACCTATGCACGCGAAAAGTACTGGACTGATCCTCACTAAACTTCATATGCTGACAGGACATGTACCCGGGAGTGTCCCGATGTAAAAGAATTGTACTTCTGACTTCCGGTTTCCGAATTATGACGTCATCACCTGATTTCGTAATGTTAATTTTTCAAGTTCAGCCGAATGACATGGGGCCAACGCCATATACAATATATCTAACATATGATTTTAAGTTTTTGTTTGTCTGTTTGTTTGTTTGTCTGCATGCGCTAATCTCCTGAAAGGTGAAAGATAGGAGCTAACCACTGAAACAAAAAATGTCGGGATGGGCCCCAGGAAGGTTATAGGCTACTAGGTGAATGCACCCGGCGCTGTCCGGGTTCTTTTTGAATGAATTTAATCCTCCAAACATATGTCTGACGCGAGCACAGTATCAATTCCCTATTGGGCCATGGCAGTCATCGGCTAAGGGGGTTGGTGAGGGGGAAACACACCCCCTTCGACCCCCCCCCCCCGGCCGAGGGGCCTTGCCACATAGCCTAACCTTCCTGGGGCCCATCCCGACATTTCTTGTTTCAGTGGTTAGCTCCTATCTTTCACCTTTCAGGAGATTAGCACGTGCAGACAAACAAACAAACAGACAAACAAAAACTTAAAATCACATGTTAGATATATTGTATATTGCGTTGGCCCCATGTCATTCGGCTGGACTTGAAAAATTAACGTTACGAAATCAGGTGATGACGTCATAATTCGGAAACCGGAAGGCGGAAGTACAATTATTTTACACCGGGACACTCCCGGGTACATGTTCTGTCAGCATGTGAAGTTTGGTGAGGATCAGCGCAGTACTTTTCACGTGCATAGGTCACAGAGAAACACACAGACACTCAAACACACTTTCAACTATATATATATATATATATATATATATATATATATATATATATATATATATATATATATATATATATATATATATATATATATATATATATATATATATATATATATATATATATAGATGTGGCAAGGCCCCTCGGCCGGGGGGAAGG
>NC_140967.1:70073274-70145774 GCF_056783735.1 Eptatretus burgeri
ATTTAGCACATTAAAAAAAAATTCTTTCATTCTCGAAAATGGTTCCAGATGAGTGGTTCCGACAGAATGGCAAGATAGATCAGAATCTGCCTGTACCTGTCAGCAGTCGGGAGACCATCAATTTTAAACAAATCACAAACAACATTGGCTGAGATGCAGCCCCCAACCTCCTCAATGCTTCATTGTGGATGTTGTGTGTTGACGATGATATCGTTCTCTTATTCAATATCAAACAAACGACATTGATTGTTGACGAACAATTCTAAATTAAAGTCATCCATAAAGCGCATACCTCCAGTTTTATAATTTCAGCAGTTTGTGGCCGGATGCCCATTTCAACCTTTTGGTTCGGTTTCTTAACTCAGCGGCAGTTATCGACCTGCTGTACATCCATTCACTGAGGCTTATTTGTGCCAAGATGTATCTTACTGTCCTCGAGGTAATATTAACAGCAATCCCTTTGGCAAGATCTGTCCAAGATTATCCTTGACCACATAAAGAACACAAAGATAATAAACATAAAATATTGCAGCAATTTATCATATGGAGTAACTTTCACTAGCCAATTCTATGATTTCTGAAAACTTTGTTTTATAGTATTCCAGTCCTATGAGCAATTTGTTGAAATGCACTCCATGTGTCTACCTGTAAGCTTCACATTGGCACGCCACTTTCTGAATGCTTAGATGACAACAAATGTCAAAAGAGAGGTCAATAAACTTGGGAGGAAACTCCACACCTGAGAAGACTGCTTGGCTCATCAGACCTGCTTCTTCCACATCAAATGACTTTAATGTGAGGGGTGAACAGCAAGTCCATGGCCTGACTTTAAAAGTCTGTAATTGACATTAACAAGACACATCGAAGTTTCACAAGAATTTTAAGTGTTGAAAATCAATGTAAATACCCTTTTGGTGTCATACGACTCATTTAATGTAAGGCTATAATTTTGGGTTAAAGGTTGAATAGAATTGGATCATCCTAAATTGTCCTCTGGTGCAATGGGAAATGGAGGCATCATGGAGTATCCTTCGAAGAGAACAACAAAGTAATCTTTCCGATGTATAACGACAGATGTGATCCCACCTGCTCGCAGGGCCCACTCAGGGGTTCCAGGATCCTGGGGAGGCTTCACAGTCAGTGTCTAACCTTCTCCAGGGGTCCATGAGACCAAGAAGTTCCCAGTGGACGAGATCAAGATCGTATAATACATTAAAAACTAAAGAGATAAATTTAAGATCATACCATCGGCAGATTTCAAAAGCACCTGCTTCGATTTGGTCACCAGATCTGCAGTCACGAGTCGTGTCTTCCGTTCCTGGTCATCGAGTGTGCAGTTGCGATTAATTTCTCTTGTTCCCAAACAATCATCCGTTCAACCATGCCACTAGTTTACTGTGTTAGTCGACTAAGACCTTGATGACAGTTTCTTTTAGATCTTTCCAAAAATGAAATAATAATAATAAAAAAAACTTGACATGTACAGGTACATTCATTCAAAGTACACTGCCACCATGCCAAATAAATAAATAACAAATCCTCCAGCACACGACATCGCCGGGGTGCCTTTGGTGCCCGGTGATACCGCCTTTCAGCACATGGAAACGGAATTGGGAGGGAGAAGTGTACAATAATTGATTAATTGCATAATTAAAATAAATAAATAATAATCGTAAACGAATTAATTTCTTAATCAATTGGATAATGGCATACCAAAACCACCACTGTTTCATACAAATCGAACTTTTTGAAAATTAAGTAATTCATTGAAAAATTAAATAATTAATTGATTAATCAATAAATCAAAATCCTCCTTTATAGCCAAATCACTTGGTCACTGTCATGTCCAAATATCAGCTTCCCAGCTCAAAAGGTGCCTGAGGTATTGCCCCGATGAAAAATAAAATAAATAAGTAATTAATAAATCGATAAGTAATTTATCAATTGATTGATTAATCACAAGATTATAAATAATGTTTTTGCCAAAGCACATCATCACTTTTGTCCCCAAATTTCAGCTTCCTTGCTCATAGGATAGCTGAGATATCGCCGGACAAAGAAAGAAAGAAAATAATTAATCGATTAATCAATTAAACTAAAAACACCCTTAAGAGCCAAATCACTTGTTCACTGTCCTAATTCAGCTTCTGAGCTCTAAAGGTGCCTGAGATATTGCCCAGATAAGAAAAAAAATTAATAAATCGATAATAATTAAGCAATCAGTTAATTGATTAATCCAAAAAAATTACATTTTTGCCAAAGAACATCTTCACTTTTGTCCCCAAATTTCAGCTTCCGAGCTCAAAGGATGGCTGAGATATCACCTGGCCAAACAAACAAACAAGCAAACAATAAAACAAGAAAGACAAGTTGGTAGGCGACATGGCTGCTCGCTCTAGATGGAAAGCTGGCCGACACGACTAGCCAATATTCATGTTCATGCTATCAATCAATTTAGCACAATAAATATGATTATCACAGCCCTCTTAGTTTGTGCCCAGAAACCCGCTTTGTGAAATTTCAGGCATGTTTCCAAAGAGACTCTAACAAATGGCAGCCCTGGTAATTCCATTTATCTATTCGCTAAAGATTTTATTCTTTTATATGATGCTGAAAGACATTCTCCTTGGGCACAAAAATAATAGGTCCCTCGGAGGTCCAGTTTCGGAGGTATTGATTTTTTTGTACAGTCCACAATAAGTGTACAATGTACGATAAAGTATTTTAGCTGTTGCTAAGCAACAGAGGTGTGCATAGCAACCATTCATTTTTGTGTACATGCTCGCCACATTGTACATGTTTCACCCAAGTTTCATCAAAATCAGACTCTTTCTCTTAGAGATATTCGCAATTAACCGTTTCTGAAATGTTCGACATGTACTCGCCCAAAACCTATCTCCTCCTACAAATATTTTTTGTTAGGGCTGCAAATTGGCATGAAGGGAGCTAGATAGATTGCACACAGAACTCTAAGCTTCTATTTTTCGATTTTTATTTTATTTTTTTTCGATTTTTTGACCACTTTAAAGGGCAGTTGCTATGCCGTTGCCAGGGCCCGGGGTCCCATATTCGAAAGCAAACTATTCCCAGAAATATTGGTCCTACTTACCAAATTTCATTGGAATCGGTTGAGTGGTTTAGCCCCGAGGCTTGACCAAAGTTTTTCGGACAGACAGACAGATGGAAATGTCCAAAATAAGGGTGCTCTAAGAGCAGCCAAAAACGGAGTAAAAACTGGGTACTCTCTTCCTTCAGTGGTTAGTGATGACGTCATGCATCGGCTAGATATGGAATTGGGAAAGAGCGGTGTGCAACAAATGGAGTAAAAACTGAGTACTGTACTCCCTTCAATGCCTGGCGATGACGTCATGCTTCGCCTGGGTTTAGCATTGGGGAGCAGTGGTGTACAAAACAGCCTCTCTTCAATCATATTGTAGATTATACTTATTAGTGTCATCAACAGCGCTTAGATCACATTTTGCAAGCTGCTCAGCGAATGGTAAAATAGTCTGCATAAGAAATATATAATACGAGAGAGTTCATAGAACACGTTACCCCGCACAATCTTGAGAAAGAAGGACCTAAACGTGTTTGCAAGCAGTACATTTGATTGGTCGTGATAATGTAAATGCTGTAATATTTCGTCATAAGCCAGCCATTCCTTATTTACCGTTATTTGCAAGGCATGCAATTTCACTGACTTTTTTCGCCTTTAAAAAAAATATATATTGTAATTGACAATCAAAACAAGTACTTATATAAACGTGCGTTTCATTGTCTCAGTTAAATATGACAAATGTTTAAAATGTAACCTTCACCTCAAGAGGCACAATTTCCTGGCGTATACACGTCGTGGTGGCAGCTGCAGCTGGAGTCAAATCCCTCAAGGGAAATCCATGTTATAATCTGGTACGTGCTGTTTGAAAGCGATGGGTGGTATTGCTATCCTGTTTGAACGGGACATCTGGAGATGCCCAGAGACAGTTATTCTTTATTAATTTGTATGTCAACTGTAATTCAGACATTACTTTGTTCTATTGCACCTGTTAAGTTTGCCATACTCTCATATTATATGGCACTGCCTTTCCTCCCTCTCCCCTCATTTTGCTTTCCCCTCCCCACATGCTACCTTCCCCTCCCTCCCTTCACGCTAACCTCCTTCCAAACCTCTCCACCACCATACAACTCTCCGAAGGTTGAGGAGAGGACGGGATGTCAGAGAATGAACACTTTTTTTTGGCAATCAGATCTGTTGCTAAGATCAATTCCACAGTTTACATTGTGAAATTCGGCTCAGGTTGAGATATTCTGGAGCTTATTGCATTCCAATTGTAAAACATACGTGGAAATTAAATAAAGGCACCAACACTGGCATGGCTTTTTAGATGATTGAAGGAAAATGTCCTTCCTTCCCTTACCATCCGCTCACACATACCTCCCACCAAAGCCCCTCCCCCTTTTACCCCCCACGGATTTCTCCAGGCTGTGTTTGACCCGTTTGAACGTGCTGTTTTAACGTACCCCATTTCATTCAATCCTGCACTAATGCTGGCAGATGGGACCATTCCCCCCTCCCCTCCCCTTTCCTCTTCAGTCCCATGACAACATGATAGCATGTGCAAGGTGATAACCCCTCTCACCCTTTCACCCTCAAGTGCCCCTTCCAAACGCAAGTCCAGAACACCTTCTTTCCTTCCACCACTTCCCCCTCCCCTCATCCCTCTCTTTCCTCGCTTTCTCACTATCTCTCATTCCTCACACCCCCAACCCTCACCCTTCCCGTCTCTCCCACCTTTGCCCTCCTCACTCCCCACCCTCACTCCCTCCAATCCCTCTTCACTACCTACCTTCCTCCTCTCTTTCTCTCTCCGCTCCCTGCTTAATATTCCCGTCAGTGAAGCGACGGGTTGTATTTGCAAGTACATACTGTAGATATAGGTTTCCATGACAATCACTGAGTACCGAGAAAATATGGGTGGTTGTTTCGAAGTCCAATTTACAAAGCATTCCGTGGGCGGATTTGCGGAGGATTCCGTCATATTCGGATAAACGTCCCATTGCGCACAGACTAGAGGCAGAGAGACCTGTTCAGAAGCTGAATCTTGGGTTGACCCTACATTATTATGGTTCAGGTTCAAATCGTACCACGAGATATAACTATGCAATCTGATGCACCATAGTTTGTAACACAGAGCGTTGGTTCTGCCGAAGCAGTTTGTAAAACTGGAGTCAAACTCGGGTCAAACTGGGAGGTTTTTGTCTTCCCTCTCCAAGCAGTAGTCAGGGAAGGAATTTTGGAATTTGTTCATGTCCCTGGTGATACCTCACCTACTCTTCGGGAAGGAAACTGTGGGATCTTTAACATCCACTAATTGATGTCGATAGACGACGAGACGTCCAGTTCAACACCGATCCGATGGACGGCTTACACATTGATGAATCACCCTGCCTGTGAAACACCAGGATGACAGTTTGTAGCTGGGTCGGGATTTGAACCCAGGCCAGATGGCTTAGAGGTGAGTGTGCATACTTTTATATATATACAACATCCCATACACCATACGTGTCACGTTCTCGGAAGATTTTGGAGGGCACAGGTTATCCGGGATTAACAAACGTTTGGAGCTCCTGCGATAAGCAACGTTTGTCCATTGCTGGACATTCCCCACAATGGCCATCCAAGCGTCGTCCTTATTGTGTTCCCGGAACTTTTCCCTGATTGCGTCAATTCATCAAGCAGTTATCGTGGAGGCCGAGAAAGGGGTCGCGCCGGCGATTCCAACCCGTGGTGAATTCGCTCAAAGTCGGACGGACGCGGCCCTGCCGGCCCCCCTCTATCTCCGTCCCCGAGTGAGTGCTTCGCTAAATGAATAAGGCCGACATTGAGTTTGTCTTCGGCAATCCCAACCTCGGGAACAAGTCGAACTCCGACGCTATTGCAACGCTCTGCCACGCCATCAATTCGTTACAAATGAAATTACTCCGAATGTTATATTCACGAGTGGCGGAGGGGACTGACATCCCGAGCCCACATGATTTGGCGCACAACCGAGCAGGAAAATGCTTTTTGAGCGGAACCTCCCACGCAGTATTATCGGCCCTTTATCGTTCCCATCTCCGCGCAAGAGGCTCTTTTCAATCACTCCGAGCTGCCTTCACTTATATATGCAATTACTCACTGCCGCGCTGCCTCGCCGCGGTTCCCAGAAACACACGTGGAGCTTGTTGTGAGTGCTCACGGGCTTTTTTTTCTTTTTGTTTTTTGAGTGTTTAATGCTTCCCAGCTGCGTTGGTGTGGGGATTTGGAGGAAGGGCTGTATGTGCCCGAGCGACCCCAAACAGTTGTTGTTGTTGTTGTTGTCTTTCTTCTTCTTCTTCTTCGTCGGACTTGGAACTAGCCGCGTAACCTGCAACATTATAATGACCGCCAACGAAGCGTCCAAAACTACCGATCGGCAGTCTGTCCGGTCAGGCGCAGCAGCTGTGATCTGATTGTAGTCTGAGGTCGGAGGTTGTCCAGCAGGGGGCAGCTGTTGAGGCGGCGAAGCGCTCGTGAGACGCTCTCGCGCGGCGGGCACGTGGGGGCACGGCTAAGGCACGACGACGAACCGAAAAGGCGCGAAGATCCCCCTTACGGAACGGGGATCCACTGTCACGCGGAGCATGTTCCACGGGAGTCTTATATAATATTGTCATTAACAGTTTAATTACGCGTAATTAATTGTTCATTAACAGGTCGCGACCATTTATTGTTGGTTTATGTTGTTGCTGCAAACTAATTAACGGCATACGTCCGTGATGATATAATAACGTGTTCATTTTTTTTTTTGCCACAATCCAAGAGAATAACATATGGAGGTAGGTGTACGTCTTTAGCCAGGTCTCAGATGCATGTTATTAGCCACACATAAGGTGTACGATATCAACGAAATAACAGGTGCATCTTATCAGCCAGATAGCATGTGCAAGTTATCAGCAAGATAACAAGTGCATGTTACCATCCAGATATCAGGTGTGTTATCAGCCAGACTGCATTTGCAGGTTTTCAGCCAGATAGCATGTGTGTTATCAGACAGATAGATGTACTTCATCAGCCAGATAGCAGGTGCAAGTTATCAGCCATGTGTGTTATCAGCCAGATATCAGGTTTGTTATCAGCCAGATATGTGCACGTTACCATTCAGATGACAGGTTTGTCACCATCCAGATAGCAATTGCAAATTTATCAGGTGTTATCAGCCACATATCAGATGCACGTTGTCAGCCAGATAGCATGTGCAAGCTATCAGCCAGATAGCAGGTGTGTTATCAGCCAGATATCATGTGTCAGTCATCAGTCAGATAGCATGTGCCGGTTATCAGCCCGATGGCATGTGCAAGTTATCTGCCAGATAGCATGTGCCGGTTATCAGCCCGATGGCATGTGCAAGTTATCTGCCAGATATCAGGTGTTTTATCAGTCAGGTAGCATGTGCAAGTTATCAGCCAGATAGCTTGTGTTATCAGGCACATAGCATGTTCAAGTTATCAGCCACATATCATGTGTGTTATCAGCCAAATATCAGGTGTGTTATCAGCCAGACAGCATGTGCAAGTTCTCAGCCAGATATCATGTGCCAGTTATCAGCCATATATCATGTGCACGTTACCATCCAGATGTCAGGTTTGTCACCATCCAGATAGCATTTGCAAATTATCAGCCAGATACCAGGTGTGTTATCAGCCAGATATCAGATAGCATGTGCAAGCTATCAGCCAGATAGCATGTGCAAGTTATCAGCCAAATATCAGGTGTTATCAGCCAGATAGCATGTACAAATTATCAGCCAGATAGCATGTGCCAGACATCAGCCCGATAACATGTGCAAGTTACCATCCAGCTGTCAGGTTTGTCACCAGATAGCATTTGCAAATTATCAGCCAGATATCAGGTGTGTTATCAGCCAGATATCAGATGCACATTGCCAGCCAGATAGCATGTGCAAGTTATCAGCCAGGTAGCATGTACCAGTTATCAGCCAGGTAGCATGTGTAAGTTATCAGCCAGATAGCATGTGTTATCAGCCACATAGTGTGTGCCAGTTATCAGCCACATAGCATGTTCAAGTTATCAGACACATATCATGTGTGTTATCAGCCAAATATCAGGTGTGTTATCAGCCAGACAGCATGTGCAAGTTATCAGCCAAATATCATAAGCCAGTTATCAGTCAGACAGCATGTGCATGTTATCAGCCAGATATCATGTGCACATTACTATCCAGATGTCAGGTTTTCACGATCCAGATGGCATTTGCAAATTATCAGCCACATATCAGATGCACGTTGTCAGTCAGATAGCATGTGCAAGCTATCAGCCAGATAGCAGATGTGTTAACAGCCAGATATCATGTGCCAGTTATCAGACAGCATGTGTGTGTGTGTGTGTTGTTAGCCAGGTATCATGTGTGTTATCAGCCAGATAGCATGTGCGAGTCGTCAGCCCGATAGTATGTGCAAGTTATCAGCTAGATATCAGGTGTTTTATCAGCCAGTTCTCAGCAACATTGCATTTGCAAGTTATCAGCCAGATATCAGGTGTGTTGTCAGCCAGATATCAGATAGCATGTGCAAGTTATCAGACAAATATCAGGTGTGTTATCAACCAGATAGCATGTGCAAGTTATCAGCCAGATATCAGGTGTTTTATCAGCCAGTTCTCAGCAACATTGCATTTGCAAGTTATCAACCAGATATCATGTGTGTTACCACCCAGATATCACGTGTGTTATCAGCCAGATAGCATGTGCAAGTAATCAGCCAGATATCATGTGCATGTTTCCATCCAGATGTCAGGTTTGTCACCATCCCAATAGCAGGTGTGTCATCAGCCAGATAGCATTTGCAAATTATCAGCAAGATATCAAGTATGTTGTCAGCCAGATATCAGATGCACGATGTCAACCAGATAGCATGTGCAAGTTATCAGCCAGATAGCATTTGCAAATCATCAGCCAGATCGCATTTGTAAATTATCAGCCAGATATCAGGTGTGTTATCAGCCAGACATCAGGTGTGTTTCAGCCAGATATCAGATGCCCATCATCAGCCAGATAGCATGTGCCAGTCATCAGCCCGATAGCAAGTGCAAGTTATCAGCCAGATATCAGGTATTTTATCAGCCAGATAGCATGTGAAAGTTAACAGCCAGATATCATGTGCATCTTACCATTCAGACGTCAGCTTTGTCACCATCCAGATAGCATGTGCAAGCTATCAGCCAGATAGCATGTGTTGTCAGCCAGATAGCATGTGCACGTTACCATCCAGATATCAGGTGTGTCATCAGCGAGATAGCATGTGTGTTAGCAGCCAGAGAGCAGGTGCACCTTATCAGCCAGATAGTATTTACAAGTTACCAGCCAGATATTAGGTGTATCTTTTCAGCCGGATTGCAGATGCAAGTTATCAGCCAGATATCAGGTGCATCTTATCAGTCAGATCACAGGAAAGTTGAACCTATAAAAAGTAGGGACCTATGTGCTAAGGTTCCAGAGAATACAAACACTTCGATTGTCACCAAGGGTCTTCGGCATGAACAAGTGAATTTAACTATCTCAGGCAGTTTTCAACAGGGAACATCGAGGACGATTTATTAAACCTTGAGTAACAAACCCACATGTATCAATACCAACCCTTTTCTTTGAAACACAATGCTCACATAATGTACCAGAATACGCACGCGCACACACACACACACACGCACGCACGCACACACACCTCCCCAATCGCAGTGTGAATCTTTTAAGCTGCTGCAATCAAAGGGTATAAAGCCATTCCATCTACATAGCGCGCCAGGGTGCTTGTGCCCTCATTTACATACATTTGTGCATCCAAGTGTTACTGTGACAGTAAATTACCACGACTGGGAACTTTTTTAAATTTTAATTTCATTCCTAGGGTGGGAATCTTTCGAGCTTTTGCTGTGAACACCTGATGTCCTCTCCTGACCGAATGTCGAGAGAGACAGAGACAGAGACAGAGACAGAGACAGAGACAGAGACAGAGACAGAGACAGAGACAGAGACAGAGAGAGAGAGAGAGAGAGAGAGAGAGAGAGAGAGAGAGAGAGAGAGAGAGAGAGAGAGACAAGTGAACAACCCCACAAGACATTTCCAAGGACCACTGTACTCAAAAATGGGAAGTGTGAAATGTTAACACGGGTCTTTCACAAGGTTATGGAGTTGAGAATGGTCAGAGGTCATGTGGTCTGGGTATAAAATGGTGGTAAGCACAGATGGATGGAAGATCTTTCATAATGTGGCTTAAATTTCATGTTTCATCTTCAAGCATCATCTGAACACTTGCCCAAGAAAGGAGGTATTTGCCAGAATAAATAACAATAATAATAATGCTCACATTTTCATAATTGGGTGGTTTTTCACATGTGATACATGAACATGTGGCGTGTCAACACGTGGAAAGGTGAATGAGAATTTTCCACTGAACTTGGAGAAAGTGCCATCACTTCCCAAGGCACTCTGGGCACCAGTGATGTCACAACAATGGCACAGTCTTTCTCACTGCACTCATCAGGGCAGTCCTAAAGGAGGAATTGCCTCCCCATGCATGCCGACCTGTGGAGATTGTTTGTGCTCAGGTCAGGTCAGGTGTGGGAGCATGCGCCGGAGCAGCGTGTCGCTGCGTCCACTTTCTGCCGGTAGTCCAGGGGCCTCCGTCTGGCCATCCCCCAGGCAGATGCCTGGCCCAACCCCATCTCCTTGAGATGCTCATCAACCTGTGCTCTATCATACGAAAATACGCAATTTGGTGTCTGTCTGACTGTAATACATTCGGTCATTACCTATCCATCTCAACCAAACTTGCCATAGGGATGAGGGGTCACACAACAGAGGTTGCAGCAACTTAATTTGCCCCCGTTGCCAAGGTGTTTTCCACTTTGGACGAACTCCATGTTAAGGTGTATAAATAGCTCATTGTGGCATTTCGTGGGGCACACCAACTGGAAGTAAAATTATGATAACCACAAACTATTCAGTCTCCCTTTTTTCGTATGCAGCACAAGGCTGTGGGTTAGCATCATTGTCTGAGGGCACGGTTGTGCCACCGATGCAATGCCCTCTGTAGGTTTGGGCAGGAATTTGGCGAAGGTGTCGGCGATAGCTCACCTACTCTTCGCAAAGGACACCGTGTGATCTTTAACACCTACCAACTCACAATGCTCACAATGCTGGCAGATGGGATGGGGACGGTACACACATTGATGAATCACCCTCCCTGTGAAACACCTGGGTGACAGTTTAAGGCTGGGTCATGATTCAAACCCAGGGTAGACGGCTTCTAGGAAAGTGTGCATACCTCCAGGCTTTCTGTTCAGCCCATGATTCAGTCAATTCTGTCAAATTCATGATTACATTTTGAAACAGTCGCGACTTTTTTTTACAACTAAATTGAGAGAAATTTGGAGGAAACCCAACATCTTTGAGGCATTCTATGCTTAACGCATCCACCACAGACCAGCGGATCCGAGCCATCTTGACTTGCTGGGCTACTAGGTAGGCCTGCTAGCTTGGCCCCAGCAATCTTTAGCTAATAAAGGTGCTTAAATGAGTGTTTATGTAGGAATGATGGATCCCATTGCCTGTCTGATTTTTTTCTCGCCATCAGATTATATGTGAGCTGTATGTGCAATGTTTATATAGTAACTTACATCTTGGGGCCTTATATGTGATTTCTATCATCCATGGCTTCAAGTGTGACATACAATATTGTCTCCGACACCCTTAAGGTCCGATTGTGACCTCTATTTGATGCATAACCCCATCCCTAATGGGCACTAGCATTGTTTAATACTCACCTCAGAGAAATTTTAAGAAAATTGGACATACTGAACTTACATATGGATGGTGTATAGGTGAAAAGTCGCTGGTCCACACACTGACTGAAAGAAAAAATATTATAACCATAATTATTATTATCAATGGCCTACTTCTGGTGACATTCATTATTATCAGATTTCACCAAACATCCCTATCCTGTGCTTCTTTCCGAAGCTCTCTCTGGCAGACAGCTTTGTTGCAGCCTTTACCATCCAGTGCAAGCAAAGTGTGCCTCTTCATCTTCTGCATGCTTGATTTCTCCAGACTTTCGTTTTCTGTATGCATGATTTGTCCAAAGTGTGACAGTTTCTGTTTTGGCATCAGCACTTCCAATGTACATGGTTTTCTAATTGGTTCGCGGGCACCAGCAGTGACCTCTATTTTCGTTGTGTTTGTGTGTCTGTCTGTCTGTTTGTGACTCTCTCCAGAGCTCCGTGATGTTTAATACGATCTTGATGAAACTTGGACACAAGCTAGATATCATGGTCTAGTTGTGTCTTATTGTATGAGGGGCGTCCCACGCCCCTTGTGGGCGGAGCCACATCCGCTTGAACTTTTTATTTATTTTTATTTTTAAGAAAATTTTTTCTCTTTTTTTTTTTCTCGCAATTTCATTTCCTAGACGCTGTGCGTAATGTCCATAAGTACAATGTATAAAAAAATCCGATTTGATTTGGTCAATTTTGACGGAAGAGATACGTTTTTACGGTAGGACTTCCTCAATAATGCCCGTGAACCATCGTCACCTCCCGGCTTGTCTTCTTCCTTCCTTTCTTTCTTTCTTCTTCACTGTCCATGACTCACATCCATACATTGCAGCTGGAAATACCAGATCATTCATGAGCCTCCTCTTGTTTTGTATCATCGCATCTTTGTCTTTCCAGATCTTTGTCAAACCTGTCATGGCTGTTCTCCCCAACATAAACTATCTATGAATTTCTCCTCAACATTCTACACTCACTGCAATCGTAGAACCAAGGAAGATGAAACTTTCCACGATTTTCACGTGATCCTCTTGTTGACCTTCGCAGAAACAACGTCAAAAGATATCGTGATGCTAAACCACAAGAGGATTGTATTGTCGTGCTATGATGTCATGTGGTGTCATTCTTCATCCATCACAATCTCACAACAAAATTAAAATGTCAAAATATGTCGTGATGGCAATCCATAAGACGATTGTTGTGTTATATTGTGGCATCGTAATGTAGTGTCATTCCTACTTTGTTTGTTTGTTATTTTTTTGAAATTTCATCCCTCTGTTTTTACATTTTTGTTAATGTTTTTTTTAATTGTCATAATAAAGCCATGTCCCAAGTTTCAGTTGAATATGTGAAAAGGTATTGGAAAAGAAGTCTGAAAAAACACAAGTGGGACGGATGGACGGACGGAGAGCAAACCTATAATCCGCTCCGGTGAAACCGGAAGGGGGAATATAACTTGAAGCACCAACCTCTGTCAGGCTGAACAGTTTACGTTTTGTATCCCACTGATAGCGCGGATCTGAATCTGGACCTGAACCAAGATCTAATCGCCTTGTTCTCGTCACCTACCCAACTCATCCACTTTGTTTCATCCAAATCTGTCCACAACTTCCTGAGATATCATGCAATACAGTATATCATTTTGGGCCATCTCTCAATGGTGAATAATCACTTAAAGAATTCCAGTGTTAGGATCTGGATCTTCACCAAAATCAAATGGATTAGTCCTTGTCACACACCCAACATGTCCAATAAGTTTCGTCCGAACTAATCATTAACTTTTTGAGATACTAGGGGACCCATTGGTCCATTGGACCAAATTTTCATTGGTCTTCACAGCCTTGGGTGTTTTTACTGGTCTGAACAAGAACAATAGGTTTCCCAGCCTGGAAGTCTTGAAACCCTAATATTAATAATAATTAGAGGTGGAAAGGATCTTGGGGGGTCTTAGAGGGTTTTCAAAGGTCGAAGGGGTCTCAGCGGTCAAAAGGGTCAAAAGGTACATTCCAATAGTACGTAATTAATAGACACAAAAAGCATCTCTCTCACACACACACACACACACACACACACACACACACACACACACACACACACACACACACACACACACACACACACACCTCATCCATTTATGATAGATTCTGCACACATACAAACACAGATAGGGGTGAAAACAAATACCTCCATCCACCTTCAGTGGGCAGATGTAAATAATATCATATTATCACAGTGGCTGGTGGGAGTGTCCTACATATATGCATTCTCACCTCTAACCTGTCTTGCTTGGGTTCGAATCCCGATAAAGCTATAGACTGTCATCCCGGTGTTTCACAGGCAGGGAGGGGTGTGTGGTCCCTCAGGTGGATGTTGAACAAGGTGTCTCGTCTGGCTGTATGCCAGCATTTATAGTTGGTTGACGTTAAAGATCCCATGCTAAAGAGTAAGGCCTAAGTCACAATTGCTCAACGGCGAAGATACGGCGGCCGTACGCCCTCTGAATTGACAGAAACGTGCGGCGGCCGCAGAGTTTCTGCGGTGGCCTCAGGGTGGCCCTACGCCGTTTGGCTATCTTTTACAGGCCGTAGGGGTCGCCGTGGAATTATAGCGCTGAGTTACAACTTTTTCCATTTCTACCTTCGCCATAGCAATTCGAAAAGCCGAAACAAAAGAACTGGTAAAAAAAAACAAAAAAAAAAAGAAAAGAACCCACTCGTTACCGTCCGTCTGGCCGCACGTTCGCCTTAGGGCCCCCTGCGGTCGCCTTGAAAATTCTACGTCCGCCGCAGGAACGCCCTAAGGTCACCGTGCGACATCAAATCAAAGACCGTACGGCACCCCCACGTTTTCGGTCTCCACAACTTATAAATACCCCGTGCGGCTCCCCGAAAAATAACAAGGACAAATGTGTCCACGAGCATCGTTCTAAACGTTTTGTCGGCTTAAAAACAAAAAAAAATTAAAAAAAACAAAAAAACAACAACTTCCGATATTTCGTCACGTGCCTTGTTCAGCCAATAGCGAAACGCGTCATAATGTATTTACGTATTTACGATATATCGTGTATTTACGAAATAAATAATGTATTTACGAAATTACAATACGATAAATGGAATAATCTTTAAATAGTAACGTGAACTTTTCGAAACTTTAAAGCAAATGTCCGAATATAATTAAAAGTTCATGATAGACGCTCTCAAAAGGCACCGTCTATGTGAGGATGTTTACATGTGCTCAGTATTTAAGGAGATCCGGATCTTGTACATACAAGAGCCGAGTCGAAGAAGAAGAAGAAGAAGAAGAAGAAGAAGAAGAAGAAGAAGAAGAAGAAGAAGAAGAAGAAGAGAACGCCGAGCTCTCTGCTCATTTAATTGGGGATGAGCAGCGTTCGCTTAGCGTTAATACTGCGGCCACCGTGGCAAATGTGACCTAGGCCTGAGCTGAGGCTTAAGTCCGAGCCTCACCTGAGGAAAACATCAGGCCTGGTTAGTCAGTTCGTGAAAGACTTGAAGAATTTTAGCACATCGCCGTCAGCATGGTATGCACATTCGACATACACATGACCCCCGCCGCCCTGTAAGTGATGAAGGTCAAGCAAGGAAGCAGCACGTACCATTCTTTAAGCCTTTGTTATCACGAGGTCAGGTGTTTGAACCATGACCTCCCAGACTCAGAGCGAACGCTCCAACCATAACACCTGCACCGAGTCTCGAGTCTCGAGTCTCGTCCAACCGGTCTGAAGGTGTTCACATCTACCTGAAACAGATGGGAGGTTAAATTAAGGACTCGGTTCCCACGTGTCAACAAGGTTCGCAATTTCGCCCTCTTTTCAAGCTTCCGAACAGCTCTGTTCCTCAACCGCAGGAGGCAGCTCGCTCTCCCGGCCCTGCGGTCTCCCGGCGATCATGGACCCTGCAGGCGATAACCATCCATCGCGCATTTTCTGCTGGGAAGGCCGAACGAAGCCATAACGAATATTAATGATGTGTGACATTTTAGTATGTTAATTTTTGACAGATTAAAGCATTGCGCGCATAACTTTTTATTCCTGCATGAATAATTGATCAATGCATGGTAATTTAGTCGCGGGCATGAATGTTAATTCGGAGAATTACTTCTGGAATATGCAAATTCGGCGCCGATGCTCCGGTTTGTCAGTGCGATGACGCTGTAAAATAATAATAATAATAATAATAAAAATAATAAAAATAATAATAAAATAAATAATAATAATAAAAAATATTTTTTAAAAATCCAAAAACAAAAACTACTTTTTTTTATGGCTACGTTCCTATTGCTCAGCGAAGTGGGTGCAATCAATTTCCCCCAACATGAAATTAACTTCATGCATGGATGGCTATTCATCCACAAATAGTAAAATGGCAACCCGCATTACAGAATTTAGCAGTTTAATTATGCACAGTACCGGCGGAGCTTCGTCTCGTCCTCGGTGCTAAAAGGAAAGCGTAATTATAAAATCGATAAACGTGTGTTGGGTTTTACAGGAGGAGTTCATGATGCTCAGGATTAATCATCGCGATGAACTGTTGTAATTGTTTGTGTTTTTTTTTTTTTTAATAAATAAAAAGCGATGAAGCTTTGTAACAAGCTCCATGTACTCGGTGCACCCGCGAACACCCTCCTGGGCCTTTTGATGAGCTTATAAAACCCCTCTCGGGGGGCGACGGGCTGCAACCTGTACGTAATTCATAGATACCGACCGCACGCTTCCATTTAATCTTCTTTGCGTTTGTTCGACACCGTTATCGAGGCGTTGTCGGGAGGGGGGGGGGTGGGACCAGTCGCTCGAGCCGTTATCTGGGGGGAAAGGAGGGGGGGCATCGCTCGAGCCAAACTCTCGAAGATCGAAAATTGCCAACAGGGTTGCCTCTCGACTCTGCGGTCCCATCGCACAATAAGCGACAATAATATGTTTGTTTTACACCTGCAATCGCTTCCTCGCCTCCGCATCCACCACCACAAACCCCCACCTTACACAACGGAGTGACAACCCCCCAGGGAGAATTTCAAAAACTCAATATACCACCTGCGTGGTGACGCAAACGTCTGGTTGCGGTTGTCGTCAGACCATGTTGACATTCTCTATGGTGATTTAGTGTGAAGGGTTATGGAAGAAGGATATTAGAAACATAAAGTGAACTAGAACGGCACTCGGCAGAGCGCATACCCTCCGCAAAGCTGAACAGTTCACGTTTTGGATCCCACTGATAGGCTGCCTCCGTATCGGAACCTTAACTAAAATTGAACCGGCTTGTTCTCATCAACAAACTAACTCATTCACCTAGTTTTGTCAAAACTCGTTCACAACCTTTTGAGATATCGCGCTCTTGATATTGATATTGATTGATCTTGATTGAATATTGAGAGAGTATATCGTTTTTTGGCCCCATCTCTCAAAGATGAAGAATCACTTAAAAATATATATATATATCGCATCAAAATCCGGATTTTCAACAAACTCGTATCATTTCGTCCTCATCACACACCAAACTTGTCCACCAAATTTTGTCCGAATCCATCCACAACTTTTTGAGATATCTTGTTCACAGTCACACAGACAGAGACGGGGGGGGGGGGGGGGAGGGTGAAAACATAACCCCCATCCACCTTCGGTGGCAGAGGTAAATATCGAGAAGGTATACATATGGAGGATAATGGGGGTCATTATGTGGAATATGGGTCAGAGGAGAAAGAATGAATACGGTATATACTTTGTAATACAGTACTGTATATTGTTGGTTGAATGCTTCAGTGATGATATGGAGATGCTTCAAATTCAAATTTGACACACTTTTGTTCACAACTAAGCTTGTGTATAACCTTGACAGGAAATTATCAACAAATAGTCTAAATATGTTCATTAGGTCAATCTCGATCAGCTTCATGCAGGTGCAGTGTATAATTAGAGCAATATTGGGAATGATGTCCCTGGCAGGTAAGGTGGGGCAAGATTCCTCTATAATATCTACTTAAATATCTCTTTATGATAATATAATAACTGTTTACATCAGTCCTTTTGTTCAGTTTACTGAGCACATTTCATTGGAAATTTCCTGTTATTCCCCCAAAAAATGTCAAGAGCCCTCCGGTGCGGACATTCAGAACACTGAAAATATACGCAGGACCCAGAGGGCTATAGATGGCGAGGGGGTGGGTGTCATCTTTGTCCATCTTTCTGGCCAGGGGAATGTTGACCCACCTTACCCCATGGGAAAGTGCATTAAAAAGAAAATGACACATAACAAATGAAGGTAATTGTAAGGTACACCTTCATGTGCAATCTAGAGGCAAAACAGCATCATAACGGATTTAATGCTCGACTCAACCATTGATATTGAGATTCCAATGGGAAGCAATTTTGTAGGACTATTAGGAGAATCCACAGCATAGGAGAGCGACAAATTAGCAGAGATGGATGTATATATATATATAGTCTATAGGCTGCTGGGGGTTTGTGAGAAGCCATTTGTAGCTATGCAGTACTGGGATCAAATTCACAGCAGAAAGAATCGAGTGAATTAAGATGAAGAAACGGAGAGCAGAATACAAAAAGACGGCAAGCTACATATTTTTGTCATGGCTGGTGGAAGAGCTACAATACTGAATGGATCAAGATGTCACAGGTCAAAAGGAACAGCAGAGAGATCGAGATCGAGAAAAAGAGATCGAGAAAAAGAGAAATATAATGAGAGATGGGGGGGGGCACCAACACCAGAGTTGAAGGACAAAATAGAAGGAGATGTGGACAAACAATGGGTGTTGAGAGGGATGAGGGGCAGGAAAGGACACTTGAGGTTGAGAAGATGGATACAGAAGCAAACTTGCAGGAAGGAAAACCTGGAAATTTGGAAGAAGGGTTTGGGTTGGGGTTAACATGGGTAGAAAAGATCAAGGTTTTGGATTGGGGATGATTTCAAATGGTGGTTAACAGCTGTCTTGAAGATCTGGAAGCAAGAATGACACTGAAGAGAATGGGGAAGTTCGTTCCACTGTTTTTTTTGGATACAACGTCAAGGCTCGTAAGAGAGCCAACACACAGAACGTACAACAAGGGGAGCAGGAGACAAGAGGGGCGGGAGAGGGAAGGAAAAATAGTGGGGAACAGAGACATGAGGAGATCTGTGGAAGTGAGAAGGATAGGGCGGAATACACAGGGTAAACAAGATGGACACGATAGGGACTTTAAGCTCCTAACACAACAGGGACTTTCAGGAAGGAAAGCAGGGAATATGAAGGAGGTAGGTTTGGAACGGATTATCGGGGTAGAGAAGATCATGGTTTTGGATGGGGGAAGATAAGAGGGGGTGGTAAACAGCTGTTTTGAAGACCTGGAGGGAAGAGTGGGATTGAAGAGAGTGTGGGAGTTTGTTCCAAAGGCGGGAAAAAAGAGGAATGAAAGAGTGAAGGTGAGCAGCGATTCTTGATTTTGGTAGTTTTACTGGCAGACATTAAGCACCCTGTGGAAATATTGGGGGGGGGCGGGGGGGTATCAGACAGAGAAGGGGGGGACGAGGCCAGAGTGGAGTTGGTGGAAGACAGAAAGACCACTGACCTGCCTGTGGTGAGTGGATGAGAGACCCAAATACTCAGCGTCATCGTGGGATATACCAATGATCTTAAATTCCTTGGTTTCCACAGCATGAAGGGTGTCACTTCCCTGGTCTCTACATTTGTGACTTGCTACAGGTACCATGTAGACCTGTACTAATCTCTTCCATGGTCGGGTTGTCGGCAAGTAAACCGTCTTCCCCACCAAGCTTCTTGGTGAGGACGGTGTATGATATGGACACCCAGCAGGATGAAGAACAAAACCTGTCAAGAGGCAGTGTAGCTCCTTGTGAGCCAAGGGCCATCCATATCGAGTGCCAAACTGTGTGCGGGTACCCTCCTGCAGTTGGGTTACTTTTTATGAGGAGGTTGGTGGCAGTATTTGCACTCTGGCCACCGTAAAACTCTTCATTCCACAAAACATTCCAAAAGCATTTTTTTTTAATCTGAAAACCCACTCCGTGGGAGTACGTCCTGTGCAGCTTCCCTTTGTAGGGCAGCTCACCGGATGACGGGATTGGGGCAAAGCCTTCGGGACCCCCAATCTTTGATGATAGGAGGGAAACCACGGGGTAACATTCCCGGGTCAGATTGCGGGAGAGTGTGTCGCGGTGGTGGTGAGGTGTCGTCCACCAGACGGCGGTCTCCTTGGGTTAACCTGAGGCGGTCCCTCCTGGTGGGTGCCTGGATTGTCCTATCCCTCAGAGAAGATGATCACCTGTCTGTTATCATCTGAACTCAAGCATTTTGACATCGGTATTGCAGCACTCTGAGGTTCGGAGACCGGATTGTGGTGAGATCATGGCGGGTGGTTACACCTACTATTAGTCTGGCCACTCTGATGGTTACCATGCCCAAGGACTTGCTGTAGCTGTGTCCAATAAGCCGACTCCAATGATAATTGAGGTGACACCGGTCAACGAGCGTATTATGAGACTAAGGATTTGTCACTCCTTGGGTGTCATTTCCCCGGTCTCTGTATATGCTCAGACTGAGGCGAGTGATCTCACCGTGAAGGATGCATTATATGCCACACTCGAGTCTGTGGTTGATCAGTGCCCCAGGTGAGATACTCTTCTCGTCTTGGGGGGATTTCAATGCATAAACTGGAACTGATAAGGATGGTTATGAGACATGTGTTGGTCCTCATGGGTGTGGAACTGTGAACCAGAATAGCACTAAGTTCCTTGACTTTGCAAGAAGTCATGGACTGAGGGTGGCTGGTTCATGGTTTCAGCACCCACAAGATCATCGCTGGACTTGGTATTCTAATGCTGGTGGTATGGCAAAGGAGAATGACCATGTGCTCGTTGATGGTCACTGGAGGATGATCCAGAACTGAATGGTCTACCGGAGTGCTCAGTTCCTCAATACTGACCACCGGCTTGTTGTAGCAATTCATAAGTTTCAGCTTAAAGCCAGGAGAATGGTACCATCCCATCCTAGACTGGATGTTGGCAAGCTCAAGGATGAGAGGGTGGCTGAGTAGTTTGCAAACAGGCTGAGTGAAGATTTGGGGGGTCTGGGTGCTTTGGGGGATCCTGATAAGTTGTGGAGTGCCTTCAAGACCACTGTCCTTGATGTTGCCAGAAGATGTCTTGGAACTCACTGGAGGGCAAAGAAGAATTTTGTCACTCAAAGGACACTGGACACCATAACACAGAGTTGCAGGGACAGGCTGAATGGCAGAGCTGAGTTGTTCAGGGAGCTGAGGCGTTAACTGTACGTGCACTAAGGTTGGACAAGGAGGCCTATGTGCAAGGAATCTGTGAGGGGTTAGAGCATCACCTGTGGTGAAGTGATTCTCAACCTGCTTACAAGGGAATTCGCACATTGCATTTGTCCAAGCCCATCCCTCAGTGTACTGCAGTTAGAGCAGAGGGTGGTGGGCTCTTGACAGAGGAGTCCAAAGTGAAGGCCCACTGGTCCGGTTAGGTTGAACGGTTGTCCCAGGCTGATCCACCAGCTGTCGAGTTGGACGTCAGGGGTGTTGCAATTACTGTTGCTGACCCTCCAATCAACTGTGGTCTACCTTCGTTTATGGAAACACAGGCTGCGCTGAACCGGTTGAAATGGGGAAAGCTCCTGGGATCTGTGGCATCCATGCTGAACTTCTCTAGGCCGGTGGAAATGCTGCACTCGTGTCGGTGCATGCAGTTCTGTTTTCTGCTTGGAACACAGGCATCACCCCAACTGACAGGAAGAGGGCCTTCTTGTCCCTCTCTGGAAAGGGAAGGGTGATCGCCAAAACTGCAACAACTTCCGAGGGGTGATGCTGCGCTCAGTGCCGAGCAAGGTCTTTGCTTGGATAATTCTTAATAGGGTTCACCACCAACTGCTTGAGCACCAGCATCCAGAGCAGTCAGGCTTCACACCAGAGGCCAACGATTGACCATATCCTTGCTCTTCGGGTCCTCAACGAATACAGACGAGAGTTTCGGCAGGGGCTGCTTGCAGCCTAATTTAACCTCTGGAAAGCGTTTGATTCAGAGAATCAGGATGCCCTCTGGAGTATTCTTGGTCTTCATGGGGTGCCACCAAAACTGATCGATCTGATGTCTGAAATAAACTCTGGTAATGAGAGTGCTGTGAGATGTGGTGGTCCCATCTCTGACTTATTTCCAGTTGTTACTTGAGTTCCTCAGGGGTGTGTACTGGCCCCCACACTTATCAGCGCTTGAATGGACTGGATTCTGGTGAGGATGTCGGAGAGATCAAGCTGTGGTGCATCGTTTGGGAATGTCAAGATCTCTGACCTTGATTTCGCAGATGATGCATTCATCTTTGTGGAGACTCTACATATTCTTTTGGAGGCCCTTGAGGTGCTGATTGAGGAGTCAGTGCCGCTGGGATTATGGGTTTCCTGGGTCAAAACTAAGATCCAGGCTGTCAATGACATCTTGGATGCTGCTATATTCTACGTACCTATTTGTGATGAGGTTGTTGAGGTCATGGAGATTCACTTACCTTGGCAGTGATATTAATGTCTCTGCTGGCTGTGAGCCAGAGGTCAACAGACGTCTGGTTCGGGCCTGGGGAGTCATGGATTCACTGGATCATGGGGTGTGGTGCTGCCGGTAACTGTGTAGGAGAACGAAAGTCCGAGCTTTCAGGTCATTGGTGCTTCCAGTCTTGCTCTGTGGATGTGAGACTTGGACTCTGACCAGGAATCTGAGACAGACTTAATTCCTTTGGTACCAGGGATCTGAGACAGAGACTTAATTCCTTTGGTACCTGGTCTATTCAGAGAATCCTTGGCTATCGCTGGTCAGACTTTGTGTCCAACGAGCGGTTGCTGAGAGAGACTCAAATGAGATTTGTTACCTGCATAGTCCGTAAGCGTCAGTTGTGGCAGTATGGACATGTGGCTCGTTTTTCTGACACTGATCCTGCTCACCAGATTCTCTCAGCAAGGGAACCTCGTGAATCGAGGAGGCCAACGGGCTGACTACATGCCTCATGGTTGCAGCAGGTTGATCAGCATCTCAAGGAGATGAGGTTGGGCCAGGCATCTGCCTGGGGGAAGGCCCCTCGAGTACCGGCAGAATGTGGACACAGCGACGCGCTGATCTGGCACATGCTCCCATACCTGACATGGCTTGAAGCCGAGAAAGGTGAGAGGCGGGAGCACCAGCCCAGAGGGGAGAGCAGCACTCAATCAGGCTGCAGAGGAAAGCTTTGTTTGTGGGCAGGAGTTCAGGTGTGCCAAGGAAGGACTTTGCACAATGGAGGATGCCCAGTAGACGACTGGCTTTGGAGGCCAGCTGAGAAATGTGACTTTCCCAGGAAAGATCATGGCAGATAGTGAAACCCAGAAGCTTGAATGAAAGGACTTCCTCAAGAGGATTGTTGAGAAAGTATATGGTGGTTTCTTCCAGACAAGTCCTGTCGGAGAGACTTCATGAGAGTCTGAGATTTGTCAGGGTTGAAAGACATATTCCACGTGTTGAATCAGCTTGTGATTTTATCCAGATCTGCAGAAAGTGAAGAGGCTGCTGCTTACTCATCTGAGGGATGACGGATGGTAGGGCAGAGGGTGGAGTCATCAGCGAAGAGATAAAGAGGATTTTCCAGAGAATTAGAGAGATCATTGATGAAAACCAGAAAAATAACAGGGTCCAGAACACTGCCTTGAGGAACTCCAGCCTGGAAGGGAAGAGGGCATGTGAGAACTCCATTAAGTGCCACACGTTAGCTGCGACAGGAGAGGAAGTCTGCGAACCATGAATGGAGATTGCCTTGGATACAATAAGAAGAGAGTATGGTGAGCAGGGTAGGGTGCCAGACCATATCGAAGGCACATGATACGTCGATGGAGATGGCTCTGATTTCAAGTCTGGCATTGAGTCCCTCCATCCATTGTTTGGAGAGCAGAAACAGCATATCCAGGGTAGAGTGACCTGGTCTGAATCCAAATTGATGATTGAAAATCAAGCCAGTGGAGAAGAGGAAGGGTTTATTGTCTGAAGTGATGATGGATTCAATAACCTTGCTGATCATTGGGAGAAGGCTGATTAGTCTGTAGTTGCAAGGATCTGTTTTTGCACCGTTTTTTGCAGAGCGGTAATATTTGCTGATTTCCAAGCAGATGGCAGGTGATCTTGAGCAAATGAGAGGGTGAATAGAACAGAGAGAGGGTGAGCAAGAGCAGCAGAGCAGGTTTTTAGGGCACGTGAGCTGATGCCGCCTGGACCAGTTGCAGAATCTGAGTCGAGGTTTGACAGCAAGCTCTCCACCTTGTCAGGAGAAAAGGACACAGATTCCAGGAACAGCTGGGTGCGACTGGGTAAGGTGGGTACAGAAAGCGATAGGTTTCGGACACAAGATTTGGAAGCAAACACGGAGTTTAGGCATTCAGCCTTTTCACGTGCAGTGTCAGCTGTGCAGCCATTTGAGGTAGGGGAGGGGATGGAGGGGGAACATGCATCAGAAACAGACTTAACTCGATGCCACCAGGATTTGAAGGAGGGAGACAGATTTGAGAGTTCTGACTTGAGATTAGAAAGATGTTTTCTGGCTCTCCTGAGGGAAGACACAATTGTTCCGAGCTTTTTGGAAGGAACTGAGATTTCTTTCAGTTGGATTCACCTTCCATGAGGCGAAGGCAAGTTGTTTCAGGACAACTGCCTCGCCACGAGCTTCAATATACCATGGGCAGGAGGAAGGGTAGGACAACTAAAGACAAGATAGGATAAATCTGTGGATGAGAGAGAGCAAGTTTTTTTGAAAGATTGGATTGAGACAAGGAACCTCGAGAGGAACATCAATAGGGGTAGGATAGAAGGATGGAAAGGATAGAAAAATCTTGGCTATTTGTCAAGGAACCACATTTGGTGGTGGAATGGCAAGAGTGCCTGCTCTGAGTCTGCGAGGACGGTGGTTTAAACCTCGGACGAGTCATACCAAAGACTGAAAAAAAAAATGGTACGTGCTGCTTCTTTAATTGACGTTCAGTGTTTGGAATGATAGAACAGATACAAACAACGCTGAGAAGGCAATGGCAAACTACAAAGGGGAAAGGAAGGCAAAGGGGGAAGAAGTGAAAAGGGGGAAGAGAGAAGGAGGAGGGGGAAGGGTAAGATGGGAGGTGAAGGGGAAAGAGCGGAGGAGGAGGGGAAGGGAGAAGGAGGGAGGAGGAAGGGGAAGGAGAGAAGGAGAATGGCAGTGGAGAAGGGGATGGAGAGGGAGGAGGAGAAGGGGGAGGGGAGGAGGAGAAGGGGAGAGGAGATAGGGGGAATGGGGGAGGAGGAGGGAGGGGTATGGGGAAGGATGAGAGGGTTTGGGGGAGGTAAACGCGAGGGGAGGGGGTTCTGGATTTACGTTTAATACAGCACATGGAGAACACCTGGATATGTCCATGAGGGTGGAAAGGGGAGTGGGAAGGATGGCAGTGTGAGATGGAGGGGAGGGGAAAGCAGCATGAGGGGAGGGGAAGGCAGCATGAGGGGAGGGGAGGCAGCATGAGGGGAGGGGAAGGCAGCATAAGGGGAGGGGAAGGCAGTGCGAGGGGAAGGGAAGGTAGCATGAGGGGAAGGAGCAGCAGCTGAAATGTGAATCTTATACAGGTTCCTCCTGATGACTTCATCTTTGCTTTTTGCTTGTTTGGGTTCCTTCTGATGGCTCCAATGCAGGACTGTACCTATTTGGTCCTCCATTTGATTGAATTGAATTTATTTGAATCCCATTCTGAATTCAACTGAATAATAATAAATGTCATGGGTCAGGGTCAGGTGTCCAATCAGAGTGGGGTTGCATCAAAGCGGGACATCTTGGAACCAGGTCATCACTGCCAGCAGTTATAAAGTGGCAGTTCTAGTAATATCTATTATTAACCAGCAAATACTACCTGTGACTTCACTGATGAGGATGTTGTTTTCGGGGGGGGAGGGGAGAGAGAGGAGGGAGAGAGAGGGGAGGGAGAGGAGGGAGAGAGGGAAGAGAGAGGAGGGAGAAAGGGAAGAGAGAGGAGGGAGAGAGGGAAGAGAGAGGAGGGAGAGAGGGAAGAGAGAGGAGGGAGAGAGGGAAGAGAGAGGAGGGAGAGAGGGAAGAGAGAGGAGGGAGAGACGGAAGAGAGAGAGAGGAGGGAGAGACGGAAGAGAGAGATGGAAGAGAGAGGGGGAGAGAGGGAGAGAGAGGGAAGAGAGAGGGGGGAGGGAAGAGAGAGGGGGAGGGAAGAGAGTGGATGGAAGGAGAGGAGAAGACAAAGGGAGAAGGGAAGGGAAGCTCGGGGGGGGGGAGGTGGGGAGAGCGAAGCCTCACCAAATATTGATGTACACTGTGGGAGGGAGGGGTGCAAGGAGGGGTGAGAGAGGGAGAGAGAGAGATGGGGGGAGAGATGGGGGGAGAGAGATGGGGGGGAGGGAGAGATGGGGAGGGGGAGAGAAAGCTGAGGGGTGGACATGGTGTTAGCAAAGAGAATGATATGTGATGCTTAATGACCGAATACACGTTAACCCCCCCCCCCCCAAAAAAAAAACCGCATGTCAGAACAGCTGTACATACAACGACACAAGAGAGTTTGTTAAGTTAACTGCTGGTGTATCTGCGAAAAACTTTGATATTCCATTTCCAGAAAATTTTTGGGAACATGAAGCAAAGCAATCACTGAAAACATGGAAGCACCGCTCATGTTTGATCCAATGATCCCATCGAGCGTGAATATCAAAAACAAAGCATTGCAACCAGATATCAAACTTGGGTACAACAAAAAAGGAGAAGAAAGCATTGCTAAATGAGGTGTTAATACCAGTGATTTTGGACTAATCGATGCAGAAATCAAGGAAATGAAAAAACACCAAGACCTCAAGAATGAAGTAAAAGGATCCTGGAAGCTGAAGAATGCCAAAGTTGTTCCATTAATATTTGGAGCTTCAGGAATAATGATGAAGAACCTCACAGAGATATTAATAACCATCCCTGGGAATATTACTACAAACGAACTACAATTGAAAGCTGCCTGGGGCTCATTGATGATCCTGAAGAGAACTCTCGGCACAAAACTATGAGAACAAAAAACTTCATAGCTTGGTCCATGAATCGTGAGTCCTTACCAAAATGAAGGTGGATACTTTGAGACCACCCTGGGAGGACTCCATTCCATATTCTGAAACCTGCACATGTAGATACCAATTAACAACACGCACGCACACACGTGCACACATGCACACACGCACACTTTGAGATCTGTTAGGTCTCTGTTTCACCTCCGAATGAAACCCACCCACATGTGGAGATAGCAGGCAACAACAGCAACTTGTGCACATACGCACACACGCTTTGAGACCTGGAATGGGAGCATATAAAAAAATAAAATCTTCCTGGCAAAGATCTGCCTGCATGCATGCTTGTACATGCAGTGACCTATGCATCCTATTGGTTGGCTCACATGAGGGGAAGCAGGCAGTGTGAGGGGACGAGATGGGAAGAAGGCGGCGTGAGGGGATGAAACGGGAAGAAGGCGGCGTGAGGGGACTAGACGGGAAGAAGGCGGCGTGAGGGGACTAGACGGGAAGAAGGCGGCGTGAGGGGATGAGACGGGAAGAAGGCGGCGTGAGGAGATTAGACGGAAAGAAGGCGGCGTGAGGGGATGAAACGGGAAGAAGGCGGCGTGAGGGGACTAGACGGGAAGAAGGCGGCGTGAGGGGACTAGACGGGAAGAAGGCGGCGTGAGGGGACTAGACGGGAAGAAGGCGGCGTGAGGGGATGAGACGGGAAGAAGGTGGCGTGAGGGGACTAGACGGGAAGAAGGCGGCGTGAGGGGATGAAACGGGAAGAAGGCGGCGTGAGGGGACTAGACAGGAAGAAGGCGGCGTGAGGGGACTAGACGGGAAGAAGGCGACGTGAGGGGATTAGACAGGAAGAAGGCGACGTGAGGGGACTAGACGGGAAGAAGGCGACGTGAGGGGACTGGACGGGAAGAAGGCGACGTGAGGGGACTAGACGGGAAGAAGGCGGCGTGAGGGGACTGGACGGGAAGAAGGCGACGTGAGGGGACTAGACGGGAAGAAGGCGGCGTGAGGGGACGAGACGGGAAGAAGGCGGCGTGAGGGGACTGGACGGGAAGAAGGCGACGTGAGGGGATTAGACGGGAAGAAGGCGGCGTGAGGGGACTGGACGGGAAGAAGGTGACGTGAGGGGACTGGACGGGAAGAAGGCGACGTGAGGGGACTAGACGGGAAGAAGGCGGCGTGAGGGGACGAGACGGGAAGAAGGCGGCGTGAGGGGACTAGACGGGAAGAAGGCGGCGTGAGGGGACTGGACGGGAAGAAGGCGACGTGAGGGGACTAGACGGGAAGAAGGCGGCGTGAGGGGACTGGACGGGAAGAAGGCGACGTGAGGGGACTAGACGGGAAGAAGGCGGCGTGAGGGGACTAGACGGGAAGAAGGCGGCGTGAGGGGACTAGACGGGAAGAAGGCGGCGTGAGGGGATGAAACGGGAAGAAGGCGGCGTGAGGGGATGAAACGGGAAGAAAGCGGCGTGAGGGGACTAGACAGGAAGAAGGCGGCGTGAGGGGATTAGACAGGAAGAAGGCGGCGTGAGGGGACTAGACGGGAAGAGGGCGGCGTGAGGGGACTAGACGAGAAGACGGCGGCGTGAGGGGATGAAACGGGAAGAAAGCGGCGTGAGCGGACTAGACGGGAAGGAGGCGGCGTGAGGGGACTGGACGGGAAGAAGGCGACGTGAGGGGACTAGACGGGAAGAAGGCGGCGTGAGGGGACTGGACGGGAAGAAGGCGACGTGAGGGGACTAGACGGGAAGAAGGCGGCGTGAGGGGACGAGACGGGAAGAAGGCGGCGTGAGGGGACTAGACGGGAAGAAGGCGGCGTGAGGGGATGAAACGGGAAGAAGGCGGCGTGAGGGGATGAAACGGGAAGAAAGCGGCGTGAGGGGACTAGACAGGAAGAAGGCGGCGTGAGGGGATTAGACAGGAAGAAGGCGGCGTGAGGGGACTAGACGGGAAGAAGGCGGCGTGAGGGGACTAGACGAGAAGAAGGCGGCGTGAGGGGATGAAACGGGAAGAAGGCGGCGTGAGGGGACGAGACGGGAAGAAGGCGGCGTGAGGGGATTAGACAGGAAGAAGGCGACGTGAGGGGACTGGACGGGAAGAAGGCGACGTGAGGGGATTAGACGGGAAGAAGGCGGTGTGAGGGGACTGGACGGGAAGAAGGCGACGTGAGGGGACTAGACGGGAAGAAGGCGACGTGAGGGGACTAGACGGGAAGAAGGTGACGTGAGGGGACTGGACGGGAAGAAGGCGACGTGAGGGGACGAGACGGGAAGAAGGCGGCGTGAGGGGACTAGACGGGAAGAAGGCGGCGTGATTTGTCGTGAAAAGTTGTGAAAGTCATGAAGAAAAACAAGTTAATATACTTGTTTTGAAAGAAGATAATTTTGTTGAAGGTACATTTCACAAAATGGAATTTTAAGTTTGAAGTAAGAAAAGGGAGGGCTCAGACCGCATGCACCTCTTCCTCACCTATCATGAAATACCTGTGCACGATGATATGATATTGTAATTGCAGAGTTAAAGGAATGCCTTGGCATAATATCCTGCAGTGCCTTTGATTACAGAAGTTAACTATAGCTGGGCCCTCATCTCACTGTGTTATGTTCGCATTGGGATCATGATACTTGTCACTGTACCCCGACAACATGAATGTTAACATTAGGTTTCTGTCTGACGTGCCAGTTATGGAACAAGTAATCAGAAAACAATGGCTGACATTATGAGATGGGTAATTGTGATAGATCTGCAAAGCACAATTCCAAGGAAGGTGGAGTTTAATGATGAGGCGAATTTGCAAAAGACAGGGTGTCTATATATTTTGAGATCACAAAGATGCATTTCAGATATTGCAAAGGACTGAGTATGATATATTGTGTGGTATCCCAGAGTATCAACAAATTGTTGGCCATTTCATTGAAATGTTTTTTTTTTTTTGAAAAGGTGGAAGTTTTCTGTAATTTTTGTAAATGGTCAGAATTCACCTGGGCTGGCAGGATGTCCTGGAGGTACGTACACTCGCCTCTAAACTGTCTAACCTGGCTCCGAATCTTGCCCAAGTACAAACTGTCATCCTGGCGTTTCACAGGAAGGATGATTCACCAATGTGTGTGCTGTCTCTCTGATTAGTTGGTATTAGTTGGTGGACGTTAAATATCTTACAGTGTCCTTCGCCAAGAGAAGGCAAAGTTTTGCCAGCATCCTGAACAAATTACAAATTCCTGCTCTACCCCACAAGGGGCACTTCATCAATAGCAAAGGTACACCTCCAGCAAATGATGCTATCAGAAACCATGTACTGCATATGGAAGAAAAGGTGGAGGAAAAGATGAGGAAAAAAAGAAATCTGGTACACAAATGGACAACGGGACTTATGGGTAGGCGAGAGGGGGTAAGTTGAGCCACTTACTGGATTTTCTTCACTGCATGTTTCCTCTTCATCTAAAACTGCTTTTTCCTTATATAAACCCCATTACCTTTACCTTCAATTTTCATCCTCCCCACTTTCCAAACATCCCCCATTCTCCCAACTAATCTTTCTTATCTCAAAAAAAAAAAAAAAAAAAAAAGAATAAATAAAAAAATACCCAACAACAACAACACGCTCACCTTCTTCCGATTCTGCTTCTTCTTCCTTTTATCTTCCTCCTCGTCTTCTTCCTCGATTTTTTTCTACACTTCCATGACCTAATCTGTTGAACTCTCTCAAACATTAATATTAACAACAAAAAAGATATCTTATAATGCTTCATCTTCCTCTCTCACACATGTAGTACTCTTTACTGTTTCATAATGCACTACTCTTCTGCTATTTTAACAGATTGCTCTCATTTCAAGCTCTCCTTCATTCCTTGCCTAAAAAATCCAACTATTACAGCGCTTCTTCTCTCCATTCTCTGAATTCGCCTTTATTGCATCCATCAAGAATTGTGTGAAATCGCATCTCTGACCTAAAACATTTAAAAACCACAGTTTGCCATGGATGTTCGCTTTCCATCAACCATTCTTTTTTTCCAACTTCAGTGCCAACTCACCCCCTCACCCCTCACTCTCACTCTCAAAGCAACCATTCCACTCTTCTCCCTCCAAGCCTCCCTCTCACCTCTCTCAAAAATTCCCCCTCACCTTTCTCCCACCTTTCATCCCCCTCACTCATCCTTCTCAAAGTTGCCCCCCTCTCATCCACCAATCTGCCTCCCTCCACTGCCCTCTCTCCTCCATCTCTTCTCTCCACCTCCTCACATCCTCAACTGCCTTCTTCCTTGTCTCTTGTTCCCCCTCTCCCTCAGCACCACAGAGCCTTTTCTCCTCCTCATTCGGCCCCTCCCCTCGCTATTCTGCAATACCCCACACTCTTTCAACAACCCTCCTTACCTCCCCCCCCTCGTCCCTTGTCCTACCCTCCCCCTCCCCCTCTACCTCCTGCACCCAAAGCCTACTCCCCTACCTCTTCATTAAAAGTGTGGACCTCAAATATCCGGGGCCTTCGCTCAAACCTTTCAGATCTTTCCTTACAGGTTGCCACTGACAAACCAGACATTATCTGCCTAACAGAAACTTTCCTCTCCCAAGACGTGTCTGACTCCCAAGTATCTCTCCCCGGTTACTCCCTCTTACGGTATGACAGACCTGAGCCTCGTCCTGGTGGAGGTGTTGCTCTCTTCATCAAAGACTCTATTCCTCACGCTCCATGCACTGCTCTCACTCCCACATACCCCCAGGAATACCTCTGGCTTCGGCTTCCCCTCCACTCCCACCTCATGTTTATATGTGTACTGTAACGTCCACCGAACAGTGATGACTCCATCTACACCTCACTATCCGAAAACATGGACCATCTTCTATCTTCTCATCCAAACTCTCTCTTCCTCTTATGTGGTGACTTCAATTGTCATCACGCCAGTTGGCTGGGTGTGGGTACCTCTCTCACCTGCCATGGCACCTCAGCAAAAGCTTTCTGCGACTCATTAGGACTGACTCAATCGGTCAACTTCCCGACCCGGATCTCAACCAATGGTACTCCATCTCTTCTGGATCTGATTTTGACAAATTTCCCTTACAATATCTGCTGCTCTTCCTTCGCTCCAATCGGTTCTTCTGACCACGTCCTTGTCAAAGTGGACATCTCTCTGGCTGTTATCAGAGAACCACCTCACCGCCGTCGAGTCTGGCATTTCACTCAAGCCGACTGGCAGGGTCTCCGAGCAGCCATCAAACTTACAGACTGGTCTCATATCACTACTTTCTCAAACATCAACTCATCCTGGGAATTCTTTCAAAGAAACTTGCTCTCCCTCATGCACAGATTTGTCCCCTCTCATCTTCAGTTGTCCTACCCTTCCTCCCACCCTTGGTTTACTGAAGCTTGTGGTGAGGCAGTTGTCCTGAAACAACTTGCCTTTGCCTCATGGAAAGCAAACCCAACTGAGGGCAATCTCAGTTCCTTCCACAAAGCTCGGAACAAGTGTGTATCTACCCTCAGGAGAGCCAGAAAACAACATCTTTCTCATCTCAAGTCTGAACTCTCAAACCTCTCTCCCTCCTCAAAATCCTGGTGGCATTTAATCAAATCTGTTGCTGGTGTATGTTCCCCCTCCATCCCCTCCCTTACCTCAAATGGCCGCACTGCTGATTCCACACGTGATAAAGCTGAATGTCTAAAGTCGGTGTTTGCAGCTAAATCTTGTGTCCTAAACCCATCACTTTCTCTACCCACTTTACCCAGTCGCACCCAACTGTCCCTGGACTCTGTATCCTTTTCTCCTGACAAGGTGGAGAGCCTGCTGTCAAACCTCGAGTCAGATTCTGCAACCGGTCCAGACGGTATCAGCCCACGTGTCCTCAAAGCCTACTCTTCTGCTCTTGCTCACCCTCTCTCTGTTCTATTCACCCTCTCATTTGCCCAAGGTCATCTGCCATCTGCTTGGAAATCTGCTAACATCACTGCCCTGCATAAAAAGGTGCAAAAACAGATCCCTGTAACTCCAGACCAATCAGCCTTCTCCCAATCATCAGCAAGGTTATGGAATCCATCATCACTTCAGACATGAAATCCTTCCTCTTCTCCAATGGCTTGATTTCCAATCATCAATTTGGTTTCAGACCAGGTCACTCTACCCTGGATATGCTGCTTCTGCTCTCCCATCAATGGATGGAGGTCCTCAATGCCAGACAAGGAAATCTGAGCCGTATCCCTGGACATATCACGTGCTTTTGACACAGTCTGGCACCCTGCCCTACTCACCAAACTCTCTTCCCATGGTATTCAAGGCCATCTCCACTCATGGTTCGCAGACTTCCTCTCCTGTCGCAGTCAACGTGTGGCCCTAAATGGATTTCTTTCATCCCCTCTTCCTGTGCAGGCTGGAGTTCCTCAAGGTAGCGTTCTGGGCCCTGTTCTTTTTCTGGTTTTCATCAATGATCTCTCCGACTCTCTGGAAAATCCTCTATTTCTCTTTGCCGACGACTCCACTCTCTGCCATACCATCTGTCATCCCTCAGACCGGCAAGCAGCAGCTTCTTCGCTCACTGCAGATCTGGATAAAATCACAAACTGGTCCAACACGTGGAACATGTCTTTCAATCCAGACAAATCTCACACTCTCACTATGTCTCTTCAAAAGGACCATTTAGAACCCCCCCCCATCCACTTTCTCAACAATCCTCTGGAAGAAGTCTTTTCTTTCAAGCTTCTGGGTCTCACTATCTGCCATGACCTTTCCTGGGAAAGTCACATTTCCAACCTCTCCTCAAAAGCCATTCGCCGACTGGGAATCCTCCGTCGTGCAAAGTCCTTCCTCGGCCCTCTTGAGCTCCTGACCACTTACGAAGCTTTTGTCCGTCGCCTGATGGAGTACTGCTCTCCCCTCTGGGCTGGTGCTCCTGCCTCCCACCTTTCTCGGCTTCACGCTGTCGAAACCAGGGCATTTAAGATCATCGGCATCTCCCGCAATGAAGCTGAGTCTTTGGGCCTCTCACTCAATCACCGCAGGTTGGTCGGTGGTCTTGCTGTCTTCTACCGACTCCTCTCCAGCCTTGCCCCCCCCTGCTCTCTCTGCGATTTGTCCCCACCACATTTCCACAGGGCGCTCAAGGTCCGCCAACAACCCCCTTCTGGTAAAACTACCAAAATCACGAATCACTGCTCATCTTCACTCTTTCATTCCTCTTTTTTCCCGCCTTTGGAATAAACTTCCTCACTCTATTCTTTCCCATTCTTCCCTCCAGGCTTTCAAAACAGCTGTTCACCACCACCTCTGATCTTCCCCCATCCAAATCCTCGATCTTTTCTTCCCCCGATAATCCACCCAAGCCCACTTCCTTCAATTCCCCTGCTTTCCTTCCTGAAAGTCCCTGTAATGTCCATCTTTTCTTCGCCATGTTCCCCGTCTCATCCCCATCCCTCTCCCTTCCACAGTTCACCTAATGTGTCTGTTCCCCACTGTTTTGTCCGTTCCACTCCCGCCCCTCTCGTCTCATGCCCCCTTGCTGTGAGTTGTGTGTTAGCTCTCATACGAGCCTCGACAAGGTATACAAAAAAATAAATAAATAAATAAAAATTAAAAAAAAACAAGCAAAGTATGTGACTTGTTATGAATAGATGGTACCACCTTTCGGCTCTCTCCTTCCTGGCATTTCCAGTAGGGGGTGGCTCAACATACCCCCCTCTACCCAACTGTATCATATATCTGGAATCAGTAAAAAGAGCCAGAACAGAAGATAATAAAACAGAAAGAATACAGTGGAAAGTGAGGAAATGCACACCAACGCAAGTGGGACACTTGGGGGAAGATTAGGCAAAGGGAAGAATGAGAGACTCAGGGGAGAGGGAGAAGAGAGCTGGAAGACACGGGATGTAAACAAGCTGGATACAGGTTCAAGCACAATTGAGGGGCTGACAGAACAGAAAGGGAAAAATCGGGGATGAAAAAGCAATGGAACAAATGAACAGAAAGGTCGGTGTAAGGAGAAGGGAGAAAACACAATAACCTGTGTGGAAGAGGTGGGCTTCGGGAGGGTTAATGAAGGTCGAAAATATCATGAGTATGGATAGGAAATTACCAGAGGGAGAGGTGAACAGCCATTTTGAATCCCTGGAAGGAAGAATGAAGTTAAACAGAATAACAAACATGGTTGTTCCACAGGTGAAATAAAAGAGGAACAAATGAGTGGAGCTGAGCAGTGAACCTTAATATTGGGAATTTCACCAGAGGTGGGTTACTGTTAGAATTTGTGTGCCCTGCAAAATCCTGAGGGGATGTGTGGGAGAGGGGGGGGGGTGGCGAGAGACAGAACACAGATAGGGAAGAGAGTGCAAACCCCGAAAGAGAGGCCACCAACCATCTATGTGATGGGAGCAACATGCCCAGACATTCAGCTTCATCGAGGGGAATTCCAATTTGAGGGCATTCGACGCCATGTCATCATCACATTAAAGATGTGATGCCATTGACACCAGCTCAAATGGGATAGCAGCCATCCATAATTGCTGCAGGTAAAGACCTTGTAGATTGTTAGAAGATTGGATTTTCCAAGGTAGGACTGCATAGCAAGAAGGAGGATTACCCAGTCGGCGGTTTGATTTGGAGGCCAACTCCAATATGTGGTTTTCCGAAGAGAAATCACGGTTGATGGTGAGCCCAAACTGGTGATATTGTGGGAAGTATACAGGAGAGATTGCCAGACGAAGCTTCCCGAGAGACATAGTGAGAGTGTGAGATTTGTCGTGGTTGCACGACATTTTCCAAGGGTTAGACCAACTCCTAATTGTATCAAGGTCTGCAGAGAGGTAAGAAGCTGTTAAATGCCTTTCTGAAGGATGAACGATGCTACGGCAAAAGGTGGAGTCGTCAGCGGCAGGTGTACCAATGAATGACCCCCCCCCCTAAAAAAAATAACAAGTGGAAAACGGATTTTACAAAACAGCACTGGAAATAATTTCTATATTTATTTTAAACATCAAAATTATATCCTGTATATGTTTAGTGAATTGACACTTCAGGCACATTAACATTCAGTAATATGTAATGAGAATCAAGGTTCAATGAAATTTAAAAAAAATAATCAAGAGGTAAATTAGTCAATTACAATGAACAGGCCTAAATTGTTCAGACAGCCTGGAGCGAAAAATTGCCACCGAACTTAAATTCTGTCTCTGATATTTTTACTGAAGAAATTGTCTTTAAACATAAATATTCTGTCTCACTGTACTTGGTGCACTCCTGGAGCTGTTGGTTGAAAGATGCAGAAGACCATAACACAACTGAGTGTTGATGGCTTTACAGGGCCGAGGATGTCCCGAGCAGCCCTGTGCACTTCTTCTCAAGATCCTCTTGATATGCGATGTGACACATGGCACCAAGAATTACTGCTTACCAACCTGGAAAGGAAAGAAAACCGTATCATTTTGTGGGCCATCCTATTTGAACCAAATATACTCAAAGGAACGGATACTATGAGCTGAGACATCCTGTCCCATCTGGTAACACATATGAACCGGTGAAATGCCAATAATGGTGAATAAATACTGAAGAAGAAATAAGAGGATAGAAATGCAGAAGATCAGGTTGCAATAAAAATATGTCTGCTACTAAAGCTGCAAGCGAGAAAATTCTCCTGGAAAACACTGAACCTTCGGAAAAAGTAACGAGTTTTAATTTTTAAGCAAACAATTAAGTTTCAAAAATCATAACAGCAACACAAAGGCCAAAATAAGAGGATAGCAGAACAGCATACTTGGAAGCATATCGAGCTGTCCATGTCTGCTTTAAATTCTGGTAGAGTTGCATCCAAACAAAATTGCAGTTCTAATGTGGTGCCATTATGAAGCGATAAATTGTAGAGTGCATAGGTCTTTGAGGGAAACAAAGATGCATTTTGCAATGATTTGAGCATGACAAAGGTCCCATCACGTTTTTTTTTGTGTAGAGTTGAAGCTTATGAAAGAGCTAGAACACTGAATGAAATAGGATGGAACAGAACAAAAGGAAGAGTAGAGAGAGGGGAAACACCAACAGCAAGGTTGAAGGACAAAATAGAGGGAGACTTGCACAAATAACAGGTGTGGGGAGCAATGAGTGGCAGGAGAGGATGTATCGGGTGGACAAGATGGAAACAGAAGCAAACTCTCAGGAAGGTAAAACTGGAAATTTGGAAGGAGGTGTGCTTGGGGGGGGGAGGGATAGTGGTTTTGGATGGGGGTCTGAACAGCAATAGATGATCTGAACAGCTGTCTTGAAGACTTGGAGGGAAGAATGAGATTGGAAAGAATGTGGAAATTGGTTCCACAGGTCAGGATAAAGAGGAACAAATGAGCAGCGGTGAACAGTGATTCTGGGGGTTTCACCAGATTGGGATTGATTGTGGACTGCGTCACCCTGAAGAAACCTGGGGGGGGGGACATGGAAAGAGCAGAGGGTGCAAGGCCAGAAAGGAGGCAGTGGAAGACAGAGAGTCCACTAATCTGTCTGCGATGGGAAAGTGTTAGGCCCATAGACTCAGAATCGCAGGAGATTCCATTAATCTTGGAAGACCTTGGTTTCTATGGCATCAAGCTGAGAAAGGTGTGAGGCGTGGGCACCAGCCCAGAAGGGAGAGCAGTACATAAAGCTGTGGATGAAGGCCTTATGTTGGTGAAAAGGAGTTCAAGTGTGCCAAGGAAGGACTTTGACGATGCAGGATGCCAAGTCGGCAAATGGCTTTTGAGGCCAACTTTGAAATGTGGTTTGCCCAAAAAAGGTCATGGCTGATATTGCGATTATGAGTTGAAGTGACTGAACTTCCTGAAATTGATTGTTAAAAAAATAGAAGGGAGGGTTTGCCATATAGGCTTTCTGAGGGAGGGAGTGATAGAGTTTTGTCAGGATTGAAAGACACATTCCAAGTGTTTGACCAGCACATGATTTTGTCAAGGTCTGAAGAGAGGGAAGAGGCTACTGCCTATCTCTCTGAAGGATGAGGGATGTTACAGCAGATGGTGGAGTCATCATCAAGTATATAAAGGGACAAATTTCCCAGAGTTGGAGAGATCTGTGGGGGAAAAATTTATACTAATGTATTTTAAATTGTAACAAATGGTGTTTCAGAAATGTAACTTTTATGCTGCAAATTGAATTGGCTGTCATTTCTGGCCAAAAGACTTTTGCCCTAAATGATAAGAAATGTGTTGTTCTGGAGCAGTGACCGAGCTGATAAATGAACCTTTGCTTAGAAAATGTACGAAGTGGCTTTTTGTCTAAAAGACACGTCTACAGTCTGGGTGAATATCCCCCAACCTCTCTCTCATGGAAGTATAAAATGTTTTGAAAGGCACATTGTTCTCAGTGCAAGCACGTGAGGAAGTATAGTTTCTCAGTGGCTTGTACTCCTTGGAACTGACCAAGTACCAAGTTAGAATAAAACTCTCTGATGTAATGTAGAAGTGAATTGAATCGGGTTGGTCTAACTGTTAACTAAAGTAAGAATAAATGAAATAGAACCAAATAATATTGCAACAAATGGGGATTCTTAAGTTCATTGTACAAAGGTGAGAAGTGTATGGTGTATAATTAGAAAATAAATTGTTTCACAAGGAAGGACTTGTGTGGACATCAGTTTTATCAGTGTCGATAGGGTTTTTGTAGGATTTTATAATCAAATCGGACAAACGTTAAACTCTGTCTGAAGTCAAATAGGATTCCACAATCGGCCAGTTAGAATCCTTCAGGAGGACAACGATCACAACAAGGTGGGTTTAAAAAATCCACATCAGATCTTTGATGAAGATTAGGAATAGGACTGTGCCCAGAACACTGCTTTGGACCATTCTTGTCTTAACAGTGAGAGGAAATGAAAGGATTTTTTTGACAGCCACATGTTGACTACGAGAGTAGAGGAAGTCAGTAACCCATGTGTGAAGTTGGCCTTGGATGCCATAGGTAGAGAGCTTGGAGAGCGAGGTTGGATGCCAGACTGTATCAAAAGCTCGAGATATGTCTGGAGAGCAGACAGCCCTGAACTCATGTCTGACATTGAGGGTCTCCATCCATTGTTGGGAGAGTGGAAGCGGCACGTCAAAGGTAGAGTGACCAGGTCTGAATCTGAATAGATGATTTGAAATGAGGCTGTTAGAGAAAAGGAATGATTTCATATCAACTCTCATGATGGATTTCAGGGCCTTGCTGATGTTTGGAAGTGAGCTCATAGATCGGTATTTAAGGGGATCAGTTTTTGCACCTTTTTATGCAATGCAATGATGATGGCTGATTTCCAAGCAGTTTGAAGATGACCTTGCACAAATTATAGGGTGAAAAGGGCAGAGAAAGGATGTGCAAGAGCAGCAGAGCAGATTTTTTTTGACACGTGAGCTGATGCCGTCCGGTCCAGTTGCAGAATCAGAGTTGAGGGTTGCCAGAAACTTCTCCACCTTCTTAGGTGCAAAAGACAGAATCCAGGAGCAGTTGGGTATGGATGGGAAGGGTGGGTACAGAGAGTGAGGGGTTGGGGACACAAGATTTGGAAGCAAACACAGAATTGAGGTATTCAGCCTTCTCACGAGTGAAGTCAGCTGTGGTGCCTTTTGAATTGAGGGTATGGATGTAGGGGAAGCATACTCCGGAGACAGACTTAACAAGACACCATCAAGTTTTGGAGGGAGACAAGTTTGAAAGTTCAAGCTTTAAGTTGGACAGATGGTGTTTTCTGGCTCTCCTGGGAGTGGACACATATTTGTTCTGGGCTTTGTGGAATGAGCTGAGATTGCCTAACGTTTGTTCGCAAGAGTGAACATTTTGGCAAGGAGCATTTGTATAAACCCTAGCAACATAGTTTATTAAAAGGAATGTAGATGTCCATGAATGTATATGGGATGCAGATGGACCCAAGTTGAAATATAGTAGTGCAGGTGGAGTGAAGGAATAATCCAAGGCAAGTAAATAGTTAGTAGAATAGCAATCTGACATACAGTAAGTGTGAGCCAAATCGCCTGTTCTCGTCTCTTAAGGTTTATATCCTTGAAACATCATATATCCTTATATCCTTGAAAGAGAAAAAACATAAACGAGTGCGAAATTAATAAAAACTCCCCAGAATTACCTCTTTTAGTTCATGGTCGAGGCATTGTACTGCCTTGTGGAGATGTCTCTTTTTATTGATGACCGACCCTATTTAGTTGTGGCTTTTTGCCTCAATCGTTATAATGCAAATGATGACATTTTAGGGTGCCCTAAATTATTAACCTCCGCCATCTTCGAAGATGGATGGAGGTTACTGTTTTCACCCCTTTCTGTTTGTGTTTGTTTGTTTGTTTGTTTGTGAACAGTATTACGGAAAAACTCCTCAACAGATTTCGACGAAACTTGGTGGGGGGGGGGGATTAGGTATGGTCCAAGGATCATGCCATTAAATTTTTGACTTGGTCCCCCCCCCAAAAAAAAAATTGTTAGAGAATTTTTTTTTTTGCATTTCTACATGTTTTAAGTGATTTCCAACACCCCCCCCCCCAAAAAAAATTGTTAGAGAAAATTTTTTTTGCCTTTCTACATATTTTAAGTGATTTCCAACCTCCTCCCTCCAAAAAAAAATTGTTAGAGAAAAAAAAAATTTTGCAACTTTTTTTTCAACAAAATTTCGATTTCTTTTTTTTGCATTTCTACATGTTTTAAGTGATTTCCAAGCTCCCCCCCCCCCAAAAAAAAAATGTTGGAGAAAAGAACTATAACTCTGTCAGCACTGTTGACATCATATTTAATGAATAAGATATAAGGTTTACTTGAGTGACCCAGCAGTATTGGCGGCGGAGGTTTTGCACTCTCCCGAGTGCTCCCCCTCTAGTTGCATATGCTAACATAATGATGGCAGGCCTTTCCATTCTTAATTGGTTTACAGAGCCTTGCAAACAAAAAATAACCTCACTGTCATCCAAGACTTATTTATGGTGGATTGTCCAACCATTTACATAATGAAGACAGGATAAATTAATAAATAAGTAAGCAGACAAACAAACAAACAAACAATAAATAAATCCAGACCAGTAGCAGTTGCTTGTTAGAAAAGCATCTGCCACCAACATTCTTGGATGCAATCCACCTGAATGAGCTTACTCACACTAGCGGTACCTGAAAACCTCAGTAAGCTTATTCCTAGAAAATTTGAATTCTGCTGTCTGGGCACTAAAAAGAGATCACTGTACAAGAACTGCCTTATTGCTCTGCAAAGCAAATTTCAATGGTCTTTGCTCGCTCTGTTTTTTTGTTTAAGTGGTCATGTTCTGGGGTCATCTGTATTTACCACTTGTGCGTACATGTATAGCAGCTACACTGAGCCTGAGAATAATAATGATTTTCTGCTACCAACTGCCACATCCAGACGAAGCACCAGCAAGTCTCACATGAACAAAGGTACCTTGTAGGCTGTCGCCTGTTCACAAAACAAACAGATTCACAAATTGGTCACACATTCTCCCAGTGCTCTTTTTATGAGCTTTGAAAACGTAAACAAAAACAATTGATGAAAGCATAAGCTTTCAAGCGAGGCCCTAGATAATGTGTAGAGGGTTCTCAACTCATGAATCCAAAGTTAAGATTGCCAAAGAAAACTGAACCTTGATTGTTGTGAAGCACTTTTGAGCTCTGAGCTGGTAAAGTAAAGATTGCCCAGGTGAATCCTACTCAAATGAGAAAATGTTCCTAAGGTGTACGGCACCTTTCTTCTCCGTGGTTCGTTCTGTTGGTATTTTGGAGTGAAAATGATGCAATGTTTGTATTTGCAAGACCACTGATATTTTTTGAGGTTCAGTATAAAGTTGAAGAAGAAATATGAAATCTTTCTCTCTCACTCTCACTCAGTCTTTCTTTCTCACTCTTTCTCTGTGCGGACATCAGTTTGACACAACGTGTAAACTCAGGCTCTTTGCTCATTAGTACCGTGCCATTTGTCACTGCTTGCACTCCAAAAGTCTTCTCATTGGACTTTGCTTTGTGGCACGAGCCTGTTCTCTACACCAATCACGGCGTTTTAAAGACATAATGAGGCAGAGATCGCTATGACCTTTTGCCTGTAAATAGATGCCTCGACTTTTAACCCTTCTCAGCTGTCTCAGAAATGGGTTTGAGATAATTAGGTTTTCCCCGAGCAAGTTAATGCGGAGCAGTCCAGGGCGGAACATTCTTAGTAATTTATCTTAAATCACTGAGCAGTCCTAGGAGTGATGGTTTAATAGTTAGCACATTACATTACAATGCCAATTATGTCCGGGTCGAAGAATTCAGGTTCGCGTCATGTCGTATTAAGGGAGGAAAAAGAACGACTAAAGTAGCATGTATCTAACCAAAGCACCACAATGTTTCATACAAAAAAAAAGAGATTCTCCATTGATATTCTAAGGGTACCATGAAGATTGCCCTGATGGTTTGGAAACAAATTGATTTCTCATAACAATGTCATTTACAGAAATGTGGGGGTTTTGACAGTTGTATAGGGAGCAGCTTTGCAGAAAGAACGTTGTTTCTGTATAACAGCAAAGAATAGGTCGAGACAGGTCTTGAATGTACAGCGGACTCTCTCTAGTTCAAATACCATAGATGTATGCCAGAGATCATTCGAACTGGTGAGAAATATTTATGTTCATTTCCCCTGGTGAGGCAAACTTATCCCCCCCACCACTACCCCTCCCCTCATTTCCCCTCCTTTAATCCCCCCCCTCCCTCCCCATAACCATACACCATACTCTGGGGCAGAGTGGTGCTTTATCAAAACAGTTTTAAGGTGAAGAATATTCTGGGTTGTTTGCCATTGCCTAACCTGCTGAACAGCCATGGAATATTAACCCACACTGCCAAGGCGATTACAACAACGCCTTCTACCCACTAAGCAATTGAGCTGCTCTAAAACATTACAAATACTTTGGAGAAAATATCCACTTAACTCTAATTCAGTATGCAGGCCATGACAAGTATTTCATATAGAGTATGACATTGCAAGCATTGATAAAAAGGTTTCTGCACAAGCACAATGTGTACACATGAGGTCTAATATACCACAAAACGATATCACAGTGCTCACAGTACTTCACATACCTGTCTGGACCTCATTGAAACTCAAGTGGAGAAGTTCCCTGGAGAGCACGAGGGAATGATGAAAGAAACTGCTCAAAACAACTCTTAAAACTTCTTGTCTATCGACCCAGATTTGTTTTGTTTATTGCAGCAGATTCAATACAGCTGCATCTTAAAATTATGGCATGTGCTGAAAGTGCAGAAACTCACAAGGTGAATCTGGGTTAATGGACTGGGAGTAAATTAGGCTGGGAGATTCCGAAGCGGAAATCCCCTTTGGACGCCTCCATCTTGAGCTGGAATTACGGGATGGTTCCAGAAGTCCAAATGACTATCTCAGGGAAGGGTGCACCACAATCCCGATGGTCCCCAGTGTCTCAGTTGCTGCCATAACAACTGAAACACCAACCCTTCTAATCATTAATTTACCATGGAGCGATGGTCAACCTTGTCTACTGGATGTGCATCAACCAATGAATGGAGCCAGTCGGGTTTCAAAAATATAAACTGCTTCAATGAACAAGTCACGAGGTATAATCCTTACGATAACTTGTGGACCTGTTTGTTTGTTTGTTGCCCTACTCCTCCTCCAGTTCTGGGTCGATTACATCCAGACTTGCTACATAAGATCAGCATGACCCCAATTAGTGTTCGGGGTGTTTTTATCTTTGCCGGTGGTCTTGGGGGCAGGGGGGGGCAACATTTTCTATGTAAATGTGTATTGTGTAGTGCTGCTCCAGGTGGTAGAGGGTATTACAAGTCCTCCCTCTCTGTAGTACTGTCGGACCCCGCATATTTGCGGTTCATAAAAATGTGACCTGCTTCGACATTTGCAGCCTTGTGCTTCATGTATTCACAGGGTTTTAATTTTTTTTTCTCCGCATTTTCGCAGTTTTTTTTCTTGGGTGTTTTTGTAGTTGTTTCGCGTTTTGTTGTGGGCCTATTCGCAGTTTTTCCTGCAAGTATTTGTGGTGTTTCGCACATGTATTCCCGGTTTTTGGTGCACGTATTCGCTGTTTTTCCTGCAAGTATTTGTGGTTTTTCACACACGTATTCCCGGTTTTTGGTGCACGTATTCACTGTTTTTCCTGCAAGTATTTGTGGTGTTTCGCACATGTATTCGCGGTTTTTCTTCTGCGTATTCGCTGTTTTTTTGTGCACGCATATGTGGTTTTGCGCACATGTATTCGCGGTTTTTCGTGTGGGTATTGGCTGTTTTTCGTGCACGTATTTGTGGTTTTGCGCACATGTATTCGCGGTTTTTCGCGTGCATATGCGCTATTTTTCATGCACATATTTGTAGTTTTGCGCACATGTATTCGCGATTTTTCACGTGCGTATTGGCTGTTTTTCGTGCACGTATTTGTGGTTTTGCACACATGTATTCGCGGTTTTTCACGTGCGTATTGGCTATTTTTCGTGCACGTATTTGTGGTTTTGCACACATGTATTCGCGGTTTTTCGTGTGGGTATTGGCTGTTTTTCGTGCACGTATTTGTGATTTTGCGCACATGTATTCGCGGTTTTTCGTGTGGGTATTGGCTGTTTTTCGTGCACGTATTTGTGGTTTTGCGCACATGTATTCGCGGTTTTTCACGTGCGTATTGGCTGTTTTTCGTGCACGTATTTGTGGTTTTGCACACATGTATTCGCGGTTTTTCGTGTGGGTATTGGCTGTTTTTCGTGTACATATTTGTTGTTTTGCGCACATGTATTCGCGGTTTTTCGCGTGCGTATTGGCTGTTTTTCGTGCACGTATTTGTGGTTTTGCGCACATGTATTTGCGGTTTTTCGCGTGCGTATTGGCTGTTTTTCGTGCATGTATTTGTGGTTTTGCGCACATGTATTTGCGGTTTTTCGCGTGCGTATTGGCTGTTTTTCGTGCACGTATTTGTGGTTTTGCGCACATGTATTCGCGGTTTTTCACGTGCGTATTGGCTGTTTTTCATGCACGTATTTGTGGTTTTGCGCACAAGTATTCGCGGTTTTTCGCGTGCGTATTGGCTGTTTTTCATGCACGTATTTGTGGTTTTGCGCACATGTATTCGCGGTTTTTCGCGTGAGTATTGGCTGTTTTTCATGCACGTATTTGTGGTTTTGCGCACATGCATTCGCGGTTTTTCGCGTGCGTATTAGCTGTTTTTCGTGCACGTATCTGTGGTTTTGCACACATGTATTCGCGGTTTTTCATGAGCGTATTGGCTGTTTTTCGTGCACGTATTTGTGGTTTTGCACACATGTATTCGCGGTTTTTCACGTGCGTATTGGCTGTTTTTCGTGCACGTATTTGTGATTTTGCGCACATGTATTCGCGGTTTTTCGCGTGCATATGCGCTATTTTTCGTGCACACATTTGTAGTTTTGCGCACACGTATTTGCGGATTTTCGCGTGCGTATTGGCTGTTTTTCGTGCACATATTTGTTGTTTTGCGCACATGTATTCGCAGTTTTTCGCGTGCGTATTGGCTGTTTTTCGTGCACGTATTTGTGGTTTTGCACACATGTATTCGCGGTTTTTCACGTGCGTATTGACTGTTTTTCGTGCACGTATCTGTGGTTTTGCGTACATGTATTCGCAGTTTTTCGCGTGCATATGCGCTATTTTTCGTGCACATATTTGTAGTTTTGCGCACAGGTATTCGCGGTTTTTCGCGTGCGTATTGGCTGTTTTTCGTGCACATATTTGTGTTTTTTTGCACATGTATTCACGGTTTTTCACGTGCGTATTCGCTGTTTTTCTTGCACGCATTTGTGGTTTTGCGCACATGTATTCACGGTTTTTCATGTGCGTATTAGCTGGTTTTTGTGCATGTATTTGTGGTTATTCTCGTGCATATTCGCTGGTTTTTGTGCATGTATTTGTGGTTTTTCTCATGCGTATTAGCTGGTTTTTGTGCATGTATTTGTGGTTTTTCTCATGCGTATTAGCTGGTTTTTGTGCATGTATTTGTGGTTTTTCTCGTGCATATTCGCTGGTTTTTGTGCATGTATTGTGGTTTTTCTCATGCGTATTAGCTGGTTTTTGTGCATGTATTTGTGGTTTTTCTCATGCATATTCGCTGGTTTTTGTGCATGTATTTGTGGTTTTTCTCATGCGTATTAGCTGGTTTTTGTGCATGTATTTGTGGTTTTTCTCATGCGTATTAGCTGGTTTTTGTGCATGTATTTGTGGTTTTTCTCATTACGTATTAGCTGGTTTTTGTGCATGTATTTGTGGTTTTTCTCATTACGTATTAGCTGGTTTTTGTGCACGTATTTGTGGTTTTTCTCGTGCATATTCGCTGGTTTTTGTGCACGTATTTGTGGTTTTTCTCGTGCATATTCGCTGGTTTTTGTGCATGTATTTGTGGTTTTTCTCATGCGTATTAGCTGGTTTTTGTGCAGGTATTTGTGGTTTTTCTCGTACATATTCAGTTTTTTCTTGCACGTATTTGTGGTTTTTCTCGTGCATAATCGCTGTTTTTTCACACATTTATTCGCGGGTTTTCATGTGCGTATTCGCTGTTTTTTCATGGAATTTTTGATTTTCCCTCATGAATCATGAACCTCTGAGAACCTGTCCCAAATTTTCCCATTGAAACAATGCTCCAACATTCACAGATTCGACATTCGCGGAATTTTTCAGGAACGTAACCTCCACAAATGTCGGGGTCTGACGGTACAGTATTCCTGTCCCCACGTTTTCTTGTGCAGTGAGGTGTTTTGAATTATAAGCAGTAGGTATGTTTTAGCTTCATGCACGCAACTCGAGTTTTTTTTATTTTCTGGAGCGATTGAGGCATTAAGTTAGGTCAGGTCAGGTTCGATCTGTGACCTGCTACAGGTACCATGTAAACCTGTACTAACCTGTTCCATGGTCGGGTTGTCGGCGACTAAACCGTCTCCCCCAGCAGGTTTTCTGGTGAGGAGGGTGTTTGGATATGGACACCCAGCAGGATTAAAAACAAAACCTGTCAAAGGGCGGAGGAGCTCCTTGTGAGCCAACGGCCATCCATATCTAGTGCCCAACTGTGTCTGCGGACGTCCTCCTGCAGTTGGGTCACTTCTTATTAGGAGGTTGGTGGCAGGATTTGCACTCCGGCCACCGTAAAACGCTTCATTCCGCAAAACGCAAAAACGCAAAAAAAATCTGAAAACCCACTCCGTGGGAGTACCTCCTGTGCAACTTCCCTTCGCAGGGCAGCTCACCGGATGACGGGATTGGGGCAAAGCCTTCGGGACCCCCAATCTTTGATAGGAGGGAAACCACGGGGTAACATCCCTGGGTCAGATTGCGGGAGAGTGTGTCGGAGTGGTGCTGAGGTGTCATCCACCAGACGGCGGTCTCCTTGGGTTAACCTGAGGCGGTCCCTTCGGGTGGGTGCCTGGAATGTCCTATCCCAAAGAGAGGATGATCACCAGTCTCTGTTATCATCTGAGCTCAAGCGTTTGGACATCGGGATTGCAGCTCTCTCTGAGGTTCGGAGACCGGATTGCGGCGAGATAATGGTGGGTGGTTACACCTACTATTGGTCTGGTCGCTCTGATGGTTACCATACCCAAGGAGTTGCTGTAGCTGTGTCCAATAAGCTGGCCCCAATGATAATTGAGGTAACACCGGTCAACGAGCGTATTATGAGATTAAGGATTCGTCACTCCTTAGGTGTCATTTCCCTGGTCTCTGTTTATGCTCCGACTGAGGCGAGTGATCTCACCGTGAAGGATGCATTCTACGCCACACTCGAGTCTGTGGTTGATCAGTGCCCCAGACGAGATACACTTCTAGTCTTGGGGGATTTCAATGCATCGACTGGAACTGATAGGGACGGTTATGAGGTGTGTGTTGGTCCCCATGGGTCAGGAACTATGAACCAGAATGGCACTAAGTTCCTTGACTTTGCAAGAAGTCATGGACTTAGGGTGGCTGGTTCATGGTTTCAGCGCCCACAAGCTCATCGCTGGACTTGGTATTCCAACGCTGACGGTGTGGCAAAGGAGATTGACCATGTCCTCATTGACGGTCGTTGGAGGATGATCCAGAACTGCAGGGTCTACCGGAGTGCTCAGTTCCTCAATACTGACCACAGGCTTGTTGTAGCAACTCTAAAGCTGCACCTTAAATCCTGGATAATGGTACCACCCCAGCCGAGGCTGGATGTTGCCAAGCTCAGGGATGAGAGAGTAGCTGAGGAGTTTGCGAACAGGCTGAGTGGACACTTGGGGGGTCTGGGTACTTTGGGGGGTCCTGAAGAGTTGTGGAGCGCCTTCAAGACCACCGTCCTTGATGTTGCCGGTGGATGCCTTGGAACTCACCACAGGGCAAAGAAGAATTTTGTCTCTCAAGGGACACTGGATACCATTGACCAGAGTTGCAGGGCCAGGCTGAATGGCAGAGCTGAGCTGTTCAGGGAGCTGAGGCGTAAAACTGTACGTGCACTGAGGGTGGACAAGGAGGCCTATGTGCGAGGAATCTGTGAGGGGGTAGAGCATCACCTGTGGACAGGTGATTCTCGTCCCACTTACAGGGGAATTCGCGCATTACATTCATCCAAGCCCATCCCTCGGAGCACTACAGTTCGAGCAGAGAGTGGTAGGCTCTTGACAGAGGAGTCTGAAGTGAAGACCCGCTGGGCCGGTTACTTTGAGCGGTTGTACCAGGCTGATCCCCCAACTGTCGAGTTGGACGTCAAGGGTGTTACAATCCCTGTTGCTGACCCTCGAATCAACTGTGGTCCACCTACGCTTGTGGAAACACGGGCTGCGGTGAACCAGTTGAAATGGGGCAAAGCTCCAGGGATCTGTGGCATCCATGCCGAACTTCTCAAGGCTGGTGGAAATGCTGCACTCGTGTCGTTGCATGCAGTTTTGTGCTCTGCCTGGAACACAGGCATCATCCCAACTGACTGGAAGAGGGGCCTTGTTGTCCCTCTCTGGAAAGGGAAGGGTGATCGCCAAGACTGCAACAACTACCGAGGGGTGACGCTGCTCTCAGTGCCGGGCAAGGTCTTTGCTCGGATAATTCTCGATAGGGTTCGCCACCATCTGCTTGAGCACCAGCATCCAGAGCAGTCAGGCTTTACACCAAAGAGGTCAACGATTGACCATATACTTGCACTTCGTGTCCTCACCGAACGCAGACGAGAGTTTCGGCAGGGGCTGCTTGCAGCCTATGTTGATCTCTGTAAAGCGTTCGATTCAGTGAATCGGGATGTCCTCTGGAGGATTCTTGGTCTTCGTGGGGTGCCACGAAAACTGATCGATCTGATGTCTGAACTCTTCTCTGGTACTGAGAGTGCTGTGAAGTGTGGTGGTACCATCTCTGACTTATTTCCAGTTGTTACTGGAGTTCGTCAGGGATGTGTACTTGCCCCCACACTTTTCAGCACTTGTATGGACTGGATTCTAGGGAGGATGTCGGAGAGATCAAGTTGCGGTGCGTCATTTGGGAATGTCAAGATCTCGGACCTTGACTTTGCAGATGATGCAGTCATCTTTGCGGAGACTTTAGACATCCTCTTGGGGGCCCTTGAGGTGCTGAATGAGGAGTCGGAGCCGTTGGGATTACGGGTTTCTTGGGTCAAAACTAAGATCCAGGCTTTCGGTGACATCTTGGATGCTGCTGTCCTGTCTGTGTCTGTTTGTGGTGAGGATGTTGAGGTCGTGGAGAGATTCACTTACCTTGGCAGTGATATTCATGTCTCTGCTGGCTGCGAGTCAGAGGTCAATAGACGTCTGGGTCGGGCCTGGGGAGTCATGGATTCACTGGATCATGGGGTGTGGCGCTGCCGGTACCTGTGCGGGAGGACGAAAGTCCGAGTCTTCAGGTCCTTGGTACTTCCAGTCTTGCTCTATGGGTGCGAGACTTGGACTCTGACCAAGGATCTGAGATGGAGACTTAATTCCTTTGGTACCAGGTCTCTTCGGAGAATCCTTGGCTATCGCTGGTCGGATTTTGTGTCCAACGAGCGGTTGCTGAGAGAGACTCGGATGAGATTTGTTACCTGCATAGTCCGTGAGCGTCAGTTGCGGCTGTATGGACATGTGGCTCGTTTTCCTGACTCTGATCCTGCTCACCAGATTCTCTCAGCGAGGGAGTCTCATGAGTGGAGGAGGCCAGTGGGTCGACCACGTGCCTCATGGTTGCAACAGGTTGACCATCATCCCAAGGAGATGGGGATGGGCCTGGCATCTGCCTGGGGGATGGCCAGACGGAGGCCCCTGGAGTACCGGCGGAAAGTGGATGCAGCGACGTGCTGTTCTGGCACATGCTCCCATACCTGACCTGATTGAGGCATCTGTCAGTTGCTGACACACTGCCAAAATAGAGGTATGTGTCAGAAGAACATGTTGCATGCTTGGAACAAGATGACCCATAGGGTGGGTACTCTGCTAGTTCTAGTAATGAAGGGTACCCACATCAATAGTCAATCATCCACCAATACATAAGCATGTGATACTTGCATTTAAAATATTTGGAATCACACAGGTTGTTTATTACCAAAGCAATACACATGATTATAAATCTATGAAATAACTTTGTCCTGTCCAAAGGTTTGTAAACACAGAACGCAAAAAAAAAAAAAATGTGGACACCCAAAAAGGAAGTGGACTACCATTCTTCATCTAGCTTTTGACCACAAAATGTTCACATGTGGTCTGAATGCCAGACAGGCAGAGACATCAAAACAGATGAGACAAACGAAGTTCAATTCAGAGTTGCTCCAGATACATCAAAATGCTAGGTGCTAAACAATGCTCAACCACCAGGCAAGCGGAAGCACAAAGCATGCAGTGATGATAAGGCCACTTATGGGTCTCAGCATTGGCGGAGTTCACCCAGCGTCATCGATTCACACCTCTACGTGTAACTTTTGGTGGTTGCAGTGTCTCCACACCCCGGGCCCTCGTCTTCTGCACCCCTCTGTGCCGCCTGTGTCCTTCTGCTCAATCTGCCTGTCCATGAATACTTCAGCAGGGTCTTTATAGCAAATCCGATGTCCCAAGACAGTTCTACCATTGCTTTAAAGGTCCCCTGACATGAAAAAATAAACTGGTTATTTATATATGAACTTGACATTCCTCGTGAAGAAATCACCCATGTTGTATTTTTTATTCAAAAATGGGATAATTAGAGCAATATTTCGATCATTTATAGAGCTATTCACAACGTGCTGTGCCCTGCCCCTTAAAAAAATGGACTTCAGCAAATCGCAGTGCGACGTCACATACAGAAACTCGCACAGAGTGGATTGACTTGAGAGTCGAGATGTCGCGCACCTGATAAAGTACGTACAAATGCATTTTGCACATGTTAGTGCAATCTCTGTGATCGTCTTAATTCCAGTGATTGTTTCACGAAAGTTTTTGAGAGTTTTAGCCGTACTTTCGAAAATGCCTGCAAGATGTATCGTAGCAGGATGCAGCAATACAAGCAAAGACGGTGTAAGCCTTCATGTATTCCCGAAAGATGATAATCGTCGGAGAATAAGGACATCTAAAGTGAAGTTGACGAGGGGAAACTGGAAAGGCCCCAGCGACACAAGCGTCATTTGCAGCGCCAACTTCGAAGACAGTGACTTTGAGCACGGGTTCTATTCATCCCTCTATTCATCCCTCTATTCATCCCAAGCCCTCATTCCTCACACACAGAGACAAGAAATTCTGCTTCTGAGCAGTGTGTGCACAACAATCACGAGGCAATTATTTATCCCTTTAGTACCTTGTCGTAGTCGTGTACAAATCCAATACATGTATGCACAATAAAGGGCTATACCATGCACACAAAATATAAAATTTGACTGTTTAACCTTTCCATTTAAAAAAAAATTACAGGGACGTACAAGTAAAATACTAAAGATTAATATTGCATCATTACAAGGTGCAAGGAGATAATTTTAAAATCAAAATGTGAAAAACCTGCACCCACATTTTGCAGGTTATTGAATTGTTCGTTGAAACCAGCCTGCTGGGATAGGCACGATTCCACAAACGTGCAAGCCAGGTATGGATGTACTCGACATACATGGATTTATTCTAAAGTGAAGGAACTGCTTCCATTGGCTTGATATTCATTAACATTTAGCCAAAATGCTGGAATAAATGAACAGGGAAAAATATATTTGCACAACGATGAAAGACAAATTTATCTGTCCTATTACACGGCCTCATATCCTCGGGACTCGTACGCATTGACTTATACATTGTGTGCATTCTAATACAAGTTACTTGTCAACTCTAGAGTCTAAACTAGTCCGATAAATCCGTCGTCCGTCCGACGAGGCCGATAAATCTGACGTGCTGGAGCTTTCTTTTATTATTCTCTTTTCTTCATTGTTTTCTACTGGCGCTACATGACGACAGTAGGAATAAAATAAATAAAAATGCAACAGAACGTCAGATTTATCGGACTACTCGAGACAATTGTATCGCAAGGTGTGTTCTGCACACAAGTTTTCATCGTATCCGGACAGTGAGATTGCTTCGTTTTATGCGCGGAGAGATACGGCCGATGACATGGGCTGGCCTTGTTTGTGATTAATTCTCCACGGTGCAACATGTCCGCTGCTCTGCACTGTTCACGTGACCTCACTAAACTATTTCTGATATTGAGCAGTATGCAAGTCGAATTTACATTATTGAATTACGAATAGGATTTAGTCTAACCAGTTGTTATTTCCGAGTCTTGTTTCGATGTCCTCCCTATCGTCATGAACTCCGAGAATTTCATCGCCATTTTCCTCTGCTTGTCCTGCTTCGTGCTCGAACTGCTAAGGCCATACTACATTTCCAGCTGCCTGAACTTCACCTCCCGCGACTATGTTATCCCACAATTCTCCATGTGATTCAGACCAAAATCCTTCATTTCTCTCACACTCACTGTTACAACCAGACAAGTGAAAGTCCATGTCATCCATTATTCAAAACCAAATGTTCGATTTTTTTTAAAGCAGAAACGAACGAAGTGATTGAGTCGATCAATCGAATGTGGGAACACACAGCAAGCCAAGAGAATCACGTAGACCACCAACCCGAGTAATCATACAGAAAGCCAATAGAATCACGTAGACCACCAGCCCGAGTAATCACACAGGAAGCCAATACAATAACGTAGACCACCAACGTGAGTAATCACACAGCAAGCCAAGAGAATTACGTAGACCACCAACCCGAGTATCATACAGGAAGCCAAGAGAATCACGGAGACCACCAACCCGAGTAATCACACAGAAAGCCAATAGAATCACGGAGACCACCAACCCGAGTAATCACACAGAAGCCAATAGAATCACGTAGACCACCAGCCCGAGTAATCACACAGAAAGCCAAAATAATCACGTAGACCACCAACCCGAGTAATCACACAGAAGCCAATAGAATCATGTAGACCACCAACCCGAGTAATCACACAGAAGCCAATAGAATCACGTAGACCACCAACCCGAGTAAACACACAGGAAGCCAATAGAATCACGTAGACCACCAGCCCGAGTAATCACACAGAAAGCCAATAGAATCACGTTGACCACCAACCAAAGTAATCACACAGAAAGCCAATAGAATCACGTAGACCACCAATCTGAGTAATCACACAGAAAGCCAATAGAATCACGGAGACCACCAACCCGAGTAAACACACAGGAAGCCAATAGAATCACGGAGACCACCAACCCGAGTAATCACACAGAAAGCCAATAGAATCACGTAGACCACCAACCCGACTAATCACACAGAAAGCCAATAGAATCACGGAGACCACCAACCCGAGTAAACACACAGGAAGCCAATAGAATCATGGAGACCACCAACCCGAGTAATCACACAGAAAGCCAATAGAATCACGGAGACCACCAACCCGAGTAATCACACAGAAAGCCAATAGAATCACGGAGACCACCAACCCGAGTAATCACACAGAAAGCCAATAGAATCACGGAGACCACCAACCTGAGTAATCACACAGAAACCCAAGAGAATCACGGAGACCACCAACCCGAGTAATCACACAGAAAGCCAATAGAATCACGGAGACCACCAGCCCGAGTAATCACACAGAAAGCCAATAGAATCACGGAGACCACCAGCCCGAGTAATCACACAGAAAGCCAATAGAATCACGGAGACCACCAACCTGAGTAATCACACAGAAAGCCAATAGAATCACGGAGACCACCAGCCCGAGTAATCACACAGAAAGCCAAAAGAATCACGTAGACCACCAACCTGAGTAATCACACAGAAAGCCAAGAGAATCACGTAGACCACCAGCCCGACTAATCACACAGAAAGCCAATAGAATCACGGAGACCACCAACCCGAGTAATCACACAGAAAGCCAAAAGAATCACGTAGACCACCAACCTGAGTAATCACACAGAAAGCCAATAGAATCACGTAGACCACCAACCCGAGTAATCACACAGAAACCCAAGAGAATCACGGAGACCACCAACCCGAGTAATCACACAGAAAGCCAATAGAATCACGTAGACCACCAACCTGAGTAATCACACAGAAAGCCAAGAGAATCACGTAGACCACCAGCCCGACTAATCACACAGAAAGCCAATAGAATCACGGAGACCACCAACCTGAGTAATCACACAGAAAGCCAATAGAATCACGTAGACCACCAACCCAATTAATCACACAGAAAGCCAATAGAATCACGAAGACCACCAACCCCAGTAATCACACAGGAAGCCAATAGAATCACGAAGACCACCAACCCCAGTAATCACACAGAAAGCCAATAGAATCACGAAGACCACCAACCCCAGTAATCACACAGGAAGCCAATAGAATCACGAAGACCACCAACCTGAGTAATCACACAGAAAGCCAATAGAATCACGTAGACCACCAACCCGAGTAATAACACAGAAAGCCAATAGAATCACGGAGACCACCAACCCGAGTAATCACACAGAATGCCAAAAGAATCACGTGGACCACCAACCTGAGTAATCACACAGAAAGCCAATAGAATCACGGAGACCACCAACCTGAGTAATCACACAGAAAGCCAAAAGAATCACGTAGACCACCAGCCCGACTAATCACACAGAAAGCCAATAGAATCACGGAGACCACCAACCTGAGTAATCACACAGAAAGCCAAGAGAATCACGTAGACCACCAGCCCGAGTAATCACACAGAAAGCCAAAAGAATCACGTAGACCACCAACCTGAGTAATCACACAGAAAGCCAATAGAATCACGTAGACCACCAACCCGAGTAATCACACAGAAACCCAAGAGAATCACGGAGACCACCAACCCGAGTAATCACACAGAAAGCCAATAGAATCACGGAGACCACCAACCCGAGTAATAACACAGAAAGCCAATAGAATCACGGAGACCACCAACCCGAGTAATCACACAGAATGCCAAAAGAATCACGTGGACCACCAACCTGAGTAATCACACAGAAAGCCAATAGAATCACGGAGACCACCAACCTGAGTAATCACACAGAAAGCCAAGAGAATCACGTAGACCACCAACCCGAGTAATCACACAGAAACCCAAGAGAATCACGGAGACCACCAACCCGAGTAATCACACAGAAAGCCAATAGAATCACGGAGACCACCAACCCGAGTAATAACACAGAAAGCCAATAGAATCACGGAGACCACCAACCCGAGTAATCACACAGAATGCCAAAAGAATCACGTGGACCACCAACCTGAGTAATCACACAGAAAGCCAATAGAATCACGGAGACCACCAACCTGAGTAATCACACAGAAAGCCAAAAGAATCACGTAGACCACCAACCTGAGTAATCACACAGAAAGCCAATAGAATCACGGAGACCACCAACCTGAGTAATCACACAGAAAGCCAAAAGAATCACGTAGACCACCAACCTGAGTAATCACACAGAAAGCCAAGAGAATCACGTAGACCACCAACCCGAGTAAACACACAGAAAGCCAATAGAATCACGGAGACCACCAACCCGAGTAATCACACAGAAAGCCAAAAGAATCACGTAGACCACCAACCTGAGTAATCACACAGAAAGCCAAGAGAATCACGTAGACCACCAACCCGAGTAATCACACAGAAAGCCAAGAGAATCACGTGGACCACCAACCCGAGTAATCACACAGAAAGCCAATAGAATCATGTAGACCACCAACCTGAGTAATCACACAGAAAGCCAATAGAATCACGTGGACCACCAACCTGAGTAATCACACAGAAAGCCAATAGAATCATGGAGACCACCAACCTGAGTAATCACACAGAAAGCCAATAGAATCACGTGGACCACCAACCTGAGTAATCACACAGAAAGCCAATAGAATCATGTAGACCACCAACCCGAGTAATCACACAGAAAGCCAATAGAATCACGTGGACCACCAACCTGAGTAATCACACAGAAAGCCAATAGAATCATGTAGACCACCAACCGGAGTAATCACACAGAAAGCCAATAGAATCATGGAGACCACCAACCCGAGTAATCACACAGAAAGCCAATAGAATCACGTGGACCACCAACCTGAGTAATCACACAGAAAGCCAATAGAATCATGGAGACCACCAACCTGAGTAATCACACAGAAAGCCAATAGAATCATGGAGACCACCAACCTGAGTAATCACACAGAAAGCCAATAGAATCATGTAGACCACCAACCTGAGTAATCACACAGAAAGCCAATAGAATCACGTAGACCACCAACCCGAGTAATCACACAGAAAGCCAATAGAATCACGTAGACCACCAACCTGAGTAATCACACAGAAAGCCAATAGAATCACGTAGACCACCAACCTGAGTAATCACACAGAAAGCCAATAGAATCACGTAGACCACCAACCTGAGTAATCACACAGAAAGCCAATAGAATCACGTGGACCACCAACCTGAGTAATTTATGTGCAGCATTTGACATCCTGTATGTGACGTCATGTGGGTTACGCCGCTTTCAGGAGAATTTTTAGGGGCGTTCCCGAAGAGGTTTGTTTTTTTAATTTTACATTTTACAGAACGAGTATTGTGAAAAAAAAACCATCGTCAGATCTGAAATCACGATGAAAAACTCCTCTTGGATAAATATAAATGAAATTTAAGTAAGTTTGCATGTCAGGGGACCTTTAAGATTGTGAGTCTTTTTACCTCGTTTCCAGCCATTTGTCGTTGGATTCTCACCAAGAGCTGTGGCTCAGCATACTCTCTGGGAGGGGAGAACAAGGAGGCACTGATCCCTGCCCTTAAAGCTATAGCTTCTCCCATCATGAAGTCAGATCTGGCCAATTTGCACATATACTGGGATTTTAACAGTGCTGAGAGTATCCATGGAAGCGGTATGGAGCTTCACTCCTGGTGATAGTCAATAGATGTAACTAGTCAATGGAGCATGTCATTATCACAGATTTTTTTTCCCCCCTCATACTTGGAGAAATGTACACGAAAAACAAAAGGGACATGAAAACATAAGGAATAAGGACAAAAACCGAGCCCGAATAACTAATGTAAGCAATTGCAAGTGTCATTCCCCCCATATGATCACAGTGGTTAACCATGAAATGTCTCCGCATCATCATGTCCCATGCCCTTTTCAGAGCATTGGTGCTGCCGAAGCAGTTAGTAGGGAACAATCCTGGTTGGGTCACCACTCTGATTCAGGAAGTCAGGGTAGGAATTTTTTAATTTATTCAGGGTGCCAGCAATAGCTCGCCTACTCTTCACAAAGGATACAGTGGGATCTTTAACGCCCACAAACTAATGCAGGAAGATGGGATGCCCAGTTTCACGTCCATCCGAGGGACGGTACACATTGATGGATCACCTCGCTTGTGAAACAACAGAATGACAGTTTCTGGCTCGGTCTGGATTCAAACACAGGCTACATGACTTCGAGGCGAGTATACAAAACTAGAGCTCGAGGTCATCCTGCCAGCCGAGTCCCCACATATGTAAGGAATTTTCAATGTACTGTGTAATTCTCTTGGCGTTTAGACATCTCATGTGGACTAATAAAAAATAATATAGCACTCTACCAGGCAATATCTCCATACCTCGTAGCATGTCCATCCATCATAATTCTCCATGATGGCAGGATCTTCATCTTCATAAGGTCCATTGCCATCATTTTTGTCGGTAAACATATCTCTTTTTCCTTTTATTGTGCTCAATTTTATGTCCCAGCAGAGGCAAATCTATAGTGAAGTCGCATAGGTGAATGGATGTGGGTGTTTTTTTTTCTTCCAAACAGTCATAGGATACAGTATTCAGGACAACTGAGTATAATTGACACTTTAAAAAAAAAATAGTAGCAATTAAAAACTGGTCTATTTGAATTGGTCGCATTTAGAATGGTGCGAATCATGTAAGGCAATCCAAGTTGCTGGATTCAAATGTACCAGGCAAGCAGGTACAGAAGAACAGTGAACCGTATTGATGTATAGGATTGTAGAGGGATATCTACACATTGTGATGAAACAATGATGGCAGAACTTTCGATTGACTCCCCACACCCGCTACCGCTACCCACCATTCTGATATACCCCTTTGATCCCATGACCCCTCCCTTTACTCATATCCTCTCTCAATCTCCTGTAGGTTTTCTCTCTGCAACTCTCCAACACGAACCTCATTTTTCTTCCATATTTCCCCCAATCTCTTCCCTTTCCCCAAATCCTTTTTTTTTTTTTTAAATGACTATCAATTGTTGAATAAAACGAAATGCAGTGTCGAGATTTTTTCCCTCTGAAATAGTCTTCTCAAACAACAATGTTGACTTACCAGATTGACGCCAAGCTGGAGATCATCTTTTACACATGTGGCATGTCAAGCAGAATGGATGCCAAACTGTGGTCAATTTTGATCATTTTTGTTGCTGTATATCTTCTTCTTTTGGATGCAGCACAAGGTTATAGTGTAGCATTACTGGCTGAGGGCCCTCTGTAGGTAAGGGAAGGAATTTGTAATTTGTTCATGGTGCCTGCAATAGCTCACCTACTTATTCTTCATGAAGAACACCGTGGGATCTTTAACTTGTACCAACGATTGCTGGCAAACGGGACACCCAGTTTAACTGCAATCCGAGGGACACATTGATGAATAGCCCTGCCTGCAAAACACCAGGATGACAGTTTACAGCTGGGATGAGATTCCGTCCCAGGCTACAGACAGCTCAGAGTTGAGTGTGCGTACCTCTCGACGACCCTACCAGCCTGTTGCTGTATTCTTCACGACTCTTTTCTGACCATAAATTATTAACTATCATAACTGCTTAACGCTTGCCATCATCATCATGCAGCAATGATGCATCGGGTTTAAAACAGCCAAAGGTCTATAATGAAGCATGGGATTCTGAACACGTGTAAGGAAAATTGAAAAAGGTCAGGAAATGGGGATTGTAATAAATGACAGATTTATTTGCTGTTGCTGTAATCTATGTGTTGGTCTTGTGTGCAGAAAAGGATGTATTGAAGATGGATTGATGGATGAGCACTTGTTCCCTCACATAGTCTGATGATGGATCGGTAGGACGTGGCTGAATGGGATCTCTGATGGATGGATGGCTAAAAAGATAGATAGCTAGTTCAACGGGATACATTGATGAGTGATGGACACACATATGAAGGAACAGATGTAAGACTAGATGAGGCGAGGGGAAAGAGAGACAGGTGGATGGATTTGTGGATTGCAGACAAGATGATGGATGATGATTGGAACTCGGTGGCAAGGCAACGCATCAGCTGATGTTTATCAGACTGGCTCCGCTATTTTTTAGTTGGCCCATAAAGACCGTTTGGTCTGAGCCTTGACATCGCTTGTTCTGGGAGGCTCGGGATGGATGGCGGAGGGCCCGAGAAGGCCTGCTTGAGTGGGATTTATTGGTCAGCTCGCCATCGCAGCTGGCCTGTTCTGCAACACGCACGGGCCCAATCGATTTTTGCTCAACAACCCCCCCACCCTCCAACCCCCAGCCTTTGTGGGGATATCTCGATTTGTTTGTGTTACTACGAAGAAGGATGGACGTTTCTCCCGGTTGGAAAGCCATGTCTGTAAACCTTTCTCGCCTTCCAGCTGAATGCCACTTCCCCGAACCCTGAACAAGGTTCAGCATAGGACTATAACCTGTGCTATGAACGAATGTGTAAAGTAAGCTCGCTCTGATACTAAACCCTTTGCTTTAAAGTGACAGCTTCCATTGTATTGCAGCAATTTTGTTATTTTATAACATTAACCAAATTCAACTTCTCATATAAATGCAACTTATGTGACCTTGTTGAATATCTTGCTTTATAGACCTTCTTAGCATGGATGTAAATTTTATAGTTTGATCACAGTGATTATTTTTGTACATATATCAAACCTTATGGAAGAAATGGACAATAAAGGGAGAGAGGTCACTTCATTGACAATGGAACAGAGAGGAACAGGCACACAAAAGGCACAGAGAAATGGCAAAGAATAGACAAGCAGGCTAGACAAGAGCATACACACAGACAGGCAGCACAATAGGGTATGAGTGCAGGGCACACAGACAAGGTAAATGCAGACAGAGAAGCTAAAGGTTGACAGTAACGAAAGGTCAGTTATAAGAATAGAAAATACCATAAGAATGTCCAGTGCCTTCAGAAAGTATTCACACCCCTCGACTTTTACACATGTTGTTGGGTTACAGCCTGAATTTAAAATGGATCAAATTTAATGTTGTTTTTTTTGTCACTGATATACACAAAATACCCCATAATGACAAAGTGAAAACATGTTTTTAGAATTTTTTACAAATTTATTGAAAATGAAAAACAGATATATCTTGCATCAAGAAGTATTCAACCCCCTGAGTCAAAACTTTGAAGAAGCACCTTTGGCAGTGATTTTAGCTTCAAATCTTCTTGGGTATGTCTGTATCAGCTTTACACATCTGGATTTGGGGATTTTCTCCCATTCTTCCTTGCAGATTTGCTCAAGTTCTGTCAAGTTGGATATGGAGTGTTGGTGAATAGCAATCTTCAAGTCTTTCCACAGATTCTCAATGGGATTCAAGTCTGGGCTTTGGCTGGGCCATTGAAGGACTTTCACATTCTTGTTCTGAAGCCATTCCAGTGTTGCTCTCACTGTATGCTTGGAGTCATTGTCCTGTCGAAACGGAGATCTTTGCCGCAGTCTGAGGTCTTTTGCACTCTGAAGCAGATTCTCTCAAGGATTTGCCCATATTTAGCTCCATTCATTGTTCCCTCTTTCCTTACAAGTATCCCAGTCCCTGCCACTGAAAAGCATCCCCATAACATGATGCTGCCACCACCATGCTTCACGGTGGGGATGATCTCCGATGGATGATGAGTTGTGCTGCAACGCTTTGCATTCAGGCCAAAGAGTTCAGTTTTCATCTCATCAGACCACAGAATCTATTGCCTCTTGCTCTCAGAATCTTTCACGTCCCTTTTTGCAAACTCCAGGCATGCTGTCATGTTCCTTTTTCTCAGGAGTGGTGTCCGTTTAGCCAATCTCCCATAAAACCAAGATTTGTGAAGTGCTGCAGAGATTGTTGTCCTTCTAGTAGGTTCTCCCATCTCAGCCAAGGAACTCTGTAGTTGTCAGTGGTCATTGGGTTCTTGGTCACCTCCCTGACCAAGGTCCTTCTTGCCCATTTATTCAGTTTGGTCTCGGAAGAGTCTGGGTAGTTCCATATTCTTTCCTTTTCCTAATGATGGAGCTCACTTTGCTCTTGGGAATTTTCAACACTCCACAAATTGTTTTATACCCTTCCCCCAGATCTATGCCTCCCCACAATTCTATCTCAGAGTTTTATGGACAGTTCCTTGGACTTCATGAGAGAGTTTCTGCTCTGACATGCACTGTAAGCTGTGGGACGTTATATAGAAAGGTGTGTTTCTTTCTAAATCATGTCCAATCAATTTAATTGGCCACAGATGCGCTACGATCTAGTTGTAGAGACATCTCAAGGATAATCAAAGGAAAATAGATGCACCTGAGTTCAACTTGGAGTGTGTCATAGCAAAGGGGTGGAATACTTATTGATGCAAGAGGCCTTTGGCAGTGAATATTTATTTAAGATCATTGGTATTACACGTGATGAGGCTGAGTCTTTGGGTCTCTCACTCTCTCACCACAGGCAGATCGGTGGTCTTTCTGTCTTCTACCGTCTCCTCTCTGGCCTCGCCCCCCCCCGCTCTATCTGAGATATGTCCCCCCTCCCCATATTTCCGCTTAAGGTCCGTCAGCAACCACCTTCTGGTAAAACTACCAAAATCACAAATCACTGCTCACCTTAACTCTTTCATTCCACTTTTTCCCGCCTTTGGAATAAACTCCCCCACTCTCTTTAATCCCACTCTTCCCTCCAGGTCTTCAAAACAGCTGCTCACCATCATATCTTATCTTCCCCCATCCAAAACCATGATCTTTTCTACCCCCGCTAATCCACCCCAAACCTACCTCCTTCAAACCCCTGCTTCTCTTCTTGAAAGTCCCTGTCGTGTAAGGACTTTAAAGTCCCTGTGGTGTCCATTTTGTTTAACCTGCGTACCCCGGCCCCATCCCTCTCCCTTCCACAGATCTCCTTGTGTCTCTGTTCCCCACTGTTTTTTATCCTTCCCTCTCACACTCCTCGTCTCCTGCTCCCCTTGTTGTGTGTTTCTGTGTGTTCGGTCTCATATGAGCCTCGACAGTGTATACAAAAATTAAGACATTTCGGCTTTTAATTTTTAATTAATTTGTAAAACTTCGTAAAAACACGTTTTCACTTTGTCCTGATGGGGTATTTTGTGTAGATCAGTGACAAAAAAATTTAAATATAATCCATTTCAAATTCAGGCTATAATACGATAAAATGTGACAAAGTCGAGGGATGTGAATCCCTACTGAACATCCTGTATATGAGGCAGCATGAAATGGCAGTAGGTTACCACGTTGAGGGATTGAAGGGAATACCAACACTGGACATACTCAATGCGGTGATTCTATTGACAGGAAAATGGGTACAAATGATTGGAGGGAAACAGTGAGGCAAGATTGAAGAATGGTAAAAAGATATGTATTTTTTCTCTTTCGGAAGATTCATGTGAGCTTTAAAAGGATGAATTGAATTCGACAAAACATTTCTAAGTGGGAAGGAATTGCTTTTTAAGTTGAGCATTGGTGTAAGAGGAAGGTAAAAGACTTCCAATCACAAGTCAAAGAAACAGAAAAGATTACTTCTTGCATTCCTCTTAATCTCGTATTTGTAATTTCTATGTCTGAAGCTTTCACTTCAGTTTGCAATCTCATCTCAGTATCCATTTTTTCTCGACTTCATGTTCAAAATCTAAACTATAAAGCATCTCAAAATGCAAAGCCCATCCACATCTGCTTTGTATTCAAACTAAACTTCAAGAAAACGAGTCAAAAAAAAAATTGTATATTTTATTCATTTGTGTTCTCCATATTGTATTCTCATAATAAAGGCTTGTTGAAGATTTGATGACAAAAGCGCAAATGGTAAAAATGTTATGGCCTGGATAAACACACTGAAGCTCAATGATAAATAAATACAGAAACACAGACGCGATTAAAAAAAACAGGGCATCTCCTGCTTGACGTGCCTGAGCGGAGCTAATAAGGGCTATTTGTAGTCATTGTGACTTTGCCCTTTGACATTTTGACACAATTTTTAATTATTTTCTCCATATTCTCAGAATAAAGTATTGTTGAAAATTTGATAACAAAAGCTCAAATGGTAAACAAACACACACACACACACACACACACACACACACACACACACACACACACACACACACACACACACACACACACACACACACACACACACACACACACACACACACACTCCCACCTGCTGCGCAGGGGTATGGGCTCAGTAGTATGCACTTGAGGGAGGAGCTGACTCGTATCAAGTCATTACGTTTCTCTTCTAAGACGTCATGGTTGTTTTGTGATTCGATGTATGACCACAAAAATGTTCGAAGTGAACCAACTCTCTGCATGCACGTTCCCAAGATGTTGAGAGAGGAAATTTCTTCCATTCTGTTCGTTCTCTTGTTACGATCTGCAGTTTTAGTTTCCATTGCAGTGTTAGAATTTGTACTTTTGGGTGTTAATTTTTGATTTTACTTTGAATGGCCTTTGACTTCAAGATTGAAAACTCCTTGGCTAATTTCACATAAATTTTGCAAACGTACTCCCGGGTTCCCGTGGGCAGGTAATGGGTGCCAAATAAATTTGGCCCGCTGAGGATGTGCAGACGCCGCCAAAGTTGGGATGTATTTGAATGTGTGTAACTTTGCTGGTACCTTTAAAAAAAATCACTTATTGCTTTATAATTGTCTCAATTACTGTGACTTCTGATTCTGGTTGGTGTGACACCAACACCTGGTTGGTGTCAGCTCTTTCTGCTTCTTGTTCACCGGCAAGAGATCGCCTCACTTCTGAAAGTCACCTATCCCTCTCAACTCCAGTCTCTTCAACTCATTGTGCCTGCCCATTCTTTTGATGTGGTTCCTGTCTCTGCTCAGCATGAGTATTGCGATAAACATGTCTGTGTGTTTGTCGGCAGAATAACTTGCAATACCCATGTGCTGGCCTATGGTCATGGCATGAGTAAATTTAATTATATATTTTTCCTTGTGTTAAGGCTGTTGGGCTTGGGATCCGAGGGTCCCGAGTTCAAATTCCACTTTCTGTTGAATTAATAACAGGTGGGGTTGAATAGCCTGTCATCCTTCCGAGGTCGGCAAAATGAGTACCAGCTTGCTGGGATGATTGAGCCATTCGAGTATCCTGCATTGGAGTGTCGACCCATCCAGGATTGTGCCGAATAGCCCAGGAGAGTGCTTCGGCAGCACTGACACTCTGTACAGAGTATGGTGTTCCCAATGGATTTGGATTTGGATGGATTTTCCTTGTGAGCTCAAACTTGAACTTGTTTGTGATATTCACAATATGAAGCTCTTTGAGAAATTAGGTGATTCTAACTCCCCTCATTGTCCAGTTATTCTGCCGCCAAACAGAAACACATCGATGGGATCATCGCAATACTCATGCACATGGACTAATGCCATGGCATACGTAATTATGTTTGTGTCCAAAGGCAACAATATATCAAAGGTATTTCAGGTTTCTAGTTACAGGGGAAATCGGGAGGATTCCCTCTAGCAGCTGGGCCATACTTTATCCAATGCGTTGGCACTTAATGTCATTTTTAAAAGAATAACTGTTCAAGCAGGGTGTCCATGTACCAATGCACCCCATTTCCTAATGTACCCCATTTTCGCATCCACAACTTTGTTTACAATAACAACAGTTGATCAAGTTCAGTTTTTGGCAGGGTGGCAATTACATAAATTTGTTCATGAGGCTGGACGTGATGAATCTTAAAATTAGCAGCACTATGAAAGATACTTTGGATGCATCGTTAATTCTAAACAATATACAGCACAAGAAGACTGTATAAATAAATAGCACAACATTGAAACACAGTTTGACAAATGAACAATAAGGGATTAACATTGAAAACAAAGCCTAGGTTTCACCTCTTCCATGGATTTTCACTTGAGCCATAGCTGAAGACCTGGACCCAAACCATAATCCAATTCCAAAGCTATTTGATTTAAATGAAACATTTCTTTGCTGCAATATTCTTGTTGAGGAAATTTCACCAACCTCCGAAGATATTCATATGCAACACCTATCCGCTTGTTCCATTGATCAGGTAGCACCTTGATGCCATCTGCATAAATATATTTGGGACAGGTATGCAACCACTGTTGTGACATGTGCAGATTTTCTTTTGAGTGGTAACGAAGATGAAAAACCATAAGGAACTTCCCAACCCATCTCTTTTAGAGTAGTAATAGTCACATTTGCCATGTGAGGACGACCAGTGTCATGTAGTGGAGTTACACCCTTAGACAGTTAAATGAGCCACCATCTGCAGATTGCTGGTCTCATTTCAATGCTTAACAAGTCATGGTTGTACTGTACAGCAATGTTTTCCCATGTTTGAGAAATTAAATGTGAATTAGATTGCTAAGATCCTAAAACACCATTTTGTTACAGCCTCAAGCTGATGGCTGAACCTTGGCCTTTTTCCATGAGAAGGTCCAAGAATGTCTTCACTCTTCACTCCATGCTGACTCACTTTGACTCTGACATGAAATGTTAGATTCAGGTGTGATCACGTGTTACAGTCATCATCAATCAATAATCGCCCTCCTTCTGGTAGCATGCCAGGAGTTTTTTTTTGTGTTTTTTGGATATAAAATCTCGGTTCATGGATGTACTATAATGTACTGACAGTGGGGTAATACAGCTCGACAGAACAAGCAGGGGAATGAAGCATAGAAAAAGAAGAAAGGAGAGAGGAAACACAATAACTTGCAAGTAAAAGGGTTGCATCAGGTAGGATTATTGGGGTAGAAAATATAATGGGCAGGGATGGATGATAACCTGAGATGGTAGTAAACCATCAACATGAAGTCAGAAGGAAGAGGGGGATTTAAACACCTCCAAAAGGTGGTTTAACAATGGGACAAAAGAGGAACAAAAGAGTGCAGGTGTACATGAAGTCTGAATTTTGGGAGGTCAAACACAAATGGGCTACCAGAAGAAAGAGGCACTACATATGCATTCTCGAAGAACTGTGAAATGTTGGATGGCAGAGGGAATGAACTGGGGAATGTTTGATGGCTGAGGGAATGAACTGGGGAATGTTGGAAGGCTAAATGTTGGACATTGAATTTGGCAAGTGGAGCAAAGGCTGTAAAAAAACAGATCACCAACCTGTCTGAAATGGAAAAGCCACAAGCCTTGCATTTCTGCCTCATCAAGGAGATGCCCATAATATTGAGAGCTTGAGATTTAATAAAAAGCAGGAGACAGATGTGAGGCTGTGGCACCAAAGCAAAGGGTGGAGCATTACTCCATTTAGCTATGGACGAAATGCGAGCTTGAGGTTGTAACAGAAATGGTGTTTTATGATCTTAGCAATCTAATTCATGTTGAATTTCTCATACATGGGAAACCATTGATGTACAGTACAACCATGACTTGGTTAATATTGAAATGAGACCAGCAATCTGTAACTGATTGCCTGTTTAGCTGTCTTAGGTAACTCCAGTACATGATAATAGTCATCCTCACATGGCAAACGTGACTATTACTACTCCAAAAGAGATGGGTTGGGAAGTTCCTCATCGATTTTTCATCTTCCTTACCATTCAAAAGAAAATCTGCATGTGTCACAACAATGGTTGTATACCTGCCCCAAATATTGTTGATGCAGATGGCATCAAGGTGATACCAGATAAATGGAGCAACAGGTTCCTTCTGATGACTCCAATGCAGTATTTGGTGTTCCGTTTGATTATGTTTGAACCATATCCTGATGCTGTGTGGACTGTGGTTCCCCGCTGACGGACCTTTGGTAGCTTCTACCTGTTGCTGTATTTGAGCCTGGAGAGTAATTGCTGAACTCTATCTATCCCGGTTCTTCCTGACATCTTTGCTCTTTGTTCCCTTTGCATTTCTTTCTTGTTTTTCACATTTCTCTTTTTAAATCAAATTCATGCTTTTTCTTTATTTCTCTCTTGTTATCTATCTCTCTAGTCTAAGGAGAAGAGGATTCTTGCAGAAATTTTTCCGTATGTCTCACTTGGCTGCACCTAAATTGGTTTGAGGGTTGTGGCATAGCGGGTGAAACTCAAATCCTTTCCAGGTTCGTCCTGATAACTCCATCTTTGCTCTTTGCTTTTTCAGATTCTTTCTGATGACTCCAATGCAGTATTTGGTCTTCCGTTTGAGTAGTTCTGATTTTTTAAAGGAATAACTTGGAAAAATGGAAGATGGCCAGTCTGTGGCTACCATCATAGGTCAGATATACTTCAAGGTCAGGGCAGGAAAGATCATGGCTGAAGGTGAACCTAAAAAGGTTGAGGAGAATGAACCTCTATCTCCGTTGGCTGACAATGGAAATACTGTAGATGGGTGCGGTTGTTTGGCGATCATTCCGGTATGACAGCGTGAACTTGTGAGATCTTTCCAGGATTGAAGGACATGTTTCATTTATCAGACGAGAGTCTAATAAATAAAAATCAGCAGAGACTGAAGCAATTGCTATCTGTCTGGCAGTAGGATGATGTATGGCATAGCTTAACGTGGAGTTATCTGCAAAATGGAAGATGTTTTCCAGAGCAGTTCATGTGAAATGACTGGGCCCAAGGCATGCCACAGGACACTCCAGTCTCCACTGGAAGAGGAGAAGAAAGAATCTTATTGAGAGTAACAAATTGACTGAGTGGTGCAAGTCATAAAGTTAGATAATGAATACAGCATTGCATGCTAAAGACAGTGAATTTGGCAAGTGGAGCAAGATGCCAGGTTGTGTATGTCTGAGATATGTCAGGAAGAAAGTACTAACCTCATGTTTGAGATTAGCTGTATTCCAGGAAGGGTCCAGTAGACAATAGGTATGAGCGGGTGAGGTGCGGAGAGAACGGGATGAGTTGGGGGACACAAGATATATAGTTGGCACCAAACTCTTGAGCAGAGTCTGTGGTGAGGTTGTTTGAGGTGTGGCAGGGGATGAGAGAGTAAGTCATCATCAGAGATGGATTTGAGAAGAGATGGACATCAACAAAATTTTGAGGAAGGAGAATGGTTGAAGAATTTAACTGTGAGATTAGTAAAATAACATATTCTGGCTTGCTTCGGAGCAGGAACTCAGGAGCTGTGTGCCTTACAGAATGACTAAAGTTGCCCAAAGTCAGCATTAGCTTCCACCTTGAGAAATCAAGTTGCTTGGCCATGGGGACAACTGCTTTGCCACAGGATTAAATGTGGGATAAACTGACATATTAGAGAAAATTAGGATTTGTGAAAGTGTGCTGAGGGAGAAGCAATATGAGGTGCTGTGGAGATGGATGCCCATTCCCTTTGTGAGTGGCCGATAACAGTCTGTACCGATTGAAATTTGTGAACAGCCGGATTAGATGACATCGACAACACTCAAAAGACAACTATCCATATAAAGGTGCGCAGTTGTGTGGAGAACTGTGGAGCCGCGTTGGGAGCTGGATCAGTCTGGAGTCTGCAGTCGGTGAGGAGCTGGAGAGAGTGGAGGAGACGGGAGCCTGGAGCGCAGCCTGCCGTGCCGAGCCGAACTGTGGGTCACTGGGGAGAGGCCGGAGAGGAGTCGCCGACCAGCGGCATAACGGTCTGAGGTGATCGGGCCCCGGGACAGTCCAAACGACGCCAAGGAACCGACGGGCTCTAAAGAGAGCATCAACTCTGAGAGAGCAAAGGCCCGTTCGTTCCTCTGAGGTGTTGTCAACTTGGCCTGATCGACCGGGTCGCACGACAAGGCCTGGGCCGCGCCGCGGTCACGCCAGCTGCCGTGTGGACGGGACGTCGAGGAGCGCCCAGCGAGTCGCCACGAAGGCGGCAGGGAACCAGCACGGCCTCTCGGAGCTCCTTCGGTCTCCCAAGCTCTGAGAAACATTAAAGGCTTACGAGGCCGGGCCTTTTCTTTTCTGGGGTTTTGCATGACTGATGTGGCGCCAAGTCCGTTTAGTAGAACTGTTAACTACATGTAAATAAATAATAATAGAACAGCTGTAGGCTTTGCAACTCGTGTTTCGTCCCATACATGCATTGGTTGCATACATGACTGCATGATGGTATACGTGCATTGCTTGTATATGTGCATGTGTAAATAAATGTCATTGTTTAAATGTTTACCCGTCCGTTGCGTCCTTTCCCTCATTGAACTGCCATAATTGACTTCGGAATATAGCTGACTTTTTAAAAGCCAATAAAATAATCGGATCTGGCGGGGCTTAGCGATATACACCGCTCGGCAAATCGCAAACGGAGCGAGCTGCTTCGCGGCTCATTTCCAAGCAGGCCCCGTTGAGGTACAGTCTCTCGGTAGTCTGCCCGCGTGATTAATTAGGTAAATTGACCATTCGGAGACCGGACCCTGTAGCGCATGGGTAGAGTATTGACAAGGCTGTGGTGTGATTAAAGATACTCCCGTAGCTGGATTTTGGCGTTGATCCGAAAGCTGCGACTAGGTTTGTCCGTTCGGTGGGCGAGAGGGGCTTCCATTGGCGAGAAGCGGTCGCCCGCACGCCGAACGGGTGCTAACCACAACAATATGTTTGATTTGTACTTGAAAACTTCGTGATGATTGCCCTTTCCAGGGCATCCTGATATAGACTGGACATTTGTCGGGATCCATCTTCCGATCTCTTGTCCTGTTTAGAAACTTGTTTGTATCTCTTAACTACATGCTTAGGATAACCATTCTCACCGAGTATATCCATGATTTTGTCAATTTCAGCTGGAAGATTACAAGGTGAACAAATCCTCTGTGCTCTGTTAACCAGGATATTGATAAAAGCGATTTTGTATCTCGTGGAGCTGTAGGAGTCCCACCGAGTATACTGCCCTGTGAAAGTCGGCTTCCGGTAGACGGATGGTGTGAGACCAAGGTTGGATCTATCAACCAACACGTCCAAAAAACGGTAACGTCCAAATGAGTTTAAGTGCCGATGTGAAGCTCGGTACGTGGGGCTGCACAACACGAAGATTGGCTGATCAGATCAAACAACACGTCCCCTTGGCGATTTGAAGAAAGATTGTGAGTGTTAGAACACAACCAGTGCGAGCACGTAGAAATATCCAGCAACCAACAGCCACTGTACCTGCTTCATCTGCCATTGCACAGCACCTGGTTGCCAACCCTATCTGTACAGACCAGTACAATGCAGATATGTTCAGGATATTGAGCCGAGGTCGGAGCTCGTTTCATTTACGTTTGTTGGAAGCAACCTTCATCCTTACCACCGATCCAATACTATGTCGTCAAAATGAATTTGTACGATCTCTGTGTCTGTTTCAGTATGGAAAGATCAAGGGAAGTACGGTAACAAATGGTGAATGGACCTTACGGGAGGCCCCTCCCCCCTTTCTCAAGGATGTGGTTGCAAATGTCACTCATCGACGAACTCTGTTCCAGCCAATGGGAGCTCGAGGTGAAGATTATGAGCCGGCCAATGGGCGTTCGGATTAAGCGTGACGTCATTACGGCTGAACCAATCAACGTCTACCTTATTGAGGCCTGCGTAAAAGGCACACGCCTTCGGCTCCCTTTTTCGCTTACTGCGATTTTTTACCCTGAGGAGTGCAGCACGAAAAGCTTCAGTCACTATGTCATGTTTATTTGTCTCCATATTAAAGTTCTGTAGTACCAAACATCTGTATATATGTATGTATGTATATATATATATATATATATATATATATATATATATATATATATATATATTTTGTATACCTTGGTCGAGGCTCGTATGAGAGCAAACACACAACTCACAGCAAGGAGGCATGAGACAAGAGGGGCGGGAGTGGAAGGGACAAAACAGTGGGGAACAGACACATTAGGTGAACTGTGGAAGGGAGAGGGATGGGGATGGGACAGGGAACATGGCGAAGAGAAGATGGACATTTCAGGGACTTTCAGGAAGGAAAGCAGGAGCAATGAAGGAAGGGGGCTAGTGTGGATTATCGGGGTAGAAAAGATCGAGGATTTGGATGGGGGAAGATAAGAGGTGGTGGTGAACAGCTGTTTTGAAAGCCTGAAGGGAAGAATGGGAAAGAATAGAGTGAGGAAGTTTATTCCAAAGGCGGGAAAAAAGAGGAATGAAAGAGTGAAGATGAGCAGTGATTCGTGATTTTGGTAGTTTTACCAGAAGGGGGTTGTTGGCGGACCTTGAGCGCCCTGTGGAAATGTGGTGGGGACAAATCGCAGAGAGAGCAGGGGGGGGCAAGGCTGGAGAGGAGTCGGTAGAAGACAGAAAGACCACCGACCAACCTGTGGTGATTGAGTGAGAGGCCCAAAGACTCAGCTTCATTGCGGGAGATGCCGATGATCTTAAATGCCCTGGTTTCGACAGCGTGAAGCCGAGAAAGGTGGGAGGCAGGAGCACCAGCCCAGAGGGGAGAGCAGTACTCCATCAGGCTACGGACAAAAGCTTTGTAAGTGGTCAGGAGCTCAAGAGGGCCCAGGAAGAACTTAGCACGATGGAGGATTCCCAGTCGGCGACTGGCTTTTGAGGCGAGGTTGGAAATGTGACTTTCCCAGGAAAGGTCATGGCAGATAGTGAGACCTAGAAGCTTGAAGGAAAAGACTTCTTCCAGAGGATTGTTGAGAAAGTGGATGGGGGGGTTTTGTAAACGGTCCTTTCGAAGAGACATAGTGAGAGTGTGAGATTTGTCTGGATTGAAAGACATGTTCCACGTGTTGGACCAGTTTGTGATTTTATCCAGATCTGCAGTGAGTGAAGAAGCTGCTGCTTGCCGGTCTGAGGGATGACAGATGGTACGGCAGAGGGGGGAGTCATCGGCAAAGAGAAATAGAGGATTTTCCAGAGAGTCCGAGAGATCATTGATGAAAACCAGAAAAAGAACAGGGCCCAGAACGCTACCTTGAGGAATTGCAGCCTGGACAGGAAGAGGGGATGAAAGAACTCCATTTAGGGCCACACGTTGA
>NC_140967.1:70150774-70193274 GCF_056783735.1 Eptatretus burgeri
CTGTCTCATCCCCATTCCTCTCCCTTCCACAGTTCACCTAATGTGTCTGTTCCCCACTGTTTTGTCCCTTCCACTCCCGCCCCTCTTGTCTCATGCCTCCTTGCTGTGAGTTGTGTGTTAGCTCTCATACGAGCCTCGACCAAGGTATACAAAAAAAAAAATTAAAAAAATCTCCATTTCACTTTTTGAAAACCGCATAAGGTAGATACCAATCAACGACGCGAAACCCACCCACATGTAGAGATTGCAGACAACAGCAACTTGCACGTACACACATGCGCACGCACACACACAAACACACACTCATATTGAGGTGGATACTACTTTGAGACCTGGAAAGGCTCCGTTCAACTTTCTGGAACCCATGTATATGGAGATAACAACCAACAAAAACAACATACACACACACACACACACACACACACACACACACACACACACACACACACACACACACACACACACACACACACACACTCATCTGGAGGTGGATACTTTCAGACCTGGAAAGGCTCCATTCCACTTTCTGAAACCCCTATATGGAGATAACAAACGACCAATAACCAATAACATGCACGCCGGTGCCAAATGCCATTGCGGTTATACAGTTGATATACATACATACACACACGTGCAAATGTACACACATGCAAATGTACAGGCGCATCAAGTAAATAAAAATGACAAACACAAACATTTACCTTGAAACAGTGTTCTTTGAAAGAAGTGGGTAATTTGCGAAATTCAATTCAAAAATGTATCAAGCCACAGAACACAAAATGTCGATCGACACTCTATGCCTTCATGGCTAAAACAAACATGGCGAACACCTTGTCAGAGGGGCTTCATTGTTTTGTTTTTAATATGTGTCGATGTCGACGTGAGAGGTGGAATACAAAAGCAGATTGCACAAAAAGGTAAAACAAAGCGATATCCTGTAACAATAAGATTCCACATTTTCAGTGGATGAGACACCTCCCAAAACACCCACTGCACGGCACCACAGGACCCAACAAAGGCGGAAACGTATGATGTGAGATTGAAAGCTCGCTTTCCTTTTCCTGAAATGAACAACCAAGCAGCTGGGAGAGCGATTGCCAAGTGGCTTAAGCACTCAAGCAAGCACTCCAACGAAACGGTCAAGAAACGGCTCCCTTGGCACACAATTGGCAATCACCGAACCATCATATTCAACATACACCTCCCGGAGATGCCCAAAAGGTCACATTTGTCCGAATTGGACAAATGAACACTTTTATAGGAGTCGGAACTGCTTGTAAGTTCGATTTTGGAGCTTAAATTTTGTAATTCTTCTTAGTTTAAGAGATAAGTATGGCAATCCCATGTGCGGAAATGAAATAAAACGATGAACGCTGATGTCTCCGGGCGTTTATAAGCATTGCAATGTACCCAGCGATTCGTAGCTATGGTGAACAGACATTCGATAGTATGAGCAAGGAAAGTGAAAAAAAAACCATCATTAAGAAGTCGTTGCGGCCTGTTCCAAGTCAAGGCAAGGTTGAGCAAGCAAAAAAAAAACATGACAGCTTCAGACCCCAGCAAAGTTATCGAGGAAACGCCTTCATACCCCAGACAGCGAGGTGACCGAGGATCTCCCGATGAAGGATATAATTAAATAAGGCCATCAATCATCTTCAAATGGGGTGTTTTAATGCACCCAAACATCCAATTTTCACTCTTATCAGGAACTAAGTCTTCTCGCTGTTGAATGATTTATATGGTGTTGAAATAAGTCTATTGTATTATTGTTACTTATTTTGTAGGTCTTCCAGACTCCAGTCTGTAAGCCAAATTCTTCCAAAAGTGTTTGAGTACAGAATGTTTTGAAATACAAATGCAATATTATTATTTGCTTTGTCAATTGGACCAATAACATATTGTGGTTGAATATGTTTGAAATAATAACATGTTTCTGGATTGTTTAAAATTACCTTTGGATTATTGATTACAAGTTTTATTTTCAAATCAACAATTCTCCTTTTTACATGTTTCTCTTCTTCCTCTCACCAAAAAGCCATTTATGCGTTTGGTATTTTGTGTTTATATCAATTTGTTCTCTATCCATTCTGTCAGTCATATCATTGTGAGTTACAATGCGTTATCCTCCACGAAACACACACACACACACACACACACACACACACACACACACACACACACACACACACACACACACACACACACACACACACACACACACACACACACACACACACACACACACACACAAGTTAGCCTGACTTGCAATTCTTCTTGTGTGTGTGTCACCCAATGAGTGAAGAGCACCTCATGCATTGCTTCCACCCATAGACAAATCTTTGCAGCATTAATGATTGGGCTTATACAGTCATTAGCACTTGTACAGCAGCACCAACGCTCGAGGAACAATGAAAACGTGAACACCTTTCTGTCGATCCTTGGCTTCATCAGCATGATACGGCCAATTTCCCTCATTTCTCCTCAATCCCAAACCTCATTGGTCTGACAAAGCATCTCACCAGAGACTTTGTTTAATAATGCACCATATATATTTTGTATTACTTAAAATTCCACTCTGACTGAGTACTATATTTTTAACTGGAGTATGACTGTGCATGTTATATGATTCTCCATGTACCAATTTATTATCATCATCATTATTTACACACAGACACTATGTTTTTACATGTCATTGTGCATCATCAGAGAGCATGCCACTTCTCCAAAAAAATATTCAGTGGACTGACCTGTTTTCTTTCACTCTTATTTGGAAAACCAGGCACATTCATGCTGACACACGGAATGGGAATCTATACTACCGAAAACGGCTCGAGCATTTGGTGCATCACTCCACTTCTGAATCCCTATCCATCCATGGGGACAATACTCTGTGCAGAGCATTTGTGCTGCCCAAGCAGTCTCCTTGGCTATTGGGCACAATCCTGGACAGGTCACCACTCCAACACAGGATACCAGCAAGCTGACACTCATTTTGCCAACCTCAGAAGGATGAAAGGCAGAGTCAACCCCACCTGGTATTAATTCAACAGCCGAGTGGGATTTCATCTCAGGATCCGAGGATCCCAAGCCCACCACCTTAACCATAAAGCCAACACCAGGCATAATCCCTACACAGAATATTTAAATAATAAACGCTGTACCACGATCCTTGTTACAAAAACAGCTTGGCCCACATTTGGACATCTGTCAGTCCTGGCTATTTATCAGAGGGAAGGAACAAAATAGTTTAGGGAGAAAATACTGGTACTATAAATGAATAGGAGGACATTTCGAATGGGAGGCCAGAATGACAGATCAATATCTTTTGGTGAAAACGATTTGGGGAGAGTGCATCAGCAACAGATGTGGTGATAAAGTTATAAACATAAACTCACTCATACAGTGCATTGAATGGCTAAGTGTTTTTGGAACTCGTGCAACATTAACACTATAAAAACTACATGACTTGGCCCCATTGTTGTTCCATACCTTGAGCTCTGCAGGAAGCTTTTCTCTTTGTGTCTCCTTTGTTTTATCTGTATATACAGTCTAACCATAAAGAATATGAAATGTCATGACTAAAGAGGCATCATCTTGCAGAGCGATCACGGCATGCAGGCTGATCATATTCGCTCATATTGAATAAGCATTTTCAGTTGACTCCACAGCTGGCCTATGAATCTGGAGGGATGAGATTTCAGTCTTTCACTATTGTCCCCGGAGAGTTTGAGCATCCAATTAAAAGCCAAATGTATTCAAACTAAAAGGCGACTGAAGAAAATTAGGAACATATTCCAGCAGAAATGAGACTGAAGGAAATTAGGAACATATTTTTGACTCTTATTCAAAAATGGAGCAATTAGAGTTTTGTTCAGAAAACAGGATGAGTGACCAAGTCTGTGTTTGAGCTCAAAGAGTCTAATGAGACCCTGAATCAGCATTGGTTGACAAGGAAAAGGCTCCATGGCTGCAGAACGTTGTGGCTGCCCCAATCCACAGCACGAGGAAAGAAAGGAGGACACACATGACATGTGAAGATGTAGAGGATTATGCAAAAAATGCACATCATATGAAAAACACACTTCTTGCTCCTTCAAAGATATCCACTCTTTGGTTGTCCTAATAAGCAACGTTAATCTAGCATATTCGTTTTGCACACAAATGCACAAGGTAATTGGCAATTTCTAACACCACAGTTTTGTTTTCTTCTGCCTCATTTGATGCCAATTTTTTTTCCTTTTTCTTGCCTTTCAAGCATTGTAAATGGACGGAGATTGTCATAAAATTAATGCATTAAAAGGTGAGCGTGCGCACATGCGCACACACACACACACACACACACACACACACACACACACACACACACACACACACACACACACACACACACACTTTTTTCATGAAAACAAAAATTCAAATGGTCCTAATTCTACCACTCCACCGATACTTCGCTCTGTTTAAATATCAAATACTCAAAATATTGCAGGCCAAATTTATGTAAATTGTAAGAACTTCAGTAATTTTAAGTGTGACTGATTTGCCAACTGTCTGGATCATCTGCTGGGCTCCATTGTTAGCCCCTGTTGGACTTGGTCCGAAATGGGAATTTATGGATTTGGTCTCGATTTTTGTCTCCGTGTGTGCATGCGTCCACAACCATATCTCGGAGATGTATGGACAGGTTTTATTTGTACTTTGCAGAAAGACAACACATGATGGTATACATTTGCACATCATTTTGTTTCACGATGCGATCAAAGATGGCCGACCTGGCGGCCATTTTAGTTGTAAAAAAGACCCGATGTTGAACACGTCCTCAACCATTTCTCAGCCATGTCTCTACCGATCGTGTGCAAACTTGGCACACGGATAATGAGTGATGGCTTACATAAGCAGGTCATTTTCTTTCACGATCAGATCCAAGATGGCCGACTGGCGGCCATTGTTACTTAAACGTATCCCCAAATGTTTCTCGGACATGCATAGTCCGATTTTGTTCAATCTTGGCAAAAGCACAGTCCATAATATTCCATACCTGCATGTAACTTTATTTTGCAATCTGATCAAAGATGGCCAACTGGTCGACTGGTGGTCATTTTAGTTGTAAATAAATATGGGCTGGCCCTTTAAGTCCATACAGCAAAATTAATAAAACAACGGGGGCTGTGACATTTTATGTCTTTTTTCCTTGTTCATCAAGATTTCACCCCTTTCCACCAAGAAACTCTCCAAACAGTGAGTCCATAACTCGGGTGTGTTCACACACAGTATGCTAATCCAGCAATGCATTATCACTTTTTGATACATTAGCTATAGCTTATAACTTATCCCATTGGTGTACACACACACACACACACACACACACACACACACACACACACACACACACACACACACACACACACACACACACACACACACACACACACACACACACACACACACACACACACACACACACACACACACACACACACACACACACTGTTGAAATGAAGATACTTTTCATTGGGAGAAGTCTCAACCAAGGAAATCTGACAATCAACAGCTATACCCCACGCTGATTGTTGCCAAGTGAGGCACTTCATCTTATTTCGAGCCTCAAATAGAAAATCACGAAATGAGATATTTCTGAAGCCAACAAAGTGGTTTCTCATGGTAAATGCAGCTGAAAGGAGTTCCACGTTGTTGCAATGCAAGGAAGAATGTACATCTGAATGTGAACAGCAGCATATAGAGGGTTAATTCTTTCTTGAAAATGCATCGATCCATGCAAACCTAACTCCTGCTCCTTCATAACTGATGAGCCTTTCCTGATTAATAACAATAATATTAATTCACTCATTTCCCACATGGAAGATTCCTATTTGACCAATTGCCCAAGGAATTTTTTTTTTAATAATGTAGGTATCTCCACTAATGCAAATGCTGGATGATGATGGCTCAGAAAACCACCTACTTTTTTTATGGAGCTTACCCTTCACAGGGCCAAAGGTAATTCGAGGTGGGGGTTACACATGGAGGCGTTTGAGAGAGGGAAATAGGAGAAGAAATTTGTTACATTCCTCTTGAATTGTGGAAGGTTAGAGGATGAGGGAAGCAGGATACTGGTGTGGAGTCCGAGAATACAGCAGCATGAGGAAAGATTCTGGAGGAGTTTTGAAACAGTGTTGGCATTCGGGATATAAACAGTATAAGGCTGTCAAGAAGCTTCAAAACGTGTGGAACGTCTGAAGACCCTCCATGATAATATCTGGAGAAGTAAAGGGACTGAACATAACTACAGAATGCTGCACCGTAAGAGGTTCCAACGACGATACGAAGTAATGTCTGATCAGATTGACAGCATGCTGCTGGATCTCATCAAGAAGAGACAGATGACATGCAGGCGTACCAGCTCAAACGTTGAAACATTCCATAAGAAGCCATATTGTGGTCGTATATAGATATGAGAGCGACAGGAGGGAAGTCATTTTCGGTAAAGACAGCCAATGCATTTGGAAGCACTTTTAGCTCGACTGTAAATATACCTCCCAAGGCAGGGTGTTGAGCTGAGTCTTGTTCGTCATCTATATAACTGACCTCTACTATACTCGGGAAAACCCTCTCTTCCTTTTTGCAGATGACGACAACATTGGTTAATACAGTACCCCCATCGCACTTTGAGACACACGACATTCTGCATCATTCTCTGCAGATCTGGATTTGATTGGATGCTGGTCTGACAAATGGAGCATTTCCTTCAATCCTGAAAAATATCACTGTCTAACTCTGTCACTCTGGAAAGATCATCAAACTAAACCACCCACGCATTGCCATTTCATGGTCGGGCTTTCGGCGACGAAACTGTCTCCCCCACCAGGTTCTCTGGTGAGGAGGGTGCATGATATGGACACCCAGCAGGATGAAAAACAAAATCTGTCAAAGGGCGGAGGAGCTCATTGTGAGCCAACGGCCATCCATATCTAGTCCTCAACTGTGGCTGCGGACGTCCTCATGCAGTTGGGTTACTTTTTTTACGAGGTTGGTGGCAGAATGTACACTCTGGCCACCGTAAAAGCCTTCACTCTGCAAAACACAAGAAAACCTGAAAGAAAATTGAAAACCTACTCCGTTAGAGTTCCTCCTGTGCAACTGCCTTCCGCAAGGCAGCTCACTGGATGACAGGATTGGGGCAAATCCTTCGGAACCCCCATTCCTTGATGATAGGAGGAAAACCAGTCTAACCTTCCTGGGTCAGATTGCGGTCGGGTATGTCGGGGTAGTGCTGAGGTGTTGTCCACAAGACGGTGATGTCCTTGGGTTAGCCTAAGGCGGGCCGTTTGGGTGGGTGCCTAGAATGTCCTATCCCGAAGAGAAGATGATCACCTGTCTCTGTTATCATCTGAACACAAGCGTTTGAACATTGGTATTGCAGCACTCTTCGAGGTTCGGAGACCGGATAGTGGCGAGATCATGGTGGGTGGTTACACCTACTATTGGTATGGTCGCTCTGATGGTTACCATGCCCAAGGAGTTGCTGTAGCTGTGTCCAATAAGCTGATTCCAATGGTAATTGAGGTAACACCGGTCAACGAGCGTATAATGATATGAAGGATTAGTAACTCCTTGGGTTTCATTTATCTGGTCTCTGCATATGCTCTGACTGAGGAGAGTGATCTCACGACGAAGGACGCATTCATTGCCATGCTCGAGTCTGTGGTTCATCAGTGCCCCAGGTGAGATACTCTTATAGTCTTGGGGGATTTCAATGCATCAACTGGAACTGATAGGGATGGATATGACATGTATGCCTGGTGTTGACTTAGCTTGGGATCCTAGGATCCTGAGTTCAAACCCCACTAGGTTGTTGAATTAATACGAGGTGGGGTTGACTCTGCCTGTCATCCTTTCGAGGTCAGCAAAATGAGTGCCAGCTTGCTGGTATCCTGTGTCGGAGTGGTGACCCATCCAGGATTGTGCCCATTAGCCAAGAAGACTGCTAAGGCAGCACCAACACTCTGCACAGAGTATGGTCCCAACGGATAGATGGATGAGACATGTGTTGGTCCCCATGGGTCTGGAACTGTGAAGCAGAATAGCACTAAGTTCCTTGACTTTGCAGGAAGTCATGGACTGAGAGTGGCTGCTTCATGGTTTCAGCGCCCACAGGCTCATCGCTGGACTTGGTATTCCAACGCTGACGGTGTGGCAAAGGAGATTGACCATGTCCTCATTGACGGTCGTTGGAGGATGATCCAGAACTGCAAAGTCTACCAGAGTGCTCAGTTCCTCAATACCGACCACAGGCTGGTGGTACCAACTCTGAAATTGCAGCTTATATCCAGGAGAATGGTCCCATCCTAGCCAAGGCTGGATGTTGGCAAGCTCAAGGATGAGAGGGTAGCTGAGGAGTTTGCGAACAGGCTGAGTGAGTGGGGATTTTGGGAGTCTGAGGGCTTTGCGGAATCCTGAAGAGTTGTGGAGTGCCTTGAAGACCAACATCCTTGATGTTGCTGGTGGATGTCTTGGGACTGACTGCAGGGCAAAGAATAATTTTGTCTCTCAAGGGACACTGGATACCATTGACCAAAGTCGCAGGGCCAGACTTAATGGCAGAGCTGAGCTGTTCACAGAGTTGATGCCTAAAACTGTAAGTGCGCTGATTGTGGACAAGGTGGACTATGTGCGAGGAATCTGTGAGGGGGTAGAGCATCACCTGTTGTCAAGTGATTTTCTTCCTGCTTACAGGGGAATTCACATATTGCATTCCTCCAAGACCATTCCTCGGTGTACTGTAGTTATAGAGGAGGGTTGCTGGCTCTTGACAGAGGAGTCTGAAGTGAAGGCCTGCCTGGCAAGTTATTTTGAGCGGCTCTTCCAGGCTGATCCACCAGTTGTTGAGTTGGATGTCAGGGGTGTTCGTACCCTATTGCTGACCCTCCAATCAACTGCGATCCACCTTCGTTTGTGGAAACATAGACTGTGGTGAACCGGTTGAAATGGGGTAAAGTTCCTGGGATCTGTGGCTGTTAGTATTAGCTAAACCCAAAGCTGTGGCTGAACTTCTCAAGGCTGGTGGAAATGCTGCACTCATGTCATTGCATGCAGTTCTGTGCTCTTCCTGGATCACAGGCATCATTCCATCTGACTGTAAGAGGGGCCTTGTTGTCCCTCTCTGGAAAGGGAAGGTGATCGACAGGACTGCAACAACTACCGAGGAGTGATGCTGCTGTCAGTGCAGGGCAAGGTCTTTGCACAGATAATTATTGATAGTGTTTGCCACCATCTGCTTGAGCACCAACACCCAGAGCAATCAGACTTTACACCAAAGAGGTCAACGACTAACCGTATCCTTTCCGTTCGGGTCCTCACTGAAAGTAGACGAGAGTTTCGGCATGGGCTGCTTGTAGCCTCTGGTGATCTCTGCAAAGCGTTTGATTCAGTGAATCAGGATCCCCTCTGGAGGATTCTTAGTCTTCATGGTGTGCCACCAAAATTGATCAATCTGATGTTTGAACTATACTCTGAGACTGAGAGTGCTGTGAGATGTGGTGATACCATCTCCAACTTATTTCCAGTTGTTACTTGGGTTCATCAGGGGTGTGTACTGGCTGCCACACTTTTCATCTTTGCAGAGACTGGAGATCCTTTTAGGGGGCCCTCGAGGTGCTGAAAGAGAAGACGGAGCTGCTGGGATTACTTGTTTCCCGAGTCAAAACTAAGATCCAGGCTTTCACTGACATCTTGGATGCTGCTATCTTGTTGTTACTTGCTTGTGGTGAGGATGTTGAGGTCATGGAGAGATTCGCTTACCTTGGCAGTGATGTTCATGTCTCTGCTGGATTTGAGCCAGAGGTTAACAGATGTCTGAGTCGGGCCTGGGGAGTCATGGATTCACTGGATCATGATGTGTGGCACTGTCGGTACCTGTGCAGGAGGACAAAAGTCCAAGTCTTCAGGTGCTTGGTGCTTGCAGTCTTGCTCTACAGATGTGAAACTTGGACTCTTACCAGGGATTATGAGATGGAGACCTAATTTCTTTGGTGCCATGTCTCTTCGGATAATCCTTGGCTATCCCTGCTCAGAATTTGTGTCCAATGAGCAGTTGCTGAGAGAGACTCAAATGAGATTTGTTACCTGCATAGTCCGTGAGTGTCGGCTGCTGCTGTACGGACACATGGCTCATTTTCCTGACACTGATCCTGCTCACCAGATTCTCTCAACAAGGGACCCTCATGAGCGGAGGAGGCCGATGGGCCGACCACGTGCCTCGTGGTTGCAACAGGTTGATCAGCATCTAAAGGAGATGGGCATGGGCCAGGCATCTGCCTGGGGGATGGCCAGACAGAGGCCCCTGGAGTGCTGGTGGAAAGTGGCCGCAGAGCTGCTCCAGTGCAGGCTCCCATACCTGACCTGACAAGTATTGCCATGGTCAGCCAATCAACGAGCTTCAGTCTCTTGAACTTCTAAACTTCCTCATCCCTGACCTCTCTGGGGCCAACCACAGCGCAAAGCTGGCCTCAAAAACCAGCCTCATACTTGGCATATCCTCTATCAATCCAAGCATTTCGTTGGAAAATTAGAGCTACTCACATTCTGAAAAGCCTTTGTCCATAGCTAAAAGGAGTACTGTTCTTCCCAATGGGCTGGTGCCCCAGCATCATGTCCATCTCTCCTAGATCCTGTGGAATCTGAAGATGTCAATTTTCTCGGAATCTCTTACAATGAGGCGGAAGCACAAGGTCTGTTGCTTCACACCACCAGAAGGTCGATGGTCTGTGCGGTTTTTTTTGGTCTCTGCTTGTACCCAATTGCTGCCACACTACCCTACTGTTAATTGAACCTTTGTATTCCATGAGACTCATTCTTGTAATATAACAGATAAGGAAAGTTAGAAAACAGTTTACCCTGTAACTGCAGAAAATACAAGAGAAACAAAGTTGAAAGATGAAAAACTTCAACTTCAGAGTGAAACCCACAGAAAAGTAACAAAACTTCCAACAAGAGGATCTCTTTATGTGAGTAATTTAAAGCATAAGGGTATCAGATGATATTGTTCTTGCTGGAATACATATTATAGACAAGATATCTTTTACATTTCATTTTGATTTGTGGATCAAGTCTTGTGGTGGAGTGCACCAACTGTTTTTTATTAGGATGAGAAACCTGCTCCTAAGATGGTCATAACAATTTTTACTTCTGGCAGGTGTGCAGACCAACAAGTTGTAGCCTATACATCACCCATGTGTATAAGCATGTGCAATTTTCTACAAATTACCCTCAGGCGAATATTAACTGTTTTTTGCTGTTTTCCACAATTGTGGCCTCATGGGAACATGCTGTTGGCCACAATCATGGCCTCACAGGAACGTGCGGTTGGCCACAATCGTGGCCTGCATCATTGTTCAACAATCTGTATTGCTTGTTCCAATTTGTCAGCATGTAGGCATGTTCAGCATGGCCTTCAATGATTGGATTTGAATGTATTATGTTGCAGCTTGCTTGGAAGGTCAATGTTTATTGGCCAAAATAAATTCTCGCTTGTAGAGTGTGGTTTTATTCCCATTTATTTTTGAAATGGTGATGCCGAGAGAGGGCAAAAAAAAAAAAAAAGTTCGAATTGCGAACATACCCCGTGGGAGTTCATTCGTACAACTCTCAGGTGAGCGATAGCATGGACAACGGACAGTTTTGAAATTTGGTAAGATTTTCATCGCATCAGAAAAAGAAACCAGAACACTTCACAAGAGTGAGACTCGTTTCATATCATCATTTGCGAATTAATTTTGTGTTGGGCATCGCCCAGTGCATTTAAAAAAAAAAATTTACTAACAATTTTAAGAAAATGGGCCTAAAGGGCCGTTTCGCGGACCAAAGAGCCAGAATCGCACTTTGGGCTCAGTTATTGCCTGAGAAATGGTCTCTAGAATATACCTGTCAAGTTTGGTTCGATTCCGTCCACTAATAACTGAGAAATAACAAGTTTAAGAATATGGGCCGAAAAGGCCGTTTCTCAGCCCAACGGGCCGGAATCGCACTTTGGGTTCAGTTAATTCCTGGGGAATGGTCTCTAGAATATACCTGTCAAGATTGGTTTGATTCCGTTTATGAACAACCGAGAAATAGCAATTATTAAAAAAATGGACCGAGAGGGCTGTTTGTTGGCCCACAGGGCCATAATCTTGGGCTCAGCTATTGCCTGCAGAGTGACCTCAAGAACATACCTGTCAAATTTGGTCCAGTTTCTTTCACAAATAACCGAGAAATAGCAATTTTAAGAAAATGGACCGAAAGGGCTGTTTCTAGGCCCAATGGGCCGGAATCGCAATTTGGGCTCAGTAAATGCCTGCGCATATGTGTCTCGTATATGCCTGTCAATTTTCATCGAATTCTGTACACGTATAATGGAGAAATAGACGTTCAAATGAACTGTACACAAGAAAAGAGAGAACGCAAGCGGCGCTTAAACACTATGGGGTGGAAGACCCACCATGACATGGTTAAAAAGAAAAAAACGAAAATGGCGACGATTCAGCAAGTGATTCAAAGTTTTCAGGAAGTAATGAGGAGTTTTCAAAAATAAGTTTGTCCAGTGATACTTCGGATGATGTTGATGGAGGTGGTGATGCTTGGCTCAGTGTTTGGGTCCAAGAGGTATGGAGAAGAGGTAAGAGGTAAGAAGCCACAATGTATGGAGCTAAGGATAGTGCAAACACCAGCCTGAATGAGTGTAGGTACGAGAAGTTCATGAAGACATACGGACCAAAGGGAATTGAAAAAAACCTACTCGCCAATTTGAGGGGAATGAATGCAAGTGGACGACCACCTTGCGAAGATGAGCTCAATACTCACATTAAGCGTGCTTCCTTTGTTGCCAACATGTGGGCAAGAGCAGATCAAAATCATATAGAGCAGAATCCCACTGAAGAAAATGGCTGGCAGTTAGTTGATGACCATTACAAACTGGTTTGGTTCGAAGGGGAGCAACTTCCCGAAAGCCTTATCTCAGAGACAGAGGAATTAGAAGCAATGGACAAGGAAGAAGAGGATGACATGGAAATTGCATCTTCAGATGAAGATGACAGTTCTGATGAGGATGACTAGAGTCTTGTAACAGACAGCAGGCTGAAACCATAATTATACCAATACTAATAAATACTAGTGTACTCATGATTATAGACATATTCACAGTATAGGAATAGAACTTGTGTCTAACAGTATGTGTGTCACTCATCAACAGTTTTGATGTTTTGTCTTGTAAGTTTTAGCAATACATTGATATCATTTTAAAATTTAGCATGATATGGATATGGATATCAAAAGGTAGTCAGAGTTGACACATGACAAAAGTTTGGTTTCCAAAGAGCACAACCACTTGAACAAAGGTATGGTAGTGTCCTGTTGCAACATGTAATTAAATACAAATATTTTACCACAATAGCTACTTAGTGGATGCCCTCTTGCCAAAAGCATGAAACAGACTAGAAAAACATTAATTTTTCATGATTCATGATGCTTGTTCCATATGCACTGAATGTGTTGGAAAATTGCCAGGTCCAATTACTTTTACTGATCACTGATGCTCCTTTGATGTATCGATGCCAGATCGACATGTCACACTTGATTTTATCATCGAAATATACGTAGTTGATAGAAAAGTTAAATTGATAGTTTCTTTGTTCTTCTATTCTATCAGTCAAATTTTAAGGCATTCTATATGTTTTAAATCTTTTATGTCGTAAAAGTATACATGTTCTTATCATGTTATCAGAGAACATAAATAGGATTTCAACCATAATTTACTATAATTTTCTTTAAATTCAGAATGTAATGCAAAATTTGATATAATCTTACACATTTTACTGGTTTATTTACAAGGAACAATATAAACTAGCCGAAATCCCGTCACAGACGGATTCCGTTCATTCAACCACCCTCACCAGCTCACCTATACTCGAGGGACATGGACTGGACAGGGCGTGCTTGCCCCTGCCCCATTTCCCCCGCCTTCAATTTGCTTACCCCCGCCCAAAAATGTAATTACCCCGGCCCCGCCTCCGCCTCTTCACTCCCTGCCCCCCGTCTCTTCATCCCCCACCCCCGCCTCTTCACTCCTCGCCCCCGTCTCAACGAAAATTGTTTATTCTGCTTCAAAGTTGAAGATTGACTATTGCCATGATGTGTGATGCACTCTTACAGGTTCGAAGTTTCTTTCAGTCCAGGTCACAGTACCGAGAAAAACGTGACGCGACCGCTATGAGGTGCACAAAATTGGTCCTTCAGTATTAATATAGAGATACAATGTTTCTTGTTACATTTTTTGTGTCAAATTCACATTCTGAGGTAGTCGGCATGTGCGGAAGAAGGTTTTACATTGCAGATGCTATTTTCGAGGAGTGGAATTACACCTCTCAGCGGTAACGGTCTGTCGACGACAGACGTAATGACGTCAGCGAATGATTTTGTTCTCACCGCCTCTCAGCGGTGACGTCACACATCGCCATGTAAACAAATGTAAAACGAAAAGTGTTTATTCGTTTGGGATGAGTGGAGTGGATCTTTCTGATAAGCACATCTATCTATCTATATATTACTAAAACTCTCATCTTGTATGTATATATGTTCCTGAAATACAGCCAAAACGGTACACGAAAGCGAAAAAATTTTATGACCACCTTACTCACCATTTCCCTGCGGTGTGCAGTATCAAGTTTCCTTCAAATCTGCCAACGAAAAAAAAATTCAAAAATCAATTCCCGATTCAGTCAAGTACTCTTCGGGATTATTTGATCAATGCAAACAACCTCAGCAGTATAGTTCACTGGAGCTCTCTTTTTTTTTTCTTGAAATGATTTTTTTCATCATCTGCTGCCACAACGGGAACCCAATGGGTTCACGGGTCATCTAGTATATTACTAAAACTCTCATCTTGTATGTTCCTGAAATACAGCGAAAATGGTACAGGATAGCACAAAAATTTTAGGGCCACCTTACTCACCATTCTCCTGCGGTGTGCGGTATCGAATTTCATTCAAATAGGGCAAAGAAAAATTTATTAAAATATTAATTCCCGATTCAGTCAAGTACTCTTCGAGTGTATTTGATCAATGCAAACAACCTCAGTGGTACAGTTCTCTGGAGCTATTTTTTACTTATTTTTTTTAATCAACCGCTGTGACAACGGGAACCCAATGGGTTCACGGGTCGTCTAGTATACATACATATGTATATGGAGAGAGATAGAGATAGAGATGGAGATGGAGATGGATATATATATATATATATATATATATATATATATATATATATATATATATATATATATATATATATATACCACATATATGTACCTTGTATGTATTATATATATATATATATATATATATATATATATATATATATATATATATATATATATATATATATATATATATATATATATATATATATATATATATATATTGTTGCGAACCTGGGGTTGGGGGTGAAGACCACAAGGGGGTGAACTACCTCGGGTTCCCACCAGACTCTCCATAATTTCAGGCCGTCACACACGAATAACTTTGTTATGTGGAGGGTCGCTAATCGAAAATGAACGCCAACAACTCAACCATGTGACTTAGGGTCCTCCATCAAATACCGTTTACCTTAAGGTCACGTGATCTAGTTACTGGGGGACACGCCCTCGGTACGCACTTCCTCAAACTGGGATAATGTTTCCAGATCAGATGCAGCTGAGCGGGACTGCCAAGCACGTACCGGCTAAGAAACAGATTGTTGGGGAATAATGTCCCAGCTAAACGAAGGTGCACAGCCATGCTGGACCAATGGAAGAAACACAAAAACGAGCTGGGAACATTTCTATACAAAGCATTTATTTACAATCAGGTGAGGGAAAGTATGTGGCACATTGAATGGGGTTTTGTTTTATGTGCATCAGGGGATGGCAAGGAATTTGTGGGGTGCAGAAAAGGAGAAGCAATCTTACAAAGGCAGACACAGAGCAGAGTTATCCCGTTATATCTTCTAGAATCCTAATTTATGTGAGGACAGGTGCCATTCCACACACACAAACTCAAGGAAGATTAGATAGGCCAGAGAGAAAGAAAGCAGGTGAGGGTAAATGACCTCTCAATACCTGGCGAGGTCGGCAGACCAATGCAACCCAGAACACTTAGGCCTAAGTCACATTTGCTCTACGGCGAGGATACGGCGGCCATCGCCCTCTGAATTGACAGAAACGTGTGGTGGCCGCAGAGTTTCTGGGGTGGCCTCAGGGTGGCCCTATGCCGTTTGGCTATATTTTACAGGTCGTAAGGTCGCCGTGAAATTATAACGCGGAGTTATAACTTTTTTCATTTCTACGTTCGCCGTAGCAATTCGACAAGCTGAAAAAAAAAACTGGTAAAAAAAAATAAATTAATTAACCCATTCATTACCGTCCGTCTGGCCGCACGTTCGCCTTAGGACCCTCTGCGGTCGCCTTGCGACATCAAATCAAAGACCGTACGGCAACCCCACATTTTCGGTCTCCACAATTTCTAAGACCTAAGGCCAAAGTCACATTTGCTCTACGGCGAGGATACGGTGGCCATACGCCTGCTGAATTGACAGAAACGTGCGGCGGCCGCAGAGTTTCTGAGGTGGCCTCAGGGTGGCCCTACGCCATATGGCTATATTTTACAGGCCGTAAGGTCGCCGTGGAATTATAACGTGGAGTTATAACTTTTTTCATTTCTACGTTCGCCGGAGCAATTCAACAAGCCGAAAAAAAAATCTGGTTAAAAAAAAATAAAAAAATTAACCCATTCGTTACCGTCCGTCTGGCCGCACGTTCGCCTTAGGGCCCCCCTGCGGTCCCCCTGCGGTCGCCTCGCGGTTGCCTTGCGGGCACCTTGCGCCTGCCTTAAAAATTCTATGGCCGCCGCAGAAACGCCCTAAGGTCACCGTGCGACATCAAATCAAAGACCATACGGCAACCCCACGTTTTCGCTCTCCACAATTTATAAATACACCGTGCAGCTCCCCGAAAAATAAAAACATATGTGACTGCTCCATTGTGTGACCGTGGAAATACTGCGGCCACCGTATAATTGCTAGTGGCCGTAGATTTTGAAGATCCCACGGCCGCCGTGGCAAATGTGACTTAGGCCTAAATACGCCGTGCGGCTCACCGAAAAATAAAAACATATGTGACTGCTACATTGTGTGACCGTGGAAATACTGCGGCCGCCGTATAATTGCTAGTGGCCGTAGGTTTTGGAGACCCCACGGCTACCGTGGCAAATGTGACCGAGGCCTTAGGGAGAGATAGGTGAGAAGAATAGTGGTTGTGTCTAAGATGTGGGAGTGGGAGGTGTGGTGTAGTGCAATCTAGGGTTTGCGGTGTCGTGCCAGAAGAAAATGTGATTGCTGTTCCATAATAATGTTCATTTGTGCGTCCAAAGAAGACGGGATAGATGGGTGGATAGTGAGAAAGAGGGGAGAATAGATGCATGAGGAGAAAGATCCCTAACCTAGCTGTGTAAAGGTCTGGATGTGTAACATGCACCACCATGGGATGCTCCACCTCGTGATATGGCACGTTATCTCCTGCTTATTTACTTTTCCGGGGCTCGTGGAAACGTGCATTCCACACTGGTCCGTCTGGCTGCGGCTGCGCGAAGTTGCGGGACATTGACAGCATGGCAGGGAGTCTCAAAGGGCGGCAGTCACCCCGGATCCGGCTCTCTAAGGAGAAGCAGAAGCGTGTTCTGCTAATCGCACACCAATAGTGTTCGGAATTAGAGCAAGATAGGGAGCGAAGCAAAGAGGTGAGCTGAGGCTCCTAACCGCTCCATGCTACCTCTTTCATAAGCCCTGGGGAAAGGGTGGGGCAATGACGGGAAAGTGACGCACTGTGGCTCGAATAGTGCTCCTCCATTAGGCCATAGTGGCCCTAGCCATGACCTGTAAGGTTCCGGGATTGGAAAACCAGCTAAGTTGCCTACCAGCTTCGGCATGGGTCAGAGCTCCTGAGTTAACATGGAGCATGCTTCCTGAGCCACCACCTTGGCCTTGAATGTTCTCCGAGTGCAGTCTGAATGTCAGATGGCAGCGGACTTTCCCCGCCACCCACAGGCCCCCTCACAAGGCAAAAGTCGCACCCGGGCCCCATATCAAATGCCCGGAACGCCCTTCCGGAACGCAGAGGTAAGAGGGGGGGGGGAGTGCGGGAATATTTTTTTTCCGTGTGTGGGAGGTGTTTGTGGTCAAAGTGATGAGGTTTGGTGTGCGAGGTGCGAAGTAAGGTGAGGTGCTGGTTGGAAATTGGCACGCAGATTTGAAAGAAGTAATGGTGCGCGATTCCCGAGTTGGTTGGTGAACTGACGACATACAGTCGGTTGATGAGCTGGCAACAGTCAGTTGATTGGTGAGCTGGTGACAGACAGCTGGGTGACAGTTCCTGACAGTTTTGTGACAGTTGGTGACAGCTGGTTACAGCTCCTCACAGCACCTTACAGCTCCTTACAGCTCTGAATGCTGGTGACAGTTGGTGAGTTGGTGACAGACTTACAGCCTTACAGCTCTGACCACTGATGACAGTTGGTGAGCTGGTGAGTTAGTGACAGTCTTACAGCTCTGACTGCTGGTGACAGTTGGTGAGCTGATGAGTTGGTGACAGCCTTACAGCTCTGACTGTTGGTGACAGTTGGTGAGTTGGTGACAGCCTTACAGCTCTGACTGCTGGTGACAGTTGGTGAGCTGGTGAGTTAGTGACAGTCTTATAGCACTGAATGGTGGTGACAGTTGGTGAGCTGATGAGTTGGTGACAGCCATACAGCTCTGACTGTTGGTGACAGTTGGTGAGTTGGTGACAGCCTTACAGCTCTGACCGCTGTTGACAGTTGGTGAGCTGCTCCTGACGATGGCTGACAGTTGGACCACTCCTGCTGGTTCTGCTCGGGACCTGCTCTTTCTTGGTGCACCTGATTCTTGGCGTCCCTGGTTCCTGGGGGTGACGACGTGACATTGATTGGTGTTCAAGCCTGTTTGCGAGTGGGTTTACGGTGAGGCAGGGCACTGGCAACGGACCAAGGCACGTTCCCACATTTCGGAATATTTATTTGATGCACGACGACTTCTACCTTGGCAAGCCGAGACTGGATTTCTTTCCCCCTGAATGATGTGCTGGGTACCCTTGTCTCGTGTTTAATCATCAGGTAAGGTATAGTGATAAGCATCTGTTCTTCTCTCAATGCCTGTTTAATTCTTGATTTGCTTGAGATTATTTTGATTGATTTGAATTTACCTATTTTTATCACAAAGAAATAAAAATTTCTTCAGTTTATTTCTTTTTTCTTCATGAATAAATTCCATGTTCACGTTTAAAATTGTCCGTGCTTGTCCTTTCCTTCCATTGATCCAGCATTTTCCAAACCTAGATAGACTGGGAGGTAGTTCCCAAAAAAATTAACCTGTCATAGTCGGCATGCACCAGCGGTTAAATGCTTGGCCGCCCGAATTAAGATCTAATGAAGAAAAGATTGGTGCTTTGCCAAGGGCGTGCCACCCATTCAGGAAGCTACGTGACCTCTAGTTAAACGGCAATATTAGACGGTGGACACTGGAACTCATGGTTAACTGATTAGCATTCGTGGTTATAAAGGAACCCACCGGATCATGAAGTTAATTGTGAGCGGTTGTCCCAGTTCCAGCTATTCTGAGGAGAAACGGGATTAATCTCCTCATAATGCATGGTACCCATGGCCGTAATAAAACCTTAATTCGTGTCACCATAATGGAAAAATACCGCATTTCAAATTGCACACCAAAAAAAAAAAAAACATATTTTCGTATCGCATATGGAGAAAAAAAACACATTTCCCATTGCAAAATGGAAAAATATCATATTTTCGAATCGCATGCTGGAAAAATACCATATTTCCTTGTCAGATAATGGAAAAATACCATATTTTCAAATCGCATGCTGGAAAAATACCATATTTCCTTGTCACATAATGGAAAAATACAATATTTTTGAATCACATGCTGGAAAAATACCATATTTCCTTGTCACATAATGGAAAAATACCATATTTCCTTGTCGCATAATGGAAAAATACCATATTTTCTTATTGTGTCCTGGAAATATACCATATTTTCTTATCGAGTCCTGGAAAAATACATTTTCTGATCGGATACTGGAAAAATACTATATTTTCTGGCCGCATAATTGAAAAATACCATATTTTGTATCACATGAAGGAAAAATTCCTTACTTTGTATCACCATAATGGAAAAATACCGCATTTCATGTTGCACACCGGAAAAATATCATATTTTCGAATCGCATGCTGGAAAAATACCACATTTCATATCACAAAATGGAAAAATACCTCCTTTCATATCACAAAATGGAAAAATACCACATTTCATATCACAAAATGGAAAAATACCTCCTTTCATATCACAAAATGGAAAAATACCACATTTTCCATTACTTTCTGGAACCAGGCACAACAAATCCCGCCCATTTAAGGCATAAAGTTATTTTGGGGATCAAATTTAAATTTGATACATCCTTAACCTGAATGTTGATTATAAGAAATAGAATAAGGAATATTTTAGTCTTAGTTTGAAGTCAATTAAACTATTTTTGACGAAGTTATGACCATAAAATGATTTTGACTTTTCAAGGCCACGTAAGGTCAAAGGTCATGGTGTCAAATGAAAGCCAATAAAGGACTTGATATATGTCTTCCATAGTAAACACGCATATTCCTAAACTTTTTTGATTTATAATGGAAAATTTGTAATTTTGACCGATGACCATGAACCCCAAAACTTCGGACCCTACCGATCTTCACAAATATGCATTTTTCACGATAGGAATGGGGAGGATTATAAGTGACAAATAGAATAAGGTTCACTATAAGCTTAGTTTGAAGTAAATCAGATCATTTTGACGAAGTTATGAGCGAAAAACGATTTTGATCTTTTCGTGACCTTGACCTTTGATCCAATTGGACCCAAAAGTTAACGGGGTCATCCAAGGTTCATTGCCCACCTGTGGATTAAATTTGATAGTGTTTGCTAAAGCTGTTTTCCGTAAAGTTGCTAACAGACAGACAGACAAACAAACAAGCAGTCATAGACTGGTACTTACGAAATCGTCAACTTGACCTCTGACCTTGTCTAATAAAAGCTGTCTCTAGAGAAGGTAGCGACGCAAACCAGAAGTTTATACGATGATTCTGTACCAAACCATCAAAAATTGAATGTTTTGGATGTTTGACCTCAATGTGACCTTGACCTTTGACCGATTTTGACCAAAATCTTATCAGCGCTAGCCACCACCCTCCTGAATCACGTGGTGTAATTTGACATTGGTAGCTTCTTCCGCTCTCGAGTTATCATTTTTTGGATGTTTGACCTCACTGTGATCTTGACCTTTGACCGATTTTGACCAAAATCTAATCAGAGCTAGCCACCACCCTCCTGAATCACGTGGTGAAATTGACATTGGTAGCTTCTTCCGTTCCCGAGTTATAGTGCCTACATACAAACAAACACACACACAAACAAACACACAAACAGATGACGGAAGTCATCATTATACTTACGAAATCTTTAGATTTAGTAAGTAACAAACCGGACGATTGCAATATCCCGCTCCCTCCGGGGGGGGGGGGATTAAAATACCATAATTTTTTTCTCAAATCCTGGAAAAATACAATAAAATTTTTTCTATTTGTATCATGGAAAAATACCATATTTTCATGTCCAATCCTGGAAAAATACCATATTTTCTGATTGCATGCTAGAAAAATACCATATTTTCTTTTCACATAATGGAAAAATCCTATCCTATCCAGGATATTCCTATCCTGGAAATATCCCATATTTCATTTCAGACAATGGAACAAATCATATTTCATGTCAAATAATGCAAAAATATCATATTTCATTTCACGATAATGGAAAAATACCGCATTTTATTTTGCATACTGGAAAAATATCATATTTTCTAATCCCATTCTGAAAAAATATCATATTTTCGTTTCACATACTGGAAAAATACCATATTTCACATCACAGAATTGCAAAAATACCGCATTTCCCATTGCATACTAAAACCAAAGTTGGTGTCAAAGCCACCCAATGCTCGCCTGTTTATACATTTATCGTTTTTAAAAGACGAGTCTAATAATTAATATTTTTTATGAAGCATTGCAGTGAAGTATAATTATAAAGCAATATATGTATTTGTATATTGTAATCAGTAACAAGAGCGCAAGTGAGCACAATATACGCCCTAACAAGAAGGTATATACAGAATTGTGCTACTACATGGAAAACAGCATCCTGGTTGCCATGGCAACCACTTTAGATGACGAGCGTATGTTGCGACACACCGTCTCCACAGTCTGTACCTATGTACTAAATATGAAACGTGAAAGTTGAAAAATTTGGGAGTTAGAGTGCGGACAGGAACGGATGGAAAACAGCATCCCGGTTGGCATGACAACCACTTTAGATGACGAAGGTATGTCGTGACACAACGGCTCCACAGTCTGTACCTATGTACCAAATATGAAACGTGAAAGTTGAAAACTTTAGGAGTTAGAGTGCGGACAGGAACGGACGGACAGTCAGACGGACGACCGGTATCACATAATCTTCTTCTTCTTCTTTCGGCTGCTCCCGTGAGGGGTCGCCACAGCGGATCATCCGTATGATCCGCATAGTGATTTGGCACATGTTTTACGCCGGATGCCCTTCCTGACGCAACCCTGGTCGCCTCTTACGACACAGGGATAAGGTACACCTATTTTAACCGGGATATACACCGGCCCAGTATACTGGTACTCATTTCGCCGACCTCGGAAGGATGACAGGCTGAGTCAACCCCCTGGTGTATCAATTCAGTGGCCCAACGGGGCTTGAACTCAGGACCTCTTGGATCCCAAGCCGCTGCCCTAACCACTGCGCCAACACCAGGCTCTGACCGGTATCACATAATACGCCCCGATATATATATATATATATATATATATATATATATATATATATATATAAATATATTTATATATATATATATATATATATATATATATATATATATATATATATATATATATATATATATATATATATATATATATATATATATATATATATATATATATATATCGGGCGTATAAAAAAAGTGTGGTAGATAAAAACATTAGAAAGGAAACTAGAGGGGGAGCACTCGGGAGAGTGCAAAACCTCCGCCGCCAATACTGCTGGGTCACTCAAGTGAACCTTATATCTTATTCATTAAATATGTCAACAGTGCTGACAGAGTTATAGTTCTTTTCTCCAACATTTTTTTTTTGGGGGGGGGGGGGTTGGAAATCACTTAAAACATGTAGAAATGCAAAAAAAAGAAATCGAAATTTTGTTGAAAAATAAGGTGCAAATTTTTTTTTTTGGGGGGGGGGGTTGGAAATCACTTAAACATGTAGATATGCGAAAAAAAAATTTTCTCTAACAATTTTTTTTTGGGGGGGGGGACCAAGTCCAAAATCTAATGGCATGATCCTTGGACCATACCTAACCCCCCACCAAGTTTCATGGACATCCGTCGAGGAGTTTTTCCGTAATAAAGAAAATTTAACATTTTCACGCTCACGCTGACGCTGACGCTCACGCCGGGGGTATCGCTTTTGCTCTCTGTTCTTCGAACAGGCGAGCTAAAAATAGTGTGGTAGATAAAAACATTAGAAAGGAAACGAGAGGGGGAGCACTCGGGAGAGTGCAAAACCTCCGCCGCCAATACTGCTGGGTCACTCAAGTGAACCTTTTATCTTATTCATTAAATATGATGTCAACAGTGCTGACAGTTATAGTTCTTTTCTCCAACATTTTTTTTTGGGGGGGGGGGCGTTGGAAATCACTTAAAACATGTAGAAATGCAAAAAAAAGAAATCGAAATTTTGATGAAAAAAAAGTTGCAAAAATTTTTTTTTTCTCTAACAATTTTTTTTTTGGGGGGGGGTTGGAAATCACTCAAAACATGTGGAAATGCAAAAAAAACAACTTTTTTTCTCTAACAATTTTTTTTGGGGGGGGGACCAAGTCCAAAAACTAATGGCATGATCCTTGGACCATACCTAACTCCCCCCACCAAGTTTCGTCGAAATCCGTCGAGGAGTTTTTCCGTAATACAAAAAATTTAACATTTTTACGCTCACGCTGATGCTCACGCCAGGGTATCGCAAAAGCTCTCTGTTCTTCGAACAGGCGAGCTAAAAATAACATATTTTCGTGTCGCATCCTGGAAAAATACCATATTTTCTGATTGCCTGCCATAAAACTACCATATTTTCTTTTCGCATAATGGAAAAAATCCCACATTTTATTTTCCCTTCCTCGGAATAACCCATATTTCCTTTCAGACAATGGAAAAAAATCATATTTCATGTCATATAATGCAAAAATACCATATTTCATTTCACGATAATGGAAAAATACCGCATTTCCATTTGCTGACTGAAAAAAATATATTTTCTTGTCACATTGTGGAAAAATGCCATATTTTCGTTTCGCATACTGGAAAAATACCATATTTCACATCACAAAATTGCAAAAATATTGCATTTCCCATTGCATACTGGTAAAATACCACATTTTAATTTCGCATACTGGAAAAATACCATATTTTCATTTCGCATCATGGAAAAGTAAGATATTATTGACTTGCATACTGGAAAAATACCATATTTTCGTGTCACGTACTGGAAAAATACTATATATTCATGTCGCATTCTGGAAAAATACCATATTTTCATTTTGCATGCTTAAAAAATAGAAAATGCCATATCACATAATGGAAAAAACCGTATTTAATCTTGTGTACTGGAAAAATGCCATATTTTCAAATCGCATACTGTAAAAATTTCATATTTTCGTGTTCCATTTTGGAAAAATACCATCTTTTCTTTTTGCCTCATGGAAAAGTAAGATATTATTGGCTTGCATACTGGAAAAATACCATATTTTCTTCATGCATACTGGAAAAATACCATATTTTCTTTTTGCATCATGGAAAAGTAAGATATTTTCTTCATGCAAACTGGAAAAAATCCCATATTTCATGTCACATCATGGAAGTACACCATATTTCTTATCACATCAAAAAAAAGCATATTTCATGTCGCATCATGGAAAAATATCATATTTCATATCACAAAATGGAAAAATACCATATTTCTTATGACATAATGGAAAAATACCATATTTCTTTTGACATAATGGAAAAATACCATATTTCTTTTGACATAATGGAAAAATACCATATTTTCATTTTGCATGCTTAAAAAATATAATGTCATATCACATAATGGAAAAAAACCGTATTTAATCTTGTGTACTGGAAAAATGCCATATTTTCAAATCGCATCCTGGGAAAATACCATATTATCTTTTCTTATACTGGAAAAGTACGATATTTTTGTATTGCATCCTGTTAAAAATACCATATTTTCTGATGGTACACTGCAAAATATCATATTTTCTGATCGCATAGTGGAAAAATACCATATTTTCTTGTCACATAATGGAAAAATACCATATTTTCTTGTGACATAATGGAAAATACCATATTTTCTTGTCACATCATGGAAAAATACCATATTTTCTTGTCACATAATGGAAAGATACCATATTTTCTTGTCATATAATGGGAAAATACCATATTTTCCTGTCAGATAATGGAATGATAAAAAAAAATTCACATAATGGAAAAATAATATATTTCATATCACATACTGGAAAAATACCATATTTTGTTTTCACATACTGGAAAAATAGCATATTTTTATCACATACTACAAAAATTCCATATTTTAATTTCGCATACTGGTAAAATATTATATTTTCATTTCTCATATTGGAAAAATACCATATTTTGTATTGCACATTGGAAAAATACTATATTTTCATGTCAAATCCTGGAAAAATACCATATTTTGTTTCACATAATGGTAAAATGCTATATGTTGTTTGACATCCTGGAAAAATACCATATTTTCATTTCATATCCTATAAAACTACCATATTTTCATTTCGCATCCTGAAAAAATACCATATTTTCATTTCGCATACTGGAAAAATACCATATTTTGTATCCCATGTTGGAAAAATACCATATTTTCATTTCGCATACTAGAAAAATACCATATTTTCATTTCACATTCTGGAGAAATACCATATTTTCATTTCGCATCCTGGAAACGTACCACATTTTCTTTTCACATCATGGAAAAATACCATATTTTCATTTGGCATGCCTGAAATATCCCATACTTTCTTATTGCATGCTGGAAAAATACCATATTTTCATATCGTGTCCTGGAAAAATACCATTTTTTTTTATTTGAATCCTGGAGGAATACCATATTTTGTTTCATATAATGGAAAAATACCATATTTTCAGATCGCATTCTGGAAAAATACCATATTTTCGTTTCACATCCTGGAATAATACCAGATTTTGTATTACAAAATGGAAAAATACTCTATTTTCATATCACATCCTGGAAAAATACCATATTTTGTTTCACTTTTTTTTTGATATCCTGGAAAAATACCATATTTTCATTTCGCATCCTGGAAAAATACCATATTTTCATTTCGCATCCTGGAAAAATACCATATTTTCATGTCACGTCCTGGAAAAACACCATATTTTGTATCACGTACCTGAAAAATACCATATTTTCGTCTCACATTCTGAAAAAAATACCATATTTTCATTTCTTATGCAGTATAAATACCATATTTTCATTTTGCATCCTGGAAAAATACCATATTTTCGTTTCACATTCTGGAGAAATACCATATTTTCGTCTCGCATGCTGGAAAAATACCATATTTTGTTATTGCATACTGGAAAAATACCATCTTTTGATTTGCATCCTGGAGAAATCCCATATTTTGACAATTGTACACCACCATTGCCCCCACAATTATACATTCCCACAATGGTGGGAATGCAATGATTCATTCCTGAGCCAGTTATTTAATATATAGCACTGGCGAGTATCAACATGATACGTCACTTGGAAATTAGGTATATTGGTGTCGAATATATTGCCCCCACATATATTTGCCCCCACATATATTTGCCCCCACATGTATTTTGCCCCCACATATATATTGCCCCCACATTTATTTTCCATTATATGACAAGAAAATATGGTATTTTTTTCATTACGTAACAAGAAAATAAAGCATTTTTCCATTACGTGACAAGAAAATATGGTATCTTTACATTATGTGACAAGAAAATATGGTATTCGACACCAATACGAATGTCTATCGAATCCCATTGCCCCCACAATTATACACCACCCAAGTGTAAGTACGTCCAATTTTCTCCAAATGCCCGTCAGGCGAGTATTAAACTCTGCTAGTGACCATTAGGACTGGGGTTGTTCATGAAATGAAGGTCACAGTTGGGCCATAAGGGTGTCTGGGGCAATATCGAATGTTACATCTGAAGCTATTGTTGGGAAAATCACATATAAGGCCCCAAGATACAAATTATACACAATCCATATGCAGTCTACATGTAATCTGATGGCCAGGGTAAAAAAAAATCATCATTAAAAAAACTACCGGCAATGGGATCCATCATTCATGCATAAATATTCATTTAAGCACCTTTATTAGCTACAGATCATTGCGGCCCAGCTATTGGCCTAGCCTGAGGCCTAGAAAGTCTGGACGGTTTGGATCCATTTGTCTGTGATGGACGCGATAAGCATATAATTCCTCAAATACATCAGGTTTCCTCCAAATTTCATTCAGTTTAGTGTTAAAGAAGAGAAAGAACTGTTTGAAAAGGTAATCTGAAATTGGACAGAATTGACTGAATAATTTGTGGTTGTCATAATTTTTACTTCCTGTAGGTGTGCCTCCCAAAACACCATGGTGAGCTATTTATACACCCTAACACGAGTTCATCCAAGGCAAAAACCCCGTTGGGGAAGGGGAAATATGAAGTTGCTACAACCTCCATCATGTGACACCTAGGCCCCCCCCCTCCCCCTGGCATGTTTGCTTGAGATTGGACAAATAATGACCAAATGTATTGCGGACAGACAGACAGACACTAAATTGCTTAATTTAGTTTGATAATAATGACAATTCACACATCATGTAACAGCTGGATTGCCTTCAGTGTCCGAATAAACATCAAAGGAAGAGGAGCCATCATGTGCTAATTGTCAGTCTCCAAGTCGAAATGGACCATCATCAACCTCTTCCTCACCTCCGTTTCATGTGTTAGTTGTCAGATGTTTTTTTTTTCCTTTCCTGTTTCATCCCCGCTTTCCCAATCCACTTCTTGCTGTGCAGCTTGTTCACACAACCCCATATGTGTCCTTCTCCCACCCCCTTGATCTCACTCTCACTTCTACTCAGCTGTTGGTGTTTCCCCCTTTTCATTTTTTTCCCTTCCATTCTGCTCTATCTCTACCACAAGCCTCGATCATGTATACAAAGAAAAAGAAATCTCATTCAGATGACACAACCCTATCTGCAGCTGTGTGCCTGTGGACTCAAAAATGAAAGAAAACTTCTTTTTTTTGAAATAAAACTTTAGAAAAACAACTAAGAATTCCAAGGTCAATCATTTTCAAATTATTTTACTTTGAATCTTTAGATGAAGAACATGGATCATGTCACAGACAAGACATTGCTGAATTCACAGAAATTACTGGAAATTTCCTTGAAGATACACCTGCTGTTCATGGCAAATTTTTATTTTCCGACAAGCTTATGATGTAAAGTTTAAGAAAAAAATTAACAAATGGTCAGATCTCCGTCTGAAATTTTCCCGTCATTTCTATATTTTAAAACACCATGACACGCAGGAAGATAAATGAAAGTGGATAAATGAATGATGTTCAAGTGCATTTATATTCGTATTCTCGTGCTCTGCCGGAAGGCAGGTTCAGGACTGCCAAGGCAGTTTCTTGGCAAGGGCTATTTGGGAGGTTTGCCATTGCCTTCCTCGGCTGAAATACATGCAAAAAAAATAAAAATATATATAAGAAACCGAGTTGAAAGCTTTATCAAAACGACTTCTTGAGTAAAAATAAACTACATCGGAAGCAGAAAAGCAAGAAATGTTTTAATACAGTTGTGTAACAACGTCGCGTAATTCTGGACAGTGGGTGTGCTCTTCGAACAAAGCTATTGTCCGTCATCGGGAACATTTTACAGAGGCCAGAATGGTTGGAGTGAACGAACCACTGCTGAATAAAATGCTTCTCGGAAACAACAGACTCCACATGTGGGCGTCCCAAGGCGAGGCGTCTGCCATTGCCCCCACAATCAGATCCCCTCTCTCTCCTCCCCCCCCTCCACACTCCACCACTCCTCCCACCGCCATCCCGACGGTCTCCACCATAAGCCCATGCCTTGGCAGGCAGGTCAGATTGATGTGCATTCCCCTCCCCGAGTCTCTTGTAATTGTGAAATATTACTTACATTAGCGCATTGTTGTTGATAAATGAAACTTATTCTGCCCAGGTCCCCCCATAATTCCTTGCCGAAATTCCACACTCCCATCCGCGATAAATCATCCCCAACGGAGATAAGCATCTGACAGCCGATAAGGCAGCGAGTACGTGGAGAGGGCACAAGCCATTGACGGAGAAATAGTCGAGTGCACTTTGTCCGTGTTTGCAACTTATTGTATTGTGCTATGTGCGTCTGTTTACTGGGGTCATTGCACCTCTATTTTGTTATGCCAAGCTTGAAATTAAAGTGCGGTTGTTTTTATCCCTGCATTTCGACACCAATATACCCGATTTCCAAGTGACGTATCATGTTGATACTCGCCAGTGCTCTATATAAAATAACTGGCTCAGGAATGAATCATTACATTCCCACCAGCAGGACAATTGTCGACTTTGCTGGCATGAGAAGAAGGTCCATGCAATTGTGAATTCGATCACCACTATATTATTTATGTGATATGTGTGACTTTTGTTAGCCTATTGGGTAGCTGTTTAACTATCTGCACTAAGTGAGGGTTTTTGGAAGGCATCTGACATAGCTATGATGGACAAAATGGCTTTTAGGTACATCTTATGATATTCAGATTTCAAGTATCCAGCTTTCCCTTGTTACTCCATCACCTGTGCAATTAGCATGTGCACTTTGCAGTATACTTCTTTTAAAGGGTGGTGCAGCTTATTGTTAGAAGTTCAAATGATGTTTGTGGATAAACAAAAAACACACATGTAAATATATATCTATACATTTTTTTTTACAGGCATATACACAACTGTAAAATGTTCTACCTCCAACTGAAATTGGTGAAGCCCGATTGTATTTGAAATCAACTACAGTGCCATCTGCCACATGGACACATTGTGTTTCACCCACAAATCACAAGCAAGAAGTCTCATCATTGTTTTTATAAGCAGTCAGGAGTTGAACAAATGGGATTGTTGAAATGCTCCAAATTTGGACCAATGTCTCGGTGAAGATACCATCAAAATGACGTCATGACTGCATACCCAGTCGGGCTTCCAGCAGTGCATGAATTTCAACGTCAAATGTTTTCATCAAGCAGATGAAAAGCGAAGCGACTGACTGGTTTTGCCCTTTTTTGGGCTCATCAGGGCAACATATCACTGTTTCGTCCACTTCATGACTTTGAAGCCTTTCATCCTTTCGGCTTTTATACTCATGGCTAATGATGCACCTCTAACTGTGATTGGTGGTTATGTAATATATGTAATATGTATATATATCTATATATATATATATATATATATATATATATATATATATATGTAATATGTATATATATATATATATATATTATATATATATTATATATGTATATTATATATATTATATATATATGTAATATATATATATATATATATATATATATATATATTTGTATATATATATATATATATATTATATATATATATTATATATGTCAGGTCAGGTCAGGTATGGGAGCATGTGCCAGAACAGCGCGTCGCTGCGTCCACTTTCCGCCGGTACTCCAGGGGCCTCCGTCTGGCCATCCCCCAGGCAGATGCCAGGCCCATCCCCATCTCCTTGAGATGATGGTCAACCTGCTGCAACCATGAGGCACGTGGTCGGCCCACTGGCCTCCTCCACTCATGAGACTCCCTCGCTGAGAGAATCTGGTGAGCAGGATCAGCGTCAGGAAAACGAGCCACATGTCCATACAGCCGCAGCTGACGCTCACGGACTATGCAGGTAACAAATCTCATCCGAGTCTCTCTCAGCAACCGCTCGTTGGACACAAAATCCGACCAGCGATAGCCAAGGATTCTCCGAAGAGACCTGGTACCAAAGGAATTAAGTCTCCGTCTCAGATCCTTGGTCAAAGTCCAAGTCTCGCACCCATAGAGCAAGACTGGAAGTACCAAGGACCTGAAGACTCGGACTTTCGTCCTCCCGCACAGGTACCGGCAGCGCCACACCCCATGATCCAGTGAATCCATGACTCCCCAGGCCCGACCCAGACGTCCTATTGACCTCCGGCTCACAACCTGCGGAGACATGAATATCACTGCCAAGGTAAGTGAATCTATCCACGACCTCAACATCCTCACCACAAACAGACACAGACAGGACAGCAGCATCCAAGATGTCACCGAAAGCCTGGATCTTTGTTTTGACCCAAGAAATCCGTAATCCCAACGGCTCCGACTCCTCATTCAGCACCTCGAGGGCCCCCAAGAGGATGTCCAAAGTCTCCGCAAAGATGACTGCATCATCTGCAAAATCAAGGTCCGAGATCTTGACATTGCCAAACGATGCACCAGCAACTTGATCTCTCCGACATCCTCCCAAAAATCCAGTCCATACAAGTGCTGAAAAGTGTGGGGGCAGAGTACACATCCCTTGACGAACTCCAGTAACAACTGGAAATAAGTCAGAGGCGGTACCACCACACTTCACAGCACTCTCAGTACCAGAGTAGAGTTCAGACATCAGATCGATCAGTTTCGGTGGCACCCACGAAGACCAAGAATCCTCCAGAGGACATCCCGATTCACTGAATCGCACGCTTTACACAGATCTACCTAGGCTGCAAGCAGCCCCTGCCGAAACTCTCGTCTGCGTCCAGAGTGGACACGTAGAGCAAGGATACGGTCAATCGTTGACCTCTTTGGTGTAAAGCCTGACTGCTCTGGACGCTGGTGCTCAAGCAGATGGTGGCGAACCCTATCAAGAATTATCCGAGCAAAGACCTTGCCCGGCACTGAGAGCAGCGTCACCCCTCGGTAGTTGTTGCAGTCTTGGCGATCACCCTTCCCTTTCCAGAGAGGGACAACAAGGCCCCTCTTCCAGTCAGTTGGGATGATGCCTGTGTTCCAGGCAGAGCACAAAACTGCATGCAACGACCCGAGTGCAGCATTTCCACCAGCCTTGAGAAGTTCAGCATGGATGCCACAGATCCCTGGAGCTTTGCCCCGTTTCAACTGGTTCACCGCAGCCCGTGTTTCCACAAGCGATGGTGGACCACAGTTGATTCGAGGGTCAGCAACAGGGATTGTAACACCCTTGACGTCCAACTCGACAGCTGGGGATCAGCCTGGTACAACCGCTCAAAGTAACCGGCCCAGCGGGCCTTCCACTTCAGACTCCTCTGTCAAGAGCCTACCACTCTCTGCTCGAACTGCAGTGCTCCGAGGGATGGGCTTGGATGAACGTAATGCGCGAATTCCCCTGTAAGCGGGACGAGAATCACCTGTCCACAGGTGATGCTCTACCCCTCACAGATTCCTCGCACATAGGCCTCCTTGTCCACCCTCAGTGCACGTACAGTTTTACGCCTCAGCTCCCTGAACAGCTCAGCTCTGCCATTCAGCCTGGCCCTGCGACTCTGGTCAATGGTATCCAGTGTCCCTTGAGAGACAAAATTCTTCTTTGCCCTGCGGTGAACTCCAAGGCATCCACCGGCAACATCAAGGACGGTGGTCTTGAAGGTGCTCCACAACTCTTCAGGACCCCCCAAAGCACACAGACCCCCCCAAGTGTCCACTCAGCCTGTTCGCAAACTCCTCAGCTACTCTCTCATCCCTGAGCTTGGCAACATCCAGCCTAGGCTGGGATGGTACCATTCTCCAGGATTTAAGGTGCAGCTTTAGAGTTGCTACAATAAGCCTGTGGTCAGTATTGAGGAACTGAGCACTCCGGTAGACCCTGCAGTTCTGGATCATCCTCCAACGACCGTCAATGAGGACATGGTCAATCTCCTTTGCCACACCGCCAGCGTTGGAATACCAAGTCCAGCGATGAGCTTGCGGGCGCTGAAACCATGAACCAGCCACTCCTAAGTCCATGACTTCTTGCAAAGTCAAGGAACTTAGTGCTATTCTGGTTCATAGTTCCTGACCCATGGGGACCAACACACACCTCATAACCATCCCTATCAGTTCCAGTCGATGCATTGAAATCCCCCAAGACTAGAAGTGTATCTCGTCTGGGGCATTGATCAACCACAGACTCGAGTGTGGCGTAGAATGCATCCTTCACGGTAAGATCACTCGCCTCAGTCGGAGCATAAATAGAGACCAGGGAAATGACACCTAAGGAGTGACGAATCCTTAATCTCATAATACGCTCGTTGACCGGTGTTACCTCAATTATCATTGGGGTCAGCTATTGGACACAGCTACAGCAACTCCTTGGGTATGGTAACCATCAGAGCGACCAGACCAATAGTAGGTGTAACCACCCACCATTATCTCGCCGCAATCCGGTCTCCGAACCTCAGAGAGAGCTGCAATCCCGATGTCCAAACGCTTGAGCTCAGATGATAACAGAGACAGGTGATCATCCTCTCTTAGGGATAGGACATTCCAGGCACCCACCCGAAGGGACCGCCTCAGGTTAACCCAAGGAGACCGCCGTCTGGTGGACGACACCTCAGCACCACTCCGACACACTCTCCCGCAATCTGACCCAGGGATGTTACCCCGTGGTTTCCCTCCTATCAAAGATTGGGGGTCCCGAAGAGCTTTGCCCCAATCCCATCATCCGGTGAGCTGCCCTGCGAAGGGAAGGCTGCACAGGGAGGTACTCCCACGGAGTGGGTTTTCAGATTTTTTTGCGTTTTTGCGTTTTGCGGAATGAAGCGTTTTACGGTGGCTGGAGTGCAAATCCTGCCACCAACCTCCTAATAAGAAGTAACCCAACTGCAGGAGGACGTCCGCAGACACAGTTGGGCACTAGATATGGATGGCCGTTGGCTCACAAGGAGCTCCTCCGCCTTTGACAGGTTTTGTTTTTAATCCTGCTGGGTGTCCATATCCAAACACCCTCCTCACCAGAAAACCTGGTGGGGGAGACGGTTTAGTCGCCGACAACCCGACCATGGAACAGGTTAGTACAGGTTTACATGGTACCTGTAGCAGGTCACAGATCGAACCTGACCTGACTGTCAGACATGGTATATATATATATTATATATATATATATATATATATTATATATATATATACATATTACATATATATATATATATATATATATATATATATATATATATATATATATAGATATATATACATATACATATACATATATATATATATATATACATATTACATATGTATATACATATATATATATATATATATATATATATATATATATATATATATATATATATATATATATATATATATATACACACATATTACATATATATACATATTACATATATATATATATATTACATATATATATATATATATATACATATATATATATATATATATATATATATATTACATATATATATATATATATATATATATATATATAAAAAAATATATATATATATTACATATATATATATATATATATATATATATATATATATATATATATATATATATATATATATATATATATATATATATATATATATATATATATATATATATATATATATATATATATATATATATATATATATATATATATATATATATATATATATATATATATATATATATATATATATATATATATATATATATATATATATATATATATATATATATATATATATATATATATATATATATATATATATATATATATATATATATATATATATATATATATATATATATATATATTACATATATATATATATATATATATATATATATATATATATATATATATATATATATATATATATATATATATATATATATTACATATATATATATATATATATATATATATATATATATATATATATATATATATATATATATATATATATATATTACATATATATATATATATATATATATATATATATATATATATATATATATATATATATATATATATATACATATATATATATATATATATATATATATATATATATATATATATACATATATATACATATTACATATATATATATATGTATATATATATATATATATATATATATATATATATATATATATATATATATATATATATACATATACATCTATACTGAACAAAAATATAAACGCACCAACCTAAATATCTAAGTCAAGATTGCCATTATGGGAAAATGGTCAAACCGATGATATGTTTGAGCAATGGTTCCTTTGTTTTGCTCAAGACAGATGTTCCCATTGAAATTGACCACTCTGAGTGTGTGGACTCACACGTTGAGTAATCCTTCCCATGAGCACCATGGGGCTTGACAGAGTAATGGTCAGTGAGTGTGACCAGGACACAAACACTCCCTATAGCTTGCCCTATAAAAGGACTCCCCAAAATGTGGACTGGTGCCAAATGTAAACATGCCACAGATGTCACAAATCTTGAGGGAGCGTGCCATTGGCATGCTGAATGCTGGGACGTCAGTACGGGCCGTTGCAGCACACTTCAATGTCCACCACTCCACCATTAGCCGCCTGAGAACGCGCCTCAGAGAGACTGGAAGCACCGTGAACCGCCCACATTCCCGGCAATCACGTGTGACCACCGCCGGTCAGGATCGTCACATGAGGCTGCAACATCTCCGGGATCGACTCCGACCGGCCACGAGGACTGCCGATGAGACTGTCGGGCTGCATAACAGGCGCATTTCAGCCCAGACGGTGCGTAACCGCTTGAGGGAGGCGAAGCTTGAGGGAGGCCAACATATACGATATATACCTTGAGGAGGCCAACATATACGCCAACATATACATATATATATATACATATACGAATAAAAGTGTGTGTGTGTGTGTGTGTGTGTGTGTGTGTGTGTGTGTGTGTGTGTGTGTGTGTGTGTGTGTGTGTGTGTGTGTGTGTGTGTGTGTGTGTGTGTGTCCTTCATAACTCAAAAACCATGAAACCCAACAGCCTGAAACTTTGCATGCACACAAAGAAAACTCCAAGGAATTGCAAGAGTGAAAATTGGGTGTTTAGTTAATTAAAACATCCCTTTTAAAGATATAATTAATGGCCATATTTAATTCTACCCTTCATCAGGCGATTGTCAGCCAAGAATGTGTATATGTCTCTAACAGATCTAAATGGGTGTGCAAGGGGTTAAAAGGGTTTTAATAGGGTCTAAATGGGTATGAATGGCTCCAAAATGTATGAAGGTCTAAGGAGTATAAAGGGTCTAAGGAGACTAAAAGGTTTATTGGGATCTAAGCTAAAGGGTGTGAAGGAGTGAAGCTGTAATGGGGTTTTAAGGGTACAAAGGCGTGAAGCTCTAACCAACTATATAGGTATATGCATCAAAATCACTTCTTTTAAATGATAGGATGTACATTTGGAGTGTGTAGTTGGTGAAGTTAGTTTTGGTGGCAACCTTTCTCTACAACACTTCTTTCACCCTTAAACGTTATGCCGTTATATGAGCAGTAAAATTACCTTTAAATCGATATATGGGTTTGTTTGTACTATTTTCGTTTTTTAAATGATTAGCACATTTGAGAGGTCAAGTGTCAACTCCTTCACCGATCTTATCAATACTTGTAATGTCTTCACTTAATTAACAGTTATTTTTCACATCTGATACCATATTTGATGATCAGAACTCATCTCACCAATAACATTGGTTGAAACCCCCCCAAAATTGGGCTATTTATAAAGCATTATATATATATTTATATGTATGGAACGAAACATACCCTCACGTTTATGGTGACAGGTGGTGGCTCGTGTGTTTACAAGTTATGAATTGTGAGAAAATGACTGTCTGAAACCCATATTTAGATGCATCGTGGTAAAAAAAAGTGATCCCATAAAGTTTCAGGGTGATTAACCTTTGGAGCTCAGAGGAGTCAGGTCACAAACAAACAAACAAACAAACAAACAAACATTTCGCTTTTATATACATTATATCGATATGATATAGGTTATCTACTTTGGATGGGCCTTTGCAGATATATAAAAAAATGTATTTTGTTTTTTTTGGCTTGATCGAGGTCCTATCGGAATACAGCCTCATGGTTTAATAGCCCAGGTTTAAATCCCGATATCCCATTTGTGTTTCTCCATTGCCTATGAATGTCCTTGAAATTTCTGTTGTAATTTCATTAATGTCTTTGTCCTGCATGCAATTTCAGTACAACCTCAATTATCAACCTCAGATCACTGCAATATAATTGTTTTCCTTGATATGAATAAATATATTTTATAATAAAATGTTCACCTCGTTACATCTTTTTCTCATTCATATCCAATCTCATTCGTACGAGGTTTTGAATATCCCTCAGTATATGTATCTTTCTACAGTGACAGAATTCGTTTCCTTTCAATCATATGTATTGGTACATAGTTGTGGAGGAGGTGAAAGAGTGGTGCAATGCTACGACATCATTCATTTTGTCTTATTGCTAGCCTGATATTGTGAAGAGTGGAGAGAACCATTTTTCATCTGTACATCAAATGTTTGCCTGTTTATTGTATTATTGCATTATTGTAAGTGCTTTTTAACCTTTCACTCTGTGTTATATTGCTCATCTATGAACTGGAAAATCTGTTTACAAAAAAAAATGGTGTATTGCAGCCTTCCAAATCGAGCCATGGTTACAAAAAGTTGTTTTTCTCATCTTGCTTGCAAAACGATCCAAGAGAATACAATGTACAACTTCACAATAATGATGTAATTAAATCAGCACCACATTCCATCTGTACTGAGCTGGGCATTTTAATAGTCTTTCCTCCTCTCAAACAGCCAGATTTCTGATCATCAATTTGGATTCTGTCCCAGTCATTCAACTGTAGACATGCTGCTCCTCCTCTCTCAACATTGGTTAGAGGCATTCAATCTCAAAGAAGAGGTCAAGGCCATCTCTATGGACATATTTTGGCATTTGACACAGTCTGGAATCCTGCTCAGCTTTCCAAACTGTCTGCCTCTGGTGTGCAAGGCCATCTTCATTCATATATTTCTGATTTCCTCCATTCATGCTGTCAATGTGTTGCTGTAAATGGAACCCTCTCAGTCCCTCTTCCAGCAGACGCTGGAGTGCCCCTGGGCTCTGATGCTCTGGAAAACCCTTGAAAACCCTCTTCCTTTTTGCAGATGATACCACATTGTGTCATACAGTACCTCATCCCACTAATAGGCAGACAGCAGCAATATCACTCTCTGCTGATCTGGAATAGATTATATGCTGATCTGATATATGGAACACATCCTTCAATCCTGCAAAATCTCACCATCTCACTCTGTTTCTCCAGGATTGTTGAACAAACCCACCTATTTATTTATTTATATGGTTACTAACTCGAAGAGGTTCAGTATCTTGAACTTCTAGGCCATGCAAACAACCATGACTTCCCATAAACCAACCATTTAGCGAAGCTAACCTCCAAAGCCAACTGCAAACTGAGCATTCTCCATCGCTTGAAGTCTTTCATTTAAAAAAAAGAAAATTACTCACAGCTGACAAGGCTTTTGTCAATAGTTCAATGGAGCACTGCTCTCCCCTATTAGTGGGGGCAGATAACAGCAATTTTTGAGAGGAATCGTGCAAATGATGATACAAGCATCAAATTTGGCACATTTGTTCTCCAGGGGATTCTAATCAAATCTGCCTGATTGGCCATTTGAAAATCCAAACTTTGAAAAATTTGAAAAAAAAAAAAAAAAACTTCAAAAAGTCAAGATCACGAATCAATGTTGGATGCTGGCTGAGAATGGTGAATGTTTCAGAAACATCATCAAAGACGTTCCAAGTCTGCCATGCCGTTTTCTTCCCTTTACCGCGAAAGGCAGACACGACGTCACATCCAGTGAACGCATGGAAGTATGGGATCCCTCTAGCTTTCTCAGGCCCTATTGCAGAAACTACCTCATGGACTGGAATCCATCACACCTTGGCTCCTTGGCCAAAGGCAATCCACATGTTCTCAAGACCTCGTTCCTGTAAGGATGGCAGTACAGATATTGCTATGACTAGTACGTCCGTGTCATTAGCCTAAATGATAATGGACTTGCTGCCATCCGTCGTTGCATCCCTGGCGTGTACAAATATTTGAGTGTCAGCTTCTTCATGACAACATGGAGACACAGCATCCAGTGACTTCCTTGTGTTGCTAATGGCATCTTCTCCTTTTGTGACAATGACTGTGCTCGTCATCTGTGCTTCACACATCTTTTCCGCAAGGAAGTGAAACAGCTCAGTCTTGTTGCTGTCATCTCGAAGAAAGCTTCTCCAGTTACTTGGGGTCTTACTGGTTCCTGTCACTCTTCTTCTGATTCTTTGCCCCCTTTTCGACCTTGCCTCAGACTTCAGACTTGACTTCTTGTACACATCAACACTATGTCCACCCTCTCATACCTGGCACCATAGGATTCCACCTTTGGGATGATGTCTTCTTTAGCATAGTCATCAAATATTTTTGAAGTGCGTGGAGGTAGGGCATTGATAAGTGCTGAGCAATCAATGATGACTGCATCTCCCCTTGGTTCTCTGTCTGGGATGTTCACTTGTGCTTCAAGAATTTCAGCCAGCTGTGACTTCAATTTTTTTTGACTTTTTTTTTTCTTCAAATTTTTCTAAATTTGGATTTTCAAATGGCCAATCATGCAGATTTGATCAGAAAGCCCTGCAGAACAGAAATGCCAAATTTAATGCTTGTATCATAATTTGCACGATTTTTCTACTATCTACTACACTATATAGGATTGTTCCCCAGAATCATATTTGTCTCTCCTCGACTCTGTCGCATCTAAATCTCTCAACGTTATTAGAACCTCCGGTAATGAGGCCAAACCACAAAGGAGTGTTGCTTTCGCTTCACAAATAGGATAGAGGCTTCTCTCTTACTTTTTTTCTCTCTACTCTCTCAGCCGTCCAACCTTCCCCAGCAACTCCAGAATGCATGTATTCTTCCAGCAACATACTCCTGGTAAAACTTCCAAAATCCAGGCTGACTGCACACTTAACTCCTTTGTTCCTCACTTCTCCCATACGTGAAACTGACTTCCTGAAGCTGTTCTATCCCACTCTTCCTTCCAGGCCATAAAGCAGACAGACCACCAGTCTCAAATCACCCCTCATGCTTACCCACAATGTTTTCATTTTTTTTACCCCCAATGACCCTGCCTATCCCAACTTTTTCACTGGCAAGAGTTTCAGGTTGTGTTTCCTCTCCTCCTTTCTCTCCTTTTTAACTGTTGCTTTATTCCCTTGAATATTGTGTTCAACAATTGCCCTGCTGCCCCATTATCAGTTCATATCCTCCATCACCTTGCTCTTCCGTGAACATCGATCTTGAACATAAAGAAAAGGAAAAAAAAAAGGCCCAACCAAAGGTGAATTTTTAGATGGCTTTTTGGATCCCAGAGCATCAAATATAACCTTGTCCTCAGTAGCCTCACTGTATCATGGTTTTGTGGCAAGGCTTTGGAGGACCAACACATTAAGGTGGTCAAAATCTTTTCAATGCCTTTGTCGTTCATTCAATAGAGCACTGCTCTCCCCTATAGGAGGTCTCCAATTCTATTCTAAGGTGGGGATTGACCCCATCATGCCTTTCACAGCATTGCAATCTCAAGCAGCACAGCCACTAACAATAGAGAAAAGGTCCACAAGTGCCCTGGAGCTTATGTGCTTAAGTATTGATGTGTTTTTGATATTGCTAATTACTAAGTAATCATAGTAATTAGCAATTTAATTTCCAAATAATCATAGTAATGACATCACACTTTAAATATTGTATATTTAATTATATTGCATTTTGGGTCACACGATTGCCATTTGTTTGGCCATTGTTTGATTACGTTATTGATGAATATGCAACATTTTTAGTTTGTCTTTTGGCTTGTACACCATTGTAACATCGTGTTCCTGAGTACAGTATAAAGCTCTCTCACAATCCAAATCATCAAATACGTTGTTACAGGTTTATGGGTCGCAAGGTTACGAGGGGAGTACTCAGACCTGCTTCCCAGCTGGTGACCCTGAATCCGATGAGCCGCAGAAAACTCCACAGCACGACAGGTTGCAAAGCAACCACAGATGCTGTCAAAAATTATTAATTTAGGTAGGGTCCTCGCATCCAATTCGCACATTACCTTACTGGCAAATTAATCCCCCCAGATAAGGCCTGCACTCTCATCATCCCACTGCTGTCAATCAAGAACAGCCGAGCGATACATTAATTACTCACCACAACGGAATTGCGGGGCAGAACTCCCTGTCTCTAGAATGCAATAGAGTCTAACCAATGGAGAAAAGATGATCGTGCAGTTTGGAAAGTTTATAAAGATCCAAAGAACATGTATTTCAGGAAAAACAGTTCACCAGAGAGAGATATTCCCCCTTAAGCACGTCAACCCAATTAATCAGTCATCTTAGCATGTTTCTACACATGTAGGTGCCTCATCTACTCCAGGAAATGAGATAAGGAAAGATGATAGATAGAGAGAGAAGAAGGCAGGGCTTGTTGGTGATCAATCGCTCACCCGAGGTAAGCCTACAGGCTTACGTTGGTCCCAAAGTGAAACAAAGAGAAGAGGGGGTAATGATGTGGTGCGCCATGTGAGGAGAAGTGCAGATGAATGCTCGTGGTGTGACAGAGGAAATCGCGAATGTGAGTCAGGAACCCAGCCCTGAACAGTTCGAGGGTGGAATCGCTGAATATTCTTTCTCTATTCAAAGGGAACGAATTAGAAGTTGGGATAGAAAAAGAAAGAGAGTGTGAGTCAGTGTGTGTCAGCCAACGTGTCCAGGGAAAGTACGTGACTCGTAAACCATCTGCAACGCGGCACCAGCCTGTTCATTCTCACAGAGCCTCCGCCTTGGCTCTGAATTTCATAGGACACTATCAGCCGTAAGTCCTGGAATTCTCATGCTAATAGAGCTCCATCGGGAAGCGTGGTTCTGGGGCCAGCCTCTATGAGCATGGCTTGAGCTTTGGTAGTGCCGTCTCCACATTGGTGCACTCCTGTTGCCATGCTGCAATCATTGGCCAAGCCCATGGTTCGACAATGAAGCTCA
>NC_140967.1:70195774-70328274 GCF_056783735.1 Eptatretus burgeri
AGAAAGAGAGGTGAGAGAGAAAGAGAGGTGAGAGAGAAAGAGAGAAAGAGAGGTGAGAGAGAAAGAGAGGTGAGAGAGAGAGAGAGAGAGAGAAAGAGAGTGTGAGAGAGAAAGAGAGGTGAGAGAGAAAGAGAGAAAGAGAGGTGAGAGAGAAAGAGAGGTGAGAGAGAAAGAGAGGTGAGAGAGAAAGAGAGGTGAGAGAGAAAGAGAGAAAGAGAGGTGAGAGAGAAAGAGAGAAAGAGAGAAAGAGAGGTGAGAGAGAAAGAGAGAAAGAGAGGTGAGAGAGAAAGAGAGAAAGAGAGGTGAGAAAGAGAGAAAGAGAGAAAGAGAGGAGAGAGAGAAAGAGAGAAAGAGAGGTGAGAGAGAAAGAGAGAAAGAGAGGTAAGAGAAAAAGAGAGGTGAGAGAGAAAGAGAGGTGAGAGAGAAAGAGAGGTGAGAGAGAAAGAGAGGTGAGAGAGAAAGAGAGGTGAGAGAGAAAGAGAGGTGAGAGAGAAAGAGAGAAAGAGAGGTGAGAGAGGTGAGAGAGAAAGAGAGGTGAGAGAGAAAGAGAGAAAGAGAGGTGAGAGAGAAAGAGAGAAAGAGAGGTGAGAGAGAAAGAGAGAAAGAGAGAGAGAGAAAGAGAGAAAGAGAGGTGAGAGAGAAAGAGAGAAAGAGAGGTGAGAGAGAAAGAGAGAAAGAGACGTGAGAGAGAAAGAGTGAAAGAGAGGTGAGAGAGAAAGAGAGAAAGAGAGGTGAGAGAGAAAGAGAGAAAGAGAGGTGAGAGAGAAAGAGAGAAAGAGAGGTGAGAGAGAAAGAGAGAAAGAGAGGTGAGAGAGAAAGAGAGGTGAGAGAGAAAGAGAGGTGAGAGAGAAAGAGAGGTGAGAGAGAGAAAGAGAGGTGAGAGAGAAAGAGAGGTGAGAGAGAAAGAGAGGTGAGAGAGAAAGAGAGAAAGAGAGGTGAGAGAGAAAGAGAGGTGAGAGAGCGAAAGAGAGAAAGAGAGAAAGAGAGGGAGAGAGAGAAAGAGAGAAAGAGAGGTGAGAGAGAAAGAGAGAAAGAGAGGTGAGAGAGAAAGAGAGAAAGAGAGGTGAGAGAGAAAGAGAGAAAAAGAGGAGAGAGAGAAAGAGAGAAAGAGAGGTAAGAGAGAAAGAGAGGTGAGAGAGAAAGAGAGAGGTGAGAGAGAAAGAGAGGTGAGAGAGAAAGAGAGGTGAGAGAGAAAGAGAGGTGAGAGAGAAAGAGAGGTGGAGAGAGAAAGAGAGGTGAGAGAGAAAGAGAGAAAGAGAGGTGAGAGAGGTGAGAGAGAGAAAGAGAGAGAGAGAAAGAGAGAAAGAGAGGTGAGAGAGAAAGAGAGAAAGAGAGGTGAGAGAGAAAGAGAGAAAGAGAGGTGAGAGAGAAAGAGAAAAAGAGAGGTGAGAGAGAAAGAGAGAAAGAGAGGTGAGAGAGAAAGAGAGAGAGAGAGAGAAAGAGAAAGAGAGGTGAGAGAGAGAGAGAGAAAGAGAGGTGAGAGAGAAAGAGAGAAGAGAGGTGAGAGAGAAAGAGAGAAAGAGAGGGAGAGAGAAAGAGAGGTGAGAGAGAAAGAGAGGTGAGAGAGAAAGAGAGGTGAGAGAGAAAGAGAGGTGAGAGAGAAAGAGAGGTGAGAGAAAGAGAGAGAGAGAAAGAGAGAAAGAGAGGTAAGAGAGAAAGAGAGGTGAGAGAGAAAGAGAGGTGAGAGAGAAAGAGAGGTGAGAGAAAGAGAGAGTGAGAGAGAAAGAGAGGTGAGAGAGAAAGAGAGGTGAGAGAGAAAGAGAGGTGAGAGAGAAAGAGAGGTGAGAGAGAAAGAGAGGTGAGAGAGAAAGAGAGGTGAGAGAGAAAGAGAGGTGAGAGAGAAAGAGAGGTGAGAGAGAAAGAGAGAAAGAGAGAGGTGAGAGAGGCAGAGAGAGAAAGAGAGGTGAGAGAGAAAGAGAGAAAGAGAGGTGAGAGAGAAAGAGAGAAAGAGAGGTGAGAGAGAAAGAGAGAAAAAGAGCTGAGAGAGAAAGAGAGAAGGAGAGGTGAGAGAGAAAGAGAGAAAGAGAGGTGAGAGAGAAAGAGAGAAAGAGAGGTGAGAGAGAAAGAGAGAAAGAGAGGTGAGAGAGAAAGAGAGGTGAGAGAGAAAGAGAGGGAGAGAGAAAGAGAGGTGAGAGAGAAAGAGAGGTGAGAGAGAAAGAGAGGTGAGAGAGAAAGAGAGGTGAGAGAGAAAGAGAGGTGAGAGAGAAAGAGAGGTGAGAGAGAAAGAGAGAAAGAGAGTGTGAGAGAGAAAGAGAGAAAGAGAGGTGAGAGAGAAAGAGAGGTGAGAGAGAAAGAGAGGTGAGAGAGAAAGAGAGAGGTGAGAGAGAAAGAGAGGTGAGAGAGAAAGAGAGGTGAGAGAGAAAGAGAGAAAGAGAGATTGAGAGAGAAAGAGAGATTGAGAGAGAAAGAGAGAAAGAGAGAAAGAGAGAAAGAGAGAAAGAGAGAAAGAGAGAAAGAGAGAAAGAGAGAAAGAGAGAAAGAGAGAAAGAGAGAAAGAGAGAAAGAGAGAAAGAGAGAAAGAGAGAAAGAGAGAAGAGGAGAGAGAAAAGAGAAGAGGAGGGAGAAAAGAGAAGAGGAGAGAGAAAAGAGAAGAGGAGAGAGAAAAGAGAAGAGGAGAGAGAAAAGAGGAGAGGAGAGAGAAAAGAGGAGAGGAGAGAGGAGAGAGGAGAGAGGAGAGAGGAGAGAGGAGAGAGGAGAGAGGAGAGAGGAGAAGAAGAGAAGAAGAGAGAAGAAGAGAGAAGAGACAAGAAGAGAGAAGAGAGAAGAAGAGAGAAGAGAGAAGAAGAGAGAAGAAGAGAGAAGAGAGAAGAAGAGAAGAAGAGAAGAAGAGAAGAAGAGAGAAGAAGAGAAGAAGAGAAGAAGAGAGAAAAAGAGAAGAAAAGAAAAAGAAAGAAGAAGACAAGAAGAGAAGAAGAGAAGAAGAGAGAAGAAGAGAAGAAGAGAAGAAGAGAGAAGAAGAGAAGAAGAGAAGAAGAGAAGAAGAGAGAAGAAGAGAATAAGAGAAGAAGAGAAGAAGAGAGAAGAAGAGAAGAAGAGAGAAGAGAGGAGAAGAGAGAGAAGAGAGGTGAGAGAGAAAGAGAGGTGAGAGAGAAAGAGAGGTGAGAGAGAAAGAGAGGTAAGAGAGAAAGAGAGGTGAGAGAGAAAGAGAGGTGAGAGGGAAAGAGAGGTGAGAGAGAAAGAGAGGTGAGAGAGAAAGAGAGAAAGAGAGGTGAGAGAGATGAGAGAGAAAGAGAGGTGAGAGAGAAAGAGAGGTGAGAGAGAAAGAGAGGTGAGAGAGAAAGAGAGGTGAGAGAGAAAGAGAGAAAGAGAGGTGAGAGAGAAAGAGAGGTGAGAGAGAAAGAGAGGTGAGAGAGAAAGAGAGGTGAGAGAGAAAGAGAGGTGAGAGAGAAAGAGAGAAAGAGAGGTGAGAGAGAAAGAGAGGTGAGAGAGAAAGAGAGGTGAGAGAGAAAGAGAGGTGAGAGAGAAAGAGAGAAAGAGAGGTAAGAGAGAAAGAGAGGTGAGAGAGAAAGAGAGGTGAGAGAGAAAGAGAGGTGAGAGAGAAAGAGAGGTGAGAGAGAAAGAGAGGTGAGAGAGAAAGAGAGGTGAGAGAGAAAGAGAGGTGAGAGAGAAAGAGAGGTGAGAGAGAAAGAGAGAAAGAGAGGTGAGAGAGAAAGAGAGAAAGAGAGGTGAGAGAGGTGAGAGAGAAAGAGAGGTGAGAGAGAAAGAGAGAAAGAGAGGTGAGAGAGAAAGAGAGAAAGAGAGGTGAGAGAGAAAGAGAGAAAGAGAGAAGAGAGAGAAAAAGAGAAAGAGAGGTGAGAGAGAAAGAGAGAAAGAGAGGTGAGAGAGAAAGAGAGAAAGAGAGGTGAGAGAGAAAGAGAGAAAGAGAGGTGAGAGAGATGAGAGAGAAAGAGAGGTGAGAGAGAAAGAGAGGTGAGAGAGAAAGAGAGGTGAGAGAGAAAGAGAGGTGAGAGAGAAAGAGAGAAAGAGAGGTGAGAGAGAAAGAGAGGTGAGAGAGAAAGAGAGGTGAGAGAGAAAGAGAGGTGAGAGAGAAAGAGAGAAAGAGAGGTGAGAGAGAAAGAGAGGTGAGAGAGAAAGAGAGGTGAGAGGGAAAGAGAGAGGTGAGAGAGAAAGAGAGGTGAGAGAGAAAGAGAGAAAGAGAGGTGAGAGAGATGAGAGAGAAAGAGAGGTGAGAGAGAAAGAGAGGTGAGAGAGAAAGAGAGGTGAGAGAGAAAGAGAGGTGAGAGAGAAAGAGAGAAAGAGAGGTGAGAGAGAAAGAGAGGTGAGAGAGAAAGAGAGGTGAGAGAGAAAGAGAGGTGAGAGAGAAAGAGAGGTGAGAGAGAAAGAGAGAAAGAGAGGTGAGAGAGAAAGAGAGGTGAGAGAGAAAGAGAGGTGAGAGAGAAAGAGAGGTGAGAGAGAAAGAGAGAAAGAGAGGTGAGAGAGAAAGAGAGAAAGAGAGAAAGAGAGGTGAGAGAGAAAGAGAGAAAGAGAGGTGAGAGAGAAAGAGAGAAAGAGAGGTGAGAGAGAAAGAGAGAAAGAGAGGTGAGAGAGAAAGAGAGTAAGAGAGGCGAGAGAGAAAGAGAGAAAGATAGATGAAAGAGAAAAAGAGAGGTGAGAGAGAAAGAGAGGTGAGAGAGAAAGAGAGGTGAGAGAGAAAGAGAGGTGAGAGAGAAAGAGAGGTGAGAGAGAAAGAGAGGTGAGAGAGAAAGAGAGGTGAGAGAGAAAGAGAGAAAGAGAGGTGAGAGAGAGAGAGAGAAAGAGAGGTGAGAGAGAAAGAGAGAAAGAGAGGAGAGAGAGAAAGAGAGAAAGAGAGGAGAGAGAGAAAGAGAGAAAGAGAGGTGAGAGAGAAAGAGAGAAAGAGAGGTGAGAGAGAAAGAGAGAAAGATAGGTGAGAGAGAAAGAGAGAAAGAGAGGTGAGAGAGAAAGAGAGAAAGAGAGGTGAGAGAGAAAGAGAGAAAGAGAGGTGAGAGAGAAAGAGAGAAAGAGAGGTGAGAGAGAAAGAGAGAAAGAGAGGTGAGAGAGAAAGAGAGAAAGAGAGGTGAGAGAGAAAGAGAGGTGAGAGAGAAAGAGAGGTGAGAGAGAAAGAGAGGTGAGAGAGAAAGAGAGGTGAGAGAGAAAGAGAGGTGAGAGAGAAAGAGAGGTGAGAGAGAAAGAGAGAAAGAGAGGTGAGAGAGAAAGAGAGGTGAGAGAGAAAGAGAGAAAGAGAGAAAGAGAGGTGAGAGAGAAAGAGAGAAAGAGAGGTGAGAGAGAAAGAGAGAAAGAGAGGTGAGAGAGAAAGAGAGAAAGAGAGGTGAGAGAGAAAGAGAGAAAGAGAGGTGAGAGAGAAAGAGAGAAAGAGAGGTAAGAGAGAAAGAGAGGTGAGAGAGAAAGAGAGGTGAGAGAGAAAGAGAGGTGAGAGAGAAAGAGAGGTGAGAGAGAAAGAGAGGTGAGAGAGAAAGAGAGGTGAGAGAGAAAGAGAGGTGAGAGAGAAAGAGAGGTGAGAGAGAAAGAGAGGTGAGAGAGAAAGAGAGAAAGAGAGGTGAGAGAGGTGAGAGAGAAAGAGAGGTGAGAGAGAAAGAGAGAAAGAGAGGTGAGAGAGAAAGAGAGAAAGAGAGGTGAGAGAGAAAGAGAGAAAGAGAGGTGAGAGAGAAAGAGAGAAAGAGAGGTGAGAGAGAAAGAGAGAAAGAGAGGTGAGAGAGAAAGAGAGAAAGAGAGGTGAGAGAGAAAGAGAGAAAGAGAGGTGAGAGAGAAAGAGAGAAAGAGAGGTGAGAGAGAAAGAGAGAAAGAGAGGTGAGAGAGAAAGAGAGAAAGAGAGGTGAGAGAGAAAGAGAGAAAGAGAGGTGAGAGAGAAAGAGAGGTGAGAGAGAAAGAGAGGTGAGAGAGAAAGAGAGGTGAGAGAGAAAGAGAGGTGAGAGAGAAAGAGAGGTGAGAGAGAAAGAGAGGTGAGAGAGAAAGAGAGAAAGAGAGGTAAGAGAGAAAGAGAGGTGAGAGAGAAAGAGAGGTGAGAGAGAAAGAGAGGTGAGAGAGAAAGAGAGGTGAGAGAGAAAGAGAGAGAGAGAAAGAGAGGTGAGAGAGAAAGAGAGGTGAGAGAGAAAGAGAGGTGAGAGAGAAAGAGAGGTGAGAGAGAAAGAGAGGTGAGAGAGAAAGAGAGGTGAGAGAGAAAGAGAGAAAGAGAGGTGAGAGAGGTGAGAGAGAAAGAGAGGTGAGAGAGAAAGAGAGAAAGAGAGGTGAGAGAGAAAGAGAGAAAGAGAGGTGATAGAGAAAGAGAGAAAGAGAGGTGAGAGAGAAAGAGAGAAAGAGAGGTGAGAGAGAAAGAGAGAAAGAGAGGTGAGAGAGAAAGAGAGAAAGAGAGGTGAGAGAGAAGAGAGAAAGAGAGGTGAGAGAGAAAGAGAGAAAGAGAGGTGAGAGAGAAAGAGAGAAAGAGAGGTGAGAGAGAAAGAGAGAAAGAGAGAAAGAGAGGTGAGAGAGAAAGAGAGAAAGAGAGGTGAGAGAGAAAGAGAGAAAGAGAGGTGAGAGAGAAAGAGAGAAAGAGAGGTGAGAGAGAAAGAGAGAAAGAGAGGTGAGAGAGAAAGAGAGAAAGAGAGGTAAGAGAGAAAGAGAGGTGAGAGAGAAAGAGAGGTGAGAGAGAAAGAGAGGTGAGAGAGAAAGAGAGGTGAGAGAGAACGAGAGGTGAGAGAGAAAGAGAGGTGAGAGAGAAAGAGAGGTGAGAGAGAAAGAGAGAAAGAGAGGTGAGAGAGGTGAGAGAGAAAGAGAGGTGAGAGAGAAAGAGAGAAAGAGAGGTGAGAGAGAAAGAGAGAAAGAGAGGTGAGAGAGAAAGAGAGAAAGAGAGGTGAGAGAGAAAGAGAGAAAGAGAGGTGAGAGAGAAAGACAGAAAGAGAGGCGAGAGAGAAAGAGAGAAAGAGAGGTGAGAGAGAAAGAGAGAAAGAGAGGTGAGAGAGAAAGAGAGAAAGAGAGGTGAGAGAGAAAGAGAGAAAGAGAGGTGAGAGAGAAAGAGAGGTGAGAGAGAAAGAGAGAAAGAGAGGTGAGAGAGAAAGAGAGGTGAGAGAGAAAGAGAGGCGAGAGAGAAAGAGAGGTGAGAGAGAAAGAGAGGTGAGAGAGAAAGAGAGGTGAGAGAGAAAGAGAGAAAGAGAGGTGAGAGAGAAAGAGAGGTGAGAGAGAAAGAGAGAAAGAGAGAAAGAGAGGTGAGAGAGAAAGAGAGAAAGAGAGGTGAGAGAGAAAGAGAGAAAGAGAGGTGAGAGAGAAAGAGAGAAAGAGAGAGAGAGAGAAAGAGAGAAAGAGAGGTGAGAGAGAGAGAGAGAAAGAGAGGTAAGAGAGAAAGAGAGGTGAGAGAGAAAGAGAGGTGAGAGAGAAAGAGAGGTGAGAGAGAAAGAGAGGTGAGAGAGAAAGAGAGGTGAGAGAGAAAGAGAGGTGAGAGAGAAAGAGAGGTGAGAGAGAAAGAGAGGTGAGAGAGAAAGAGAGAAAGAGAGGTGAGAGAGGTGAGAGAGAAAGAGAGGTGAGACAGAAAGAGAGAAAGAGAGGTGAGAGAGAAAGAGAGAAAGAGAGGTGAGAGAGAAAGAGAGAAAGAGAGGTGAGAGAGAAAGAGAGAAAGAGAGGTGAGAGAGAAAGAGAGAAAGAGAGGTGAGAGAGAAAGAGAGAAAGAGAGGTGAGAGAGAAAGAGAGAAAGAGAGGTGAGAGAGAAAGAGAGAAAGAGAGGTGAGAGAGAAAGAGAGAAAGAGAGGTGAGAGAGAAAGAGAGAAAGAGAGGTGAGAGAGAAAGAGAGAAAGAGAGGTGAGAGAGAAAGAGAGAAAGAGAGGTGAGAGAGAAAGAGAGGTGAGAGAGAAAGAGAGGTGAGAGAGAAAGAGAGGTGAGAGAGAAAGAGAGGTGAGAGAGAAAGAGAGGTGAGAGAGAAAGAGAGGTGAGAGAGAAAGAGAGAAAGAGAGGTAAGAGAGAAAGAGAGGTGAGAGAGAAAGAGAGGTGAGAGAGAAAGAGAGGTGAGAGAGAAAGAGAGGTGAGAGAGAAAGAGAGGTGAGAGAGAAAGAGAGGTGAGAGAGAAAGAGAGGTGAGAGAGAAAGAGAGGTGAGAGAGAAAGAGAGGTGAGAGAGAAAGAGAGGTGAGAGAGAAAGAGAGGTGAGAGAGAAAGAGAGGTGAGAGAGAAAGAGAGAAAGAGAGGTGAGAGAGGTGAGAGAGAAAGAGAGGTGAGAGAGAAAGAGAGAAAGAGAGGTGAGAGAGAAAGAGAGAAAGAGAGGTGAGAGAGAAAGAGAGAAAGAGAGGTGAGAGAGAAAGAGAGAAAGAGAGGTGAGAGAGAAAGAGAGAAAGAGAGGTGAGAGAGAAAGAGAGAAAGAGAGGTGAGAGAGAAAGAGAGAAAGAGAGGTGAGAGAGAAAGAGAGGTGAGAGAGGAAGAGAGGTGAGAGAGAAAGAGAGGTGAGAGAGAAAGAGAGGTGAGAGAGAAAGAGAGGTGAGAGAGAAAGAGAGGTGAGAGAGAAAGAGAGAAAGAGAGGTAAGAGAGAAAGAGAGGTGAGAGAGAAAGAGAGGTGAGAGAGAAAGAGAGGTGAGAGAGAAAGAGAGGTGAGAGAGAAAGAGAGGTGAGAGAGAAAGAGAGGGGAGAGAGAAGGAGAGGTGAGAGAGAAAGAGAGGGGAGAGAGAAAGAGAGGTGAGAGAGAAAGAGAGGTGAGAGAGAAAGAGAGAAAGAGAGGTGAGAGAGGTGAGAGAGAAAGAGAGGTGAGAGAGAAAGAGAGAAAGAGAGGTGAGAGAGAAAGAGAGAAAGAGAGGTGAGAGAGAAAGAGAGAAAGAGAGGTGAGAGAGAAAGAGAGAAAGAGAGGTGAGAGAGAAAGAGAGAAAGAGAGGTGAGAGAGAAAGAGAGAAAGAGAGGTGAGAGAGAAAGAGAGAAAGAGAGGTGAGAGAGAAAGAGAGAAAGAGAGGTGAGAGAGAAAGAGAGAAAGAGAGGTGAGAGAGAAAGAGAGAAAGAGAGGTGAGAGAGAAAGAGAGAAAGAGAGGTGAGAGAGAAAGAGAGAAAGAGAGGTGAGAGAGAAAGAGAGAAAGAGAGGTGAGAGAGAGAAAGAGAGAAAGAGAGGTGAGAGAGAAAGAGAGAAAGAGAGGTGAGAGAGAAAGAGAGAAAGAGAGGTGAGAGAGAAAGAGAGGTGAGAGAGAAAGAGAGGTGAGAGAGAAAGAGAGGTGAGAGAGAAAGAGAGGTGAGAGAGAAAGAGAGGTGAGAGAGAAAGAGAGGTGAGAGAGAAAGAGAGAAAGAGAGGTGAGAGAGAAAGAGAGAAAGAGAGGTGAGAGAGAAAGAGAGGTGAGAGAGAAAGAGAGGTGAGAGAGAAAGAGAGGTGAGAGAGAAAGAGAGGTGAGAGAGAAAGAGAGGTGAGAGAGAAAGAGAGGTGAGAGAGAAAGAGAGAGAGAGAGAGAAAGAGAGGTGAGAGAGAAAGAGAGAAAGAGAGAAAGAGAGAAAGAGAGAAAGAGAGAGAGAAAGAGAGAAAGAGAGAAAGAGAGAAAGAGAGAAAGAGAGAAAGAGAGAAAGAGAGAAAGAGAGAAAGAGAGAAAGAGAGAAAGAGAGAAAGAGAGAAAGAGAGAAAGAGAGAAAGAGAGAAAGAGAGAAAGAGAGAAAGAGAGAAAGAGAGAGAGAGAGAGAGAGAGAGAGAGAGAGAGAGAGAGAGGGAGAGAGAGAGAGAGAGAGAGATAGAGAGAGAGACAGAGAGAGAGAGAGAGAGAGAGAGAGAGAGAGAGAGAGAGAGGATTAAGAAAGAGAAGAATTACAAAGGGAGTTTGAATCTGCTGCACAAACACAACACATTTCCCTGTCCACTGATAAGAGGGGAGAGGTAATTTAGCTAAACAAAATTGCTGCAGATATAACAACACTAGGGAACCCTTCTGTGTTGGATGTGTCTCTCCGAGGTCTGCCAAAACCGTAATAATATAAAACTTATATTTATTATGTCTGCACGAAGGATGCACCCGAATAGTTGCTTGCAGTGTGCAAGCAAGCCCCACTGGTATATAATAATACTTCTCGAAGTAATAGAAAAATATATAGAAGTACACGGAAGAAACACACAAACAACCACCGTTTTTTGCAGTTATACAAAGATTGTTGTTCTTATTAGAGAAACGATGGTCTTAATGCTCGTTTTTTTTAAATACTTATTCGAGCATTTTAAAACAGCTTCCATGACATCAACAGCTCTGTGATCCTGTAGACAAGATCATCTAACCATGATCAGTGAATACATGTTTGAGTTTGAGACCAGAAGCTTGACGAAAGAGTACTTTCCAGGATTTTGCTCGAACCAAAGAAAGAAGTGATAATGTTCAACAGCAGATGTGCCAACCAGACACGTGGGACAAGCCAGGTGTCCCAGCTAAGTGCATGGCTTGACCATTCTTACATGATTCATATTAGCATAAAATGCTCAACATGCAGATCGCGTGACCTGTGAGAGTTTGAAATCAGGAAAAAAAAAAACCTCTATCCTCTCCTCTTCACCCTCCGCTCACTTATTTTTCTACAGGAGTTTTCACCCCAATTAGAAATGCTTACAATATGATTTAGTGAAGCTAAATTGTCCATCCAGGAAAGCAAGTTCGAATGCTGTCAAGAATCATTACAATATGATGAGCGGCATACCACAATCTCCACAAATCTGACAATTTTCTATCTTCCTTCCTCTTTTTCTGTACACTCATTATATTTCTGCTCATCACCATGGACAGATAATAATTTTCGTTGAGGCAAATGCAAACAACTGTGCCATCATGTCAGACCTTCATTATAATTGGACTGTCATCCTTGGCACAATGGAGCAATGAGGCCTTGTAAGGATTGTCAAACCACCCAGAGTGGATGTTTCATGGGCAGGCCTCATAAAACAGAGTGGCTTTGTGGTTGAGTAGGTAAAGCCTTGTTATGTCACCCTTTGAATTCCTGTGACTGCTCAGAAACCTGTCCTGGAGAGGATGTGGTCCATCATCAGGTCTACTTGCCAAAATAAATACCACCATGGCTCCGCAAAGACCAATTCATAAGGTTATGGGATCCTCCATCACCACCACCTCTTTACACAAGGAGGAACATCTCAAAAATTCATGAAATCTCTTCTTGAACCACAGCTCGATCAGATGATGAACCAATATTTGTCAGCCCACTAAGAATCCGAGTCATGTACTCAAGTATGGTATTTCCCAAATTAAACTTGGACTTCCTCACAGCATATGACAGATGAATGATCACAGTTTAAGCATAATTGGCCAAAAATAATGTAATTAAGCAAATATATGATTCATATGTCTCTCGAATGTAGTTAGGAAGACCAGAATGCAAATTTAAGCCACTATGAAGTTTGAATATTCATCACTAACCAGCACATTAATGTCAATATTGCAATACACCCGTGATAACCATAATGGATGCATGCGGTGTTTCTGTTATTTTGTAGGAACAAAATAGTTGAGAGCAAAGGTGGATGATATCCATGTTGGCAAAGGAAGCTCATCGCTTATGTTGGCAGCACTTGGTTACAATCGGCACCAAATCTAACAAATTACTGTACAAGTGCAGGAGGTTTAGCATATTGGAGCACACGGTACATTGATGAAGAATTGCATAAGGACATTTCATTTGTGTCAATTTTCGATTTAAAACAATTCAAGGATGGAAAATAAACGATTAGAAAGCGTTTTTTAAAATAAGCGAGCACAAGGCAATTCAACAATGGAGTGAGATTTGAAAACAGATCGTTTCTTTTTCACTGTGAGTTCTTCCATGGACACAAACCAATCTGTGATGTCATCAATTCTCATCGTGCTTTTTCCATTTTTCCATTCATTTTAATGTAAAGTCATTATTAGCATCTCGCTAAATTTGAAATTTATTCTGACCTTTTTGTTTTTAATGTTAATGACAGTTCACATATGAGAGCGAGGTGGGGCAAGACGTCACCCAAGCCACCCACTACCCATATAAACCTTCCGGTTTCTGGTTATATGCTCAATATTCTGAACTTCACTAAGTGGGTAGAACAGGGATGTGTTACCCTGACAAGCCCCCAAAAATGGCAAAACGAGATGGTAGCTTCACTTTTCCTCTGCTTAGTGACAGCATTTGATATTGACAAATTCTGCACTGTGAGAAGCCATTCTGGGGCTGCAGTCATTTCGTCATCATCACAGTATCATAGTATGTTTTCCAACGTTGGAGAACTTCAGTATGAATACTCATAGAACTCCCGACTGCTAAAAAAATAACGGTAATGCCTCCTAGTCAAGTGATTGTTGGGGTGGAAGACAATGTGTCCACGTGGTAAATGATACTTGTTGGTCCCCGATTGTGCAGGAATAGCTGTAATGAGACTCGATCTGGTGTGCTCACAAATCACACTTAGAGGTGTGCAGCATCAACAAATATGAACATACAGCCGGTCAGTTCTGATTACCGGTTCGAGTCCCGCAGGTCCTGTCAAAATGACCGCAACTGCTAGCTAAGTCCACAGCCCTGAACAAGTTCCTGGGCACGTTTGCTACGTAACACTACAGTACTCATTGGGACCGCAAACTTAACCCAGGGGAGCACCAATATATGCACATGACCTATCTAATTCTGCCAAGCAAACTGTTGGATAACGAGCGCAGTCTGAACCACGTTATCATCAAACTACAATCACCCTAAATCACCAAATGAAGGAGGAAGAACAAGTGGAATCCACCCCGAGACGAGGTAAATTTAACAACAAGTAAATGCTCAGGGGAAGGATTACATTAAGCAAAACAGTGCAAATACGTTTGTATAAAATAAACACCCCTTACCCTTTACTCAATCCACACCCTCGAAACTAAGCAAGTGATTGTTAGATTCCTGAATTATTCTAATCTTAGGACCCAATCAGACGACAACAATATGTATACAGTGGTGAGAATAAGTTTGTGAACTCTTGAGAATTTTCAGTGTTTCTACATAAATTTGACCTAAAATGTGATCAGATCTTAATCTAATTCCTAATAACAGATGAAGAGAACCTCATTAAATAAGTAGTACACACACCCATATAATATATATATATATATACATATATATATATATATATATATATATATATATATATATATATATATATACATATATATATATATATATTTTTTTTTTCATTTATTTATTGATCAAAATGATACAACATTTAATTTCTTTGTCAGAATAAGTGTGTGAACCTCTCGGTTCATCAGCTCAATTAAAGAGGTAATTACAGTCAAGCATTTCAATCAATGGGATGACAATCAGGAGTAAGTTTGGGTGGCCCTGTCCTACATGAAAAACAAACTTTGTTCGTCACCATCAGAGTCTGGTCTTCACCACACAGGTTTGTGGAAGCATGTCATGCCCCAATCAGAAGAGATTTCTGAGAACATCAGAAAAAAAGAGTTGTTGATGCTCATCAGTCTGAAAGGGTTATAAACCCATTTCTAAAGAAGTTTGGCTCCACCGATCCACTGTCAGGCAAATAGTGTACAAATGGAGAAAATTCATCACCATTGTTACTCTTTCCAGGAGCAGTCATCCAACGAAAATCACTCCAAGAGTTCGGCGTACAATAATCCAGGACGTTACAAAGAACTCCAGGGTAATGTTTAAGGATCCGCAGGCCTCTCTTGCTTTGGCTGTCAGTGTCCATAAGTCCACCATCAGGAAAACACTGAACAAGAAAACACTGCATGGGAGGATAGCAAGAAGGAAACCACTGCTCTCCAAGAACAACATTGCCATCCATCTTGAGTTTGCTGAAGACCACCTGGATGATCGAGAAGTCTATTGGAAGAATGTCCTGTGGAAGGATTAGTCAAAAGTGGAACTTTTTTGCATAAATGAGAAACGTTATGTTTGGTGAAAACCAAACACTGGATTCCAACATTAGAACCTCATCCCAACCTTGAAGAACGGTGGTGGAAGTATCATGGTTTGGGGCTGATTTGCTGCCTCAGGACCCGGATGACTTGATATCATTGACAGAATCTTGAATTCTGGATTGTACCAGAAAATTCAACAGGAGAATATCAGGGAATCTGTCCGTGAGCTGAAGCTTAACAGAAAGTGGGTCATGTAGAAGACAATGATCCTAAACACACAAGTAAATCTACAACAGAATGACTGAAGCAGAGATTTTGTGTTTTGGAATGGCCAAGTCAAAGTCCAGGCCTTAACCCAATTGAAATGTTGTAGCAGAACCTGCAGCGAGCAGTTGATGCAAGAAAGCTCACAGATATCTCTGAGTTGAAACAGTTTTGTAAGGAGAAATGGGACAAAATTCCTCCAAGCCGATGTACAGGACTGATCAAGAGTTACGGGAAACGTTTTTGGTGAAGTTATTGCTGCTCAAGGGGGTGCCACCAGTTACTGAATGTAAAGGTTCACATAAGTTACTTTTTTCGAGAAATAAATTGAATGTTGGACCATTTTTCTCAATAAATTAATGAAAAAAAAACATTTTTGTTGTGTGCTATTTGTTTAATCAGGTTCTCTTTTTCTATTATTAGTATCTCCAAGAAAGGCAGAAGTGGTTACATCCTCAACGCAGGACACAAGTTGGTGATGTGCTGATTGTAGACTCCAGCGCACCCAGAAACTCGTGGCCTTTGGGCAAAATTGTTGAGATCTATCCAGATACGTCGGGGCTCATTCGTCATGCAAAAGTCAGTACTCGGTCCACAACACTGACCAGACCAGACCAGACCAGAACAGTAAACAAGTGCCTATTGCTCGTAGCTGAAGTGTGACATGACACATTGATCTGACATTCACTTAGCATCTGTTTTGTGAACTACATGGACTTTACATTATTGATTTGACATGCCCATTGCTTTGGATATACAGTAATTGGATTGGATTGCACATTATATTATTCAACTGTTATTTGTTAACAATTGTGTTGTTTCTACAGCCACCTCGAATTGCAATTGCCACCTCAGGATGCCAATTAGGGGCTGGGATGCTGTGGCCGAGCCTAGCTTGAGTCAAAACTTTCTCTGCTGCTGTGAGATGGCAGCACTTGATCTGTAAACTGCCGATTCGCGTTTGGTGTTTCACGGGGCTGCTACATTACGTGTTGCGCTCAGCCAATCATCTTGTTTTTTTATGACACTCAACATTTTGGATCAAGCACACTCGTGAGCGAGTCGATTCGGTGTTTTTCATGCCGTATTGTAATCTTATGAATCCGGCCCTGATGCGAGCTGAATTTTACTGTTTCAACTCCACTATGTCACCCTAAGGTGGTCGCAATATTGTAATTACTGCACATATATTTAGTAAAATGGCAATATTTTTCTGCCCATCAGATAACTTTGATTATCCATTGATCGGTGTGGCCAATCGTGATACCAGGATGAGGTTTATTGGGATAATAGCAGAGCCTACCCGTCGCTTCGCTGACACACCAATTAGTCGTCATATTTGCAATAAATTTTGGGTGAGAAAGAGAAGGAAAGGAAGACAAATTTACCCGGGCACAGAGTGCTTTACCCCCTCCCCCTCACCCCACCCCCCCCCACACTCCCGCTCTCCATCCTTACATCCCGCTCATCCTCCCCCCACTACCCCTTTCATTGCCCCCCACTCGTTCTGATGTCTCTTCCCGCTAGAAATGTCACACACATGACGACAGGCTTTGACAGACCCCTTTCTTTTTTTTTTCTTTTTCAGGGGTTGGGGGGGGGGGAGAAAGGAAAGGGAAAAAAATTTACCTGTACGAAGAGTGCTTTAAACCTCAGTTTTGCCCAGGTAAAAAAACGAAATTGCAATACCCTCTTGCCACCACCACTACGTGGTGCAACATGGCACACATTTACCAAGAGAATTTACGCTCCCTCCTGCCCCCCACACCCCAGTGTGAGGCCACGGCCACATAGCATATGTTACCCCCCCCCCCACACAAAGTTGTATTTGTACCCTGAGTTTGAAGTTTGTAACTTAAAAGATGTGGCCATGCATAAGAAACAATGACAGAGATAGAAATAGAGATAGAGAAAGAGAATGGCGTTTATATACATGTGTGCTCTTAATTATACTGAGCCTGCTTGTATTCAGAGCAATATTGTGAAGCTTTGTGCATTGCCAGTGTGTGCATCGCTCTCCAGGACCATGTCAACGAGATGGTGTTGAACGTCCGTATGTCGATTTAAACATGCATCACCATAAGCTATGCTGACCTGTGTGTCTTGTATGTGGAACTCATTCGTGCATTTTGTTTGTTGCAGTGAATTTGTGGAAGAAAGGTCAATGAATAAAGACGTGAATGAAGGATGTGACATCTGCTTCATCAGTGATCTTTCATAGCAGCATTGAAAATCGTCCTGGGGTGATGAGCCAAGTTTTAGATGGGGTATATTGCAAGAATCTTTGAAAGATCACAAATACCCATAACATGATTCATTTTTCACAAAGAAAGCACTAATCCTCGGTTCATAACACTGGTCAACAACAAATTTGTTGTCTGCATTTTTTAAGCTGATTTAGGACGAATCTGATGTGCTGAATCCAAAACTCACATTAGTTTTGTTCAATCAGGTCAAGTTTTTGAGATATGGCCACATGTCGTTTTTTACATTTTTGTTCACATGTACGCATGTGTGGAGCATTTTAGAAGAAGTTGGTGGGGGTAAAATGTCATGTCAAATAATTGTTTTGATTGGAAATAATTATTTTAATGACAAGAAGTATTCAGGTACGATAGTTCTGGGTGATTATGTCGAAAAGGGATCAGTTTGAAGTCATAAAACCTCAAAATTTTCCAAAAATTGGTGAGGCAAAGCATAAATTGTGATGCAATTCCAGTGCCTATCTTCGGCGAACTTCCTGACATTAGTGACGAAGATGCCTCCAGTGTTGAAGGACATGAAGAAGAAGAAGTGGTTCTTGAAGATGATGCTCCACATCCATTTTCCCAAAAGGAGTTGAATGATCTAGTTCGCGACCTCAGCTTGTCAAAGGACTCTGCCGAACTGTTGGCATCCAGATTGAAGGAAAAAAACCTCCTCTCTGACAGTGCTCGCATCAGCTTCTTCCGCAACAGGCATCAAGAGTACCTCCGTTTTTTCTCTGAAGAGAAGGACTTGGTGTACTGTGCTGATATTGCGCAGCTTCTGCTCAAGCTTGGAGTGCCACAGTACGAACCCAAAGATTGGAGACTGTTCATTGACAGCAGCAAGCGATCACTGAAATGTGTTCTGCTACACAACGGCAACCAGTTTGCCTCTGTACCCATCGCTCACTCGACTACACTGAAGGAGAAGTATGAAGCGGTGAAGTACGTGCTGGAGAAAATTGGTTATGATCAGCATAAGTGGTTTATTTGTGTTGACCTGAAGATGGTGAACTTTTTGTTGGGACAACAGTCTGGCTTCACCAAGTACCCATGTTTTCTGTGCATGTGGGATAGTAGGGACCGTGCTCAGCATTACACGAAGAAGGACTGGCCTGTGCGGGAGGAATTGGTGCCATGCAAAGAAAGGAACGTCATCAACGACCCTCTGGTGGACAGAGACAGAATACTCTTCCCACCGCTGCACATCAAGCTCGGCTTAATCAAGCAGTTCACCAAGGCTCTGGACAAAGATGGTGACTGCTTCACTTACTTGTGCCAGGCTTTTCCAGGATTGACCATGGAGAAGTTGAAAGCTGGCATCTTTGATGGTTCTCAGATCCGTCAGCTCATCAGAGATCCAGAGTTCAAAAACTCAATGAACGAAGTGGAACTGGAAGCGTGGAAGACATTTGTTTTGGTAGTGAAGAACTTTCTTGGCAACAATAAGGCCAGAAACTACGCAGAACTTGTCAACAACATGCTGACTGCTTTCAGAAACCTGGGCTGCAACATGAGCATCAAGATGCACTACCTATTTTCACATATGAACCGGTTTCCTGAGAACCTGGGTTCAATGAGTGACGAGCAGGGGGAGAGATTCCATCAGGACATGAAGGAGATGGAGACCAGGTATCAGGGTCGCTGGGACGCAGTCATGATGGCTGACTACTGTTGGAATCTGAAGAGAGACCTCCCTGCCACTGAACATTCCAGGAGTTCGAAAAAACGGAAGTTCAAGCCCTGAAGTTTGAACAGTGGTGATGCAACATGCAATTTACTTGTACTTACCTTTATCAATGCCCACCATTCAGATGACAGTAATCGATGTTTCTATCATGTAATCAATAAAAGTTCTTAGCAAAACATTTTTTTCTTAAAAACATGTTTAGGATGATATGTGTTGACAAAAATCAGCTGATAATACCACAAAAATGTAATTGATTTTGTCACAAGATCTGATTTTTTCAAATCAACTTAGCACAAAAACCTGACCTGATGGAGAGAAACGGATGCCATTTCCTGATTCAGCAGTGCCAGAATACCCTAATTCACTTGTAGAAATCTAGACAACATTCAGAAAGTAAAAAATTGTTGACCAGTGTAATGGTACCTTGGATAATTTTACACAATGAAAGTACTAATCCTCGTTCATAATGGTACCTTGATTCATTTTACACAATAAAAGTACCAATCATCAGTTCAAATTGGTACCTTGGATCATTTTACACGATGAAAGTACTGATCCTCAGTTCATATTGGGTTACAAAATTTCCCTACCCAGGGAGGGGGGGAACACACCCTTCTCAGACCTTCCCTCCCCTCCAAGACCCCTCACCCTCCTCCCAAAACTGACACTCCATGCTCAGAGACCCTCCACACCTCCCAGACCCCACCCACACCCCATCCATCCCACCTTACCAAACCTCCCAGCATCCATCTACCCCACATGTTCCAGGCTCTCCCCCCACACCTCCCAGTCTCTCCACCAACATCTCCCAGTCCACCCCCTCTCATACTTCCCAGACCCCAACTCCCTTCCCTCCCTCACACCAAGGTTCCCTTGCATCCTCTCGTATTTTCTTCCGTCAATGTTAGCAACTATGTAAATGGCTTAATCGGGAACGATTAGTGTCCGCAGTCCGCATGGATAGCACCCACTACCGATCCCTGGTACCTGTAGGCAGTACAGTGATCGCTCGGGCTCGAACCACCATTTGGGTGTCGGCTCCAAGGGAGTGCCAGGACGTCACATAACCAGCTCAGAAGTTCCACCAATGCACGTTGGCACTTTCCCTGACAAACCTGGTGTGCACATATCGTTAAAAGTAAATAATAAGTTGTTTTTTCAGTGTCGCGATAATCCCCGGATAACTCGGACAAAGACCTTAATAATCATGAGTGATGGGATTTCTGGTGTAGTCTTTCTTTTTAAAAGTAAAATCGTCGGAAAAATACGGCTGCCTCGCTCACTCCCAAAAAATAACCTGCGCAGCGTTTGAAGAAAAAACATGTTCACTGCCCCTGTCCATACAAGACACATCAATCGTGGTGGTTGTTCAGCTCAGGTAGATTCTAATTGCACTTTATACCAGATGCCTGGAGAATTAGGCCTTTACATTTACAAAGGTCCATGACACGATCGGCTTCAACCTTTCGATATATTCGATGATCATTTCAAAGGTCCCATCGGTCGTTTTACACTGAAGGAAAAAGTTATAGCAAGGGCATGGCAATTGTGAATGTGTCCGCTCCGATTCAATATTTGCCTTCGCATAAAACCAACATGACAACATGGCGGCCAATGATGCCTCAAATGAGCGCAAGTGCTACACACAAACAAATGGATGCACCGGTGTATTATTTCATATCGAGAGATGTATAGACCAGTGTATGAACATGGTGTGGCTCAGTGGTTAAGGCGGTGGCTTGGGATCCTCGGGGTCCTGAGTCCGAGCCCCGATGGCCGCTGAGTAAGCATCAGGGGGGTTGACTCAGCCCGTCATCCTTGCGAGGTCGGCTACATGAGCAACAGTATACTGGTAATTATCCCTGCAGGGTCGAAGGCAACTAAAGGGTTGGCGTCAGGAAGGGCATCCGGCCATAAAAACATTGCCACAAGAAAGGGTACCATGATTGGAGCCCGCAAAAAGCTGACCCCTGCTCAGGGATAAAGGCTTTAAAATGGTGTGATGATGAGATGTACAGACCAGTGTCAAATTCCAAAGTCACCATATTCCTTAATAGCAAACATACTGCGGCTAATTCTTAACAGAAAAAGTTGCAAGCGATTGAAGCAGTGATTGGACCTATATATCGCCCAGGTACAATTTTTGGTCCGATTTAAAAAATATATTATTTTCCTGTACGTTTCGATTAATTTGAAGCAACATGTAGTTGATAATTTTTCTCTATAAGGAGTGTTTTCAATGTTTCAGGGTGGGAGAGACAGACAGAAGAAAAATCACTCATGGAGTGACACTTGGTGAAATTGAACGACACTGTAGAGAACATACCTTTGCCAGGCTGAAAAGTTTACATTTTGTATGCCACTGATATTTCGGATCTGAATCCGGACCGTAACCAAAATTGAATCGGCTTGTTCTTGTCGCCAAACCAACTCATCCACCTCGTTTTGTTATAACTAGTCCACATCTTTTTGCGATCTCATGCGATACATAGTTTTTGGCCCTGTAGTTACTCATTCATTTTTCTTTATTCAGTCATCAAAACATGGACTAACTTTCTTTCCTATCATCCGAACTGTGTCTTCCTCATATGTGGTGACTTCACTTGTCATCATGCCAGTTGGATGGGTGTGGGTACCTCTCTCACCTGCCATGGCACTTCAGCAAAAGACTTCTGCGACTCATTGGAACTGACTCAATCGGTAAACTTTCCGACCCGGATGGCAAACAAAGGTACTCCATCTCTTCTGGATCTGATTTTGACAAATTTCTCTGAAAAATATCTGCTGTTCTTCCCATGCTCCAATCGGTTCTTCTGACCATGTGCTTGTCAAAGTGGACATCTCTGGCTATTATCAGAGAACCACCTCAGTGCCATCGAGTCTGGCATTTCAGCCTGGCAGGGTCTACTAGCAGCCATCAAACTTCTCGACTGGTCTCCCATCACTACTTTCTCCAACATCAACTCGTCCTGGGAATTCTTTCAAAGAAACTTGCTCTCTCTCTCTCATGCACAGATTTACCCCCTCTCATCTTCAGTTGTCCAACCGTTCCTCCCACCCTTGGTTTACTGAAGCTTGTGGTGAGGCGTTGTGCTGAAACAACTTGCCTTTGCCCAATGAAAAGCAAACCCAACTGAGGTTAATCTCAGTTCCTTCCATAAAGCTTGGAACAAGTGTGTGTCTACCCTCAGGAGAACCAGAAAAACAACATCTTTCTAATCTCAAGTCTGAACTCTCAAACCTCTCTCCCTCCTCCAAATCCTGGTGGCATCGAATCAAATCTGTTTCTGGTGCATGTTCCTCCTCCATCTCCTCTCATACCTCAACAGGCCGCACTGCTGATACCGCACGTGAAAAGGCTGAATGCCTAAACTCGGTGTTTGCCACTAAATCTTGAGTCCGAAACCCATCGCTTTCTGTACCCACCTTACCCAGTCAAACCGAACTGTCCCTGGATTCTGTGTCCTTTTCTCCTGACAAAGTGGAGAGCTTGCTGTCAAACCTCGACTCAGATTCTGCAACCGGTGCAGACGGCATCCACCCGCATGTCCTAAAAACCTGCTCCTCTTCTCTTGCTCACCCTCTCTCTGTTCTATTCACCCTCTCATTTGCTCAAGGTCATCTGCCATCTGCTTGGAAATCAGCAATCATTACCGCCCTGAATAAAAAACAGTGCAAAAACAGATTCCTTCAATGACAGACCAATCACCCTTCCCCAATCAGCAAGGTTATGGAATCAAGAATGGCTTCAGACATTAAATCCTTCCTTTTCTTCAATGGCTTGATTTCCGATCATCAATTTGGTTTCAGACCAAGTCACTCCACCCTGAATATGCTGCTTTTGCTCTCCTAACAATGGATGGAGGTTCTACGCCGGTACACTCTGCCTACCTGGATGCTAAGCGTACGTGACTCATCACCCATGTCTGGTTTGGAGTAGACGGTGGAAGCTAGAAAAGCGCTTGTCCAGCCCAAAGTGCACGTCGGGATTTTGGCTCAGGAGTGATCGTTGAGGAGGGAACTGTGGGTCATCATGCTAGGGTAAGCGAGACGAGGGGAGCAAGCGAGGCAGAAGGCACCATGGGAAAGAAAAGGTGGGAATAAAATAAAAGGGAAAAATGATTTAATAACCTAACTATAGCCCATCGCAACGCACTCCCTTGTCTTCCCACTATACAAAAGGAAGGTGTCAAACTACACGTACAGTAATGGCATAACTGACTCGGGACAACTATCTGTTGTATGCATGCGGTTCCGAGAGCCGCAAAAATACGTATGTATGTATGTATGTATGTATGTATGTATGTATGTATATGTATATGTATATATATATATATATATATATATATATATATATATATATATATATATATATATATATATATATATATATATATATACTTTGCATTTTCTTCTTTGGATGTTGTGGTTTATTCTTTTTTTTTTGTGTACCTTGTCAAGGCTCGTGTGAGAGCGAATACACAACGCACAGTAAGGGGGCATGAGACAAGAGGGGCAGGAGTGGGATGGACAAAACAGTGGGGAACAGAGACGTTAGGAGATCTGTGGAAGGGAGAGGGATTGGGGGGGGAATGGGGTAAACAAGATGGACACTACATGGATTTTCAGGAAGAAAAGCAGGGAATTTGAAGGAGGTGGGTTTGGGCTGGATTAACGGGGGTAGAAAAGATCGAGAATTTGGATGGGGGGTGATAAGTGGTGGTGAACAGCTGTTTTGAAGGCCTGGAGGGAAGAATGGGATTGAATAGAGTGAGGGAGTTTATTCCAAAGGCGGGGAAAAAGAGGAATGAAAGAGTGAAGGTGAGCAGTGATTCGTGATTTTGGTAGTTTTAACAGAAGGGGGTTGTTGGCGGACCTTGAGCGCACTGTGGAAATGTGGTGGGGACAAATCACAGAGAAAGTAGGGGGGGTGCGATGCTGGAGAGGAGACGGTAGAAGACAGAAAGACCACCGACCAGCCTGCGGTGAGAGAGTCAGAGGCCCAATTACTCAGCCTCATTGCGGGAGATACCAATGATCTGAAATGCCTTGGTTGCCACAGCATGAAGCCGAGAAAGGTGGGAGGCAGGAGCACCAGCCCAAAGGGGAGAGCAGTACTCCATTAGGCTGCGGACGAAAGCTTTGTAAGTGGTCAGGAGCTCAGGTGGGCCGCGGAAGGACTTTGCACGACAGAGGATTCCCAGTTGGCGACTGGCTTTGGAGGGGAAGTTTGAAATGTGGCCTTCCCAGGAAAGGTCATGGCAGATAATGAGACCCAGAAGCTTGAAAGAAAGGACTTCTTCCATGGGATTGTTAAGAAAGTGGATGGGGGGGGGGGGTGTTCTAAATGGTCCTTTCAGAGAGACATAGTGAGAGTGTGAGATTTGTCCGGATTGAAAGACATGTTCCACGTGTTGGACCAGTTTGTGATTTTATCCAGATGTGAAAGAGTGAAGAAGCTGATGCATGCATCTGCATCTGAGGGATGACCGATGGTACGGCAGAGGGTGGAGTCATCAGCAAAGAGATAAAGAGGATTTTCCAGAGAGTCGGAGAGATCATTGATGAAAACCAGAAAAAAAACAGGGCCCAGAATGCTACCTTGAGGAACTCCAGCCTGGACAGGAAGAGGGGATGAAAGAACTCCATTTAGGGCCACACATTGACTGCGACAGGAGAGGAAGTCTGCGAGCCATGAGTGGAGATGGCCTTGGATACCATAGGAAGAGAGTTTGGTGAGCAGGGCAGGGTGCCAGACCATGTCAAAAGCACTTGATATGTCCAAGGATACGGCTCGGATTTCATGTTTGGCATTGATGACCTCCATCCATTGTTGGGAGAGCAGAAGCAGCATATCCAGGGTAGAGTGACCTTGTCTGAAACCAAATTGTTGATCAGAAATTAAGCCTTTGGAGAAGAGGAAGGATTTAATGGATGAAGCGATGATGGATTCCATAGCCTTGCTGATGATTGGGAGAAGGCTGATTGGTCTGTAGTTGCAGGGATCTGTTTTTGCACCTTTTTTATGCAGGGCAGTAATGTTTGCTGATTTCCAAGCAGATTGCAGATGACCTTGAGCAAATGAGAGGGTGAATAGAACAGAGAGAGGGTGAGCAAGAGCAGAAGAGCAGGTTTTTAGGACACGTGGGCTGATGCCGTCTGGACCGGTTGCAGAATCTGAGTCGAGGTTTGACAACAAGCTCTCCACCTTGTCAGGAGAAAGTGACACAGAGTCCAGGCACAGTTGGGTGTGACTGGGTAAGGTGGCTAGAGAAAGCGATGGGTTTTGGACACAAGATTTAGCTGTAAACACTGAGTTTAGGCATTCAGCTTTTTCACGTGCGGTATCAGCAGTGCAGCCATTTGAGGTGAGGGAGGGGTTGGTGGGGGAACATACACCAGAAACAGATTTGATTAGATGCAACCAGGATTTTGAGGAGGGAGAGAGGTTTGAAAGTTCAGACTTCAGCTTAGAAAGATGTTGTTTTCTGACTCTCCTGAGGGTAGATACACACTTGTTCTGAGCTTTATGGAAGGAACTGAGATTACCCTCAGTTAGGTTTGCTTTCCTTGAGGCAAAGGCAAGTTGTTTAAGGACAACTTCCTCGCCACAAGCTTCATTGAACCAAGGGCGGGAGGAAGGGTAGGACAACTTAAGACGAGAGGGGATAAATCTGTGCATGAGGGAGAGCAAGTTTCTTTGAAAGAATTCCCAGGATGAGTTGATGTTGGAGAAAGTAGCGATAGGAGACCAGTGTATAAGTTTGATGGCTGCTTGGAGACCCTGCCAGTCAGCTTGAGTGAAATGCCAGACTCGATGGCAGTGAGGTGGTTCTTTAATAATAGCCAGAGAGATGTCCACTTTGACAAGGACGTGGTCAGAAGAGCCGATTGGATCGGAGGAAGAGTAGCAGATATTGTCAGGGAAATTTGTCAAAATCAGATCCAGAAGAGATGGGGCACCATTGGTTGAGATCCGGGTCAGGAAGTTGACCGATTGAGTCAGTCGCAATGAGTCGCAGAAAGTTTTTGCTGAAGTGCCATGGAAGGTGAGAGGTACCCACACCGAGCCAATTGGCATGATGACAATTGAAGTCGCCACATATGAGGAAGAGAGAGTTTGGATGAGAAGATAGAAGTTGGTCCATGTTTTCGGATAATGAGGTGTAGATGGAGTCATCAATGTTAGGTGGATGGTACAGTACACATATAAACATGAGGTGGGAGTGGAGGGGAAGCCATAGCCAAAGGTATTCCTGGGGGTGTGGGGGAATGAGTGCAGTGCATGGAGAGTGAGGAATAGAGTCTTTGATTAAGAGAGCAACTCCTCCACCAGAACGAGGCTCAGGTCTGTCATACTGGAGGAATGAGTAACCAGGGAGAGATACTTGGGAGTCAGACACGTCTTGGGGGAGAAAAGTTTCTGTTAGGCAGATTATGTCTGGTTTGTCAGTGGTAACCTATATGGAAAGATCTGAAAGGTTTGGGCAAAGGCCCCAGATATTTGAGGTCCACACTGTGAATGAAGAGGGTGGGAGAAGGCTTTGGGTGCAGGGGCGGGAAGGGAGGGGGAGGGTAAGATAAGGGATGAGGGGTGAGGTAAGGAGGGTTGTTGAAAGAGTGTGGGGGATTGCAGAATAGCTAGGGGAGGGGGCCAGATGAGGAGGAGAAAAGGCTCTGTTTGGCTGGGGGAGAGGGGGGACAAGAGAGGGGGAAGAAGGCAGTTGAGGATTTGAGCTGGTGGAGTGAAGAGATGGAGGTGAGAGGGCAGTGGAAGGAGGCAGCTTTGTGGAAGAGAGGGGGGCAACTTTGAGAAGGATGAGTGAGGGGGGTGAATGGTGGGTGAAAGGTGAGTGGGGAGTTTTTGAGAGAGGTGAGAGGGAGGCTTGGAGGGAGAAAAGTGTGATGGTTGCTTTGAGAGTGAGGGGTGAGTTGGCACTGAAATTGGAAAAAAGAATGGTTGATATAAAGTGAGCATTCATCGCAAACTGGGGGGGGGGGGGGTTTAAGTTTTAGGTCAGAGATGCGATTAAACACGTTTCTTGAGGGATGCAATAAAGGCGATTTCAGAGAATGGAGAGAAGAAACGCTGTAACAGTTGGATTTTTTAGGCAAGGTATGAAGGTAAGGTCGAATTGAGAGCAGTCTGTTTAAATAGTAGAAGAGTAGTGCATTATGATACAGTAAAGAGTACCACATGTGTGAAAGAGGAAGATGAAGCATTATAAGAGATTGTTATTATTATTATTATTATTATTATTATTATTATTGTTTGAGAGAGTTTTCATCAGATTAGGTCATGGAAATGTTGTAGGAAAAATCGTGAGGGTGAATGGTGAAATTGGATCGGTAAACGCAGGGGATCGAAACAGATCACGTGGTTATGGGAGAAGCACTTGGCTCTGGGAGGTGTATCGTCAAAAGTGAAATTATTTATTTTAAATAAGGATTGCGTAACATTTGGAAAAGGGAAGGTTGAAGTAAAATCGTGGAAGTGTGTGGTGAATTTGGACGGTAAACGCAGTGTGAAGCTGCTGGGTCGATGAAAAGTACCAGGAAGAGTAGAGAGAGACACGCGGTTTCAGGAGGTGTCGAGATCGAAAGGATACAGGGAAGATTGTTATTTTTTGATGTATTTTTGAAGAACAGGTAAGATTCGGGAATGGAAAGTTGTCGATTGGAAGAAATCGTGAAGGTAATGGTGAGAGAGGGTCAGCTCAGTAGAATAAAGATGGTGTGCCGGCAGGAGGAAGAAGAAGAGGAGGATGCTGAAGAAGAAGAAGAAGAAGAATCAAGACTTGTGATTGTGCAAGGAGAAAGGTAGTTTTTTTAATTTAAGACAAGAAATAGAGTGTTTCGTTGGGAGGGATGGAGGACGTTGGGAAAGTGGGGAAGATAGAAATTGAAGGTAATGGGGAGAAAATACAAATAAACACAATCGTACACCGAGGGGAACAATGGCTACGCCTCAAGCACTCGGTAAGACAAGGTCGACGAAAACTCACAAAATAGCACGATTTTTGAAACAAAACCGAACTTGGAACACACAGTACATGAAGGTGAGAAAATAAACAGTTAAAACGGGACAGATAACGACCGGAAACTTAACTTTCAGATCGTCAGCAGAGAGCCCTGAAGGAGACCTGCCAAGGCTCCAAACCCAGAACCGGAAGTGTTGATAAATTAGTATGGTGTTGATGTCGCACAGGCATGATGGGCTGAATGGAACTTCACCTGTGTCTGATTTCCTTGTATTTCAGACCCCCGGATACACTTTAAGGATAGACAAAGATAGAGATGAAGATATATATATATAGCCAAGGATAGCACATGGTAAAGGATATAATTAAATAAGGCCAATAATTATCTTCAAAAGGAGTGTTTTAATACATTTTCACTCATGCACTTCCTTGGAGTTTTCTCGGTATGCATGCAAATTCAGGCTGCTATGTTTCATGGTTTTGGAGTTATGGAGGAGACATACAGACACACACACACACACACACACACACACACACACACACACACACACACACACACACACACACACACACACACACACACACACACACACACACACAACACACACACACAATTTTAATGAAACTTGACACCAACCTTCATCTACCAAAGTTTGTTCACACCATTAAAAATTATGCGGGTCTGAGGGGGGTCGATGGAGTGTTTAAAAAAATTAAAAAAATTTGTAAACCAAGTCAAGGCTCATGTAAGAGCTGATACACATAAACGTATAACAAAGCAGGAGACAAAAGGGGTGGGAGAGGGAAGCACTGAATAGAATGTAACAAAGACAATAGGATATCTGTGGAAGGGAGAGGGATGGGTTGGGGTACATGGGGTAAACAAGATGGTATGACTGGGACTTTCAGTGAGGAAAACAGGGAATTTGAAGGAGGTGGGTTTGGGGTGGATTAATGGGGGTGGGGGGGGTAAAGATCAAGATTTTGGATGGGGGATGAAATGAGATGGTGGTGAACAGCTGTTTGGAAAACCTGGAGGGAGGAGGAGGATTGAAGAGTGTGCGAGTTTATGCCAAAGGTGGGGAAAAAGAGGAATGAAAGAGTGAATGTGAGCAGTGATTCTAGGTTTTGGCCGTTTCACAAGATGGGTTTTTTTGGTGGACCTTGAGCAGCCTGAGGAAATATAGGGAGGGACAGATCACAGCAGAGAAAGGGGGGGGGGGGGAAGGCCAGAGAGGAGATGGGAGAAGACAGCAAGACCACCGACCTGCCTCAGGTGAGAGTGAGAGACACAAATACAGCACTCAGTTTCATCGCGGGAGATACCAGTGATCCTAAAAGCCTTGGTTTCCACAGCGTGAAGTCGAGCTAGGTGTGAGGCACTACCCCAGAGCGGCGAGCTGTACTCTGTAAGGCTGTGGATGAAAGCTTTGTAAGTGGTCAACATATGAGGTGTGCCAAGGAAGGACTTTGCATGACATAGAATGCCCAGTCGGTGACTCGATTTGGAGGCCAGCTTGAAGATCAGGAAAGATCGTAGCAGATAGTGAGACCCAAAAGCTTGAATGAAAGGACTTCAAGGGGATTGTTGAGAAAAAATAGATTGGAGGGGTGGGGGGGGGGGTTACCAGATGGTCCTTTCGGAGAGACATGGTGATAGTGAGATTTGTCAAGATTGAAAGACATATTCCAAGTGTTTCACCAGCTTGTGATTTTGTCTAGGTCTGCAGAGAGTGGAGAGGCTGCTGCCTGCCGATCACAGGGATGAGAGATGGTATGGCAGAGGGTGGAGTCATCATCAGATCGATAAAGAGGATTTTCCAGAGAATCTGAGAGATCATTGATGAAAACCAGAAAAAGCACAGGGCCAAGAACACTCCCTTGAGGAACTCCAGCCTGAATAGGAAGAAGGGATGAAAGAACTCCATTAAGAACCACACATTAACTGTGACAGGAGAAGAAGTCCAAGAGCCATGAATGGGGATTGCCTTGGATACCATAAGAAGAGAGTTTGGTGAGCAGTGCGGGATGCCAGACCATATCGAAAGCTCGTGATATGTCTCGGGAGATGGCTCTGATCTCATGTTTAGCATTTATGACCTCCATCCATTGTTGGGAAAGCAGAAGTCACATGTCCAGGTTTGAATGACCTGGCCTAAATCCAAATTGATGGTCAGAAATCAAGCCATTGGAGAAGAGGAAGGATGTGATGATGGATTCCAAAGCCTTACTTATGAATGGGAGAAGGATGATTGGTCTGTAGTCGCAGGGATCTGTTTTTGAACCTTTTTTTATGCAGAGCGGTAATGTTTGCTGATTTCCAAGCAGATGGCAGATGTCCTTGAGCAAATGAGAGGGTGAAGAGAACAGAGAGAGGGTGAGCAAGAGCAGCAGATAAGAGCAAGTTTTTATAACATGAGGGCTGATGCTCTCTGGACCGTTTGCAGAATCTAAGTCGAGGTTTGACAGCAAGCTCTCCTCCTTGTCAGGAGAAAAGACACAGCCAAGGAACAGCTGTGTGCGACTGGGTAAGGTGGATGCAGAAAGTGATGTGTTTGGGACACAAGATTTCAAAGCAATCACGGAATTTAGGCATTCAGCCTTTTCACGTGCAGTGTCAGCTGTGCAGCCATTTGAGGTAAAGGGACGGGATGGAGGGTGAACATACAGCAGAAACAGACTTAACTAGACACCACCAGGATTTGCAGGAGAAAGACAGATTTGAGAGTTCAGACTTGAGATGAGAAAGGTGTTGTTTTCTGGCTCTCCTGTGGGTAGACACACACTTGTTCCGAGGTTTGTGGAAAGAAATGAGATTGCCTTAAGTTGGATTGGCCTTCCATGAGGAAAAGGCAATTTGTTTCAGGACAACTGCCTCACCACAAGCTTCACTGCACCATTGGTGGGAGGAAGGGTAGGACAACTGAAGATGAGATGGGATAAATCTGAGAGAGAGAGAGAGAGCGAGAGCGAGAGCGAGCGAGCGAGCGAGCGAGAGAGCGAGAGCGAGAGAGAGAGCAAATTTCTCTGAAAGAATTCCTAGGTTTGCCACCCAAAAGAGGCATTTGCTTTCTTTTCAGAAACTACACAGACAATGCCGATGAAACTTGACAACAGCCTTCATCACCAATGATGAAACAAAGATTGCTCACAACATTTCTTTGTTTAATCAGGGTCAAAGGAGGTGGAGGGGGGAGTGGGAGGGGGGGAGGTTGTCCACCAAAAGAGGTATTTGCTTTCTTCTCAGAAACTACACACACGATTCCAATAAAACTTGACCGCATCCTTCATCACCCATGATATACCAAAGAATGTTCACGACATTCAAAAAATACAGTCGAAGCGGTCTCAGGGGGTGTATGGAGGAGGTGGTAGGTTGCCGCCCAAAAGAGGTACTTGCTATCATATTGGTTCATTGGTACATTTTGCTGATTCTGTCCCACATTGACTTCCTCCTCAGCATCATTATTCTACCAGGTGAGCTCCCAGGGATATTGCTCCTGTTTCTTTTTCATTTATATGTTGGCTGCTTTTGACAATTACATGTGGTGCATGCTTGGGACCCTCAATGGTGCGTGTTTCTGTCTGTGCTGTTGCTGATGTCTCACCACCAACTGCTAAAACTGGTCTGGCAGCTGAGGGTGTGTGTAGCATTGGGATTATCATGTGTGTAGTATTTTTGAATGCTTTTGCTGCTGCAGAGGAACTCTGGGATTGGTTTGAAATGGCAAAGGGCTTACCTTGGTAGCCTTTCTTGGTTGCTTTATGCAGCTTCTTGGCAAGAAGAGCATGGGAGGGAGGAGTCGATTTATTTGTATATAGACAACATATTCACTATCTTTTTCTGAGAGGATTATTTTAACCCTTTCCACCACTCCCTCATCATACTCTGAGACATACCAAACATCGCAAAACATAGTCATATTTGTCAATTATTCAATATACGGTCGTTTTTCACTGGAAACAATTGGGACAATTTTAAGAGATATATTGACAAAAGCATTGGCGTGTGGGCATATGTAACCCAGGAGAAAACCGTTTTTTGGGTAGGAGAACTTCTCTTCATCTGGCTTCAGCACTCTCTCAGAGTTCTGAACATCATGGCTTTAAAACTCTGTCCGCTCAGCGAATGATCCATTCACTTTCAACACATTTGTCTCATTGACGTAGGTGGCACCTTCATATCATGTGCATAGAAACTTTTGGGACATGTAAGCAGCCATTATCAGGATACCTGCAGATGTTCTCAGAGTGGGCCAAAGATATTAAAATCACAAGGTGACATATTTGGACTGTATGGGGGAAGATTTAGAACTCTCAAACTTATCTCTGCTTGAGTATTTTTTTGTCATATAATCCATTAATGTAGGGCAAAAGAATAGGAAGAAACAACCGATTCCACCCCCCCCCCCATGTATGCCTCTTTATAGCAACCATTCCCTCCTCTGCCCTCCTCTATCTTTCACATACACAAATTATAAATGTCATGAACCTTTGGGAATTTGACTTCAGTTGGATGATCAAAGAAGACAGAAGAGTGAGTTGTTGTAAGAAAACATCTGATAGTTTACAAGGGGATATGTAAAGAAACCCAGGCAGTAAAGTGTGTTGGGCATAACACACTTCTGTCCACAAACCTTATAATAAGCTCTGTTATTCCAACATCTGACGTTCCAAACATGAAGATTCTCTGTTCAAGAATCATTGATTCTGCTTACATTAAGACAAGCATCGACAACAACTGGATCCTGGCACCCATACGATGGTAGATCAATGCTCTGTTCACAGCACCACTGTGGTTATTTTAGGATGTAAGGCCAAGTTTTGTGCTCAATCTTTGCTGCTACTTGAATAATTTTTAAATTGGCACATGCAGGATTATTACTGATAAAACACCGAAAAGTGAGCCAACGATGCTGTGCCATGAAGTGAGCCATGTCAGCGCCATCTTGTGGATGATCAATCCACATAGTGTGGAGAATTCCGCCCAAAACCCAATTCCATTTACTAATGATACTTTTGGCAAGCCTCAATTTTTGCATTTTACATTTGTAACTTTATCACAAAGAGACATGCAAACACTTATCGAGTTACAGTGTTGTAGCAATGACCGCTTTCAACTTCAAAATGGTTTGTGACTTTTGCCAACTGATTTAGTATCCACATCTAAGCTATATATTTATACGTCAATGGCGACTTCGTCAAATTCTGACAGACGGCTGAAAGTGAGTGAAATTTTGTGCATTAATGTTTGACAAACCACAAGTTATAAATATACATTATAAATATTACCCATGTTTTCAATTTTCCTTTATACCAGGTGGTTTTTATTTTGTAATCTCATCCTGTGATAACCTCCACATTGAATGAATCAATATGACATTTCTTCTTGTGCCGAGAAGAAAGAAATGTTGTGTTTTTTTCCCCAATGATTGGTTAGTTCACGGCGACAACAATTTACTTCACCACCATAATGGAAGATGACTTAGAGATCAAGACATCGGTTTGTAATAACTTTTATAGTAATGGATGAAATCTGCTGTAATAAAAGCTGCTTCATTGACATCATGGATACTTCACCCTCGTGGATATTTATTTAAGAGCCGTCTGGAGAATCTTGAAAAAAAAAACGTATCTTTTGAACAATGAAATTATGTCTCCTTACTCGATTCCAACGTCTACCTCCTTTCCAAAAACTTTCACAACCGAGTACTTCTGTTCCAGCCGCAATAAGTCAAACAGGGTTAAATTCTTCAACTGCAGCTGGTGTTGTCATATAAAATTCTCATGCCAAACATTTGTTGCCTTCTAATCCCGTGCTCGAGGTGAATGTCAGGCATTAGAAAGACCATGTATGGTCAATGGGGAACAACCAGTTCTAAGAGCTCATGAACATTGTTCTGGTCCTTCAACAATCCCTCAACTGAAGTACACTTGTCGAGTATAAATGAATAATCATGGCGAGAAGTTATTCTTTTACATTTCGGTAAATTACTGTGGATTAAAATCAAACTGTATGGACAACAAAGTAATATATCCCATGGGAAATAAATAAAAATGTTTTAGTCGTATGTTGTGGAAAGGGGCGAACGATACCGAGCAGGAAACCCCGAATGTTAAAATAGCCACCAGGCATTAAGTTGAAATGCCTTTGATTTAAACTGTGTCCATAAGGAATATGCAAAGCAGAGGGTTGCAAACCTCAGAGTAGTGCACTTGAAAAGCTGCAGCAAAAGTTGGGAATGTTGCAACCACATAATAGTCTGTAAGGGTCATTTCCAGGCCTACTCTCTAAGGCTGTAACTCTATGCCATGCTGGGTCATATGTCTGAACGAAGCACCTCAACCCGCCTACCAGCTATTCAAATGCGATTAAGCATGTTTGTGTTGCAAAGTGCCCGCTTCCTCACATCTTGGGAAGTGTGTAGAGGGGAAAGGAGGAGATGGGGTGGAGGGTCTTGTCGGTGAAGGAAAGCTTTTAAGTTCTTGTCTCAGAAACTTTTCGTGCAAAGCAAAGTAACATTATCATTCAATGCAATGACTTATTGAATTGACTATTGTCAGACAATAAGACTATAATGGTTGTACAAAGATTGAAAAATATAGGTTTTTCCTAAACAAAGAAGTTTGGAGACATAAAAGTACGTTTTTACATTAATAATGTAACGTGGAGTGGGGGGGGGGGAGGGATCCATAGCTAGACTGGGGTAAATGTAGTAATGTTCGTGTGTTTTGAGTAGGTGAGATTGCCATGTAACAGGGATCAATCAGAGCAAGTCGTTTGTTCCACGTGACGCGAAGGAGGCAGTTTATGTAATTTATAGATAGGGTAGACAGATTCATGAATTGTGAAGATATAAAAACCTTTTGTAGGCGGGGCGAGGTGAGGACTTCCCATCGCAGAAGCACACGTGTCAACGTGTGCGAAAGACCAAGTATGATCTTTCTGGCCTGTTTATGCCAGCTATGGGGGTACAGTGAGCTCTAGAGCCCAGATGAAAAGATATACATTTATTTTTATAGTGGCCACCCCTGTGGACAGGATCTGGGAGGAAAAATTCTGCTCAGGAGGAAGAAGAGGACCGGGTTGACTATGAGTTAACTCAGAGAGAATGCCATACACGAGAGTCAAGACAAAGAGAGGACACCAGTTGAGACCAGTGGAGTCCACCAGGAGAGGCTTGCTCACGAGAGAGAATGGAGAGGCTCATGTGGAAAGGAGGATGGAGACCTCATTTGGAGGAGAAGCCTTGTGTGAGATCGACACAAGCTGGGATGACCCTGTGTTTTTAGAGGGTCACGAGGCCTCTAAGTAAAAAGGACAAATGGGACCAGTGGCCAAGTGGAAGGTCTACCAATTTCTGGCCCTGCTTGTTCCTGGCTCTCGTCTCCCGCCTGGTTTATAAGGCGGAGAACATTGAGTCCCGTGCCCACCGTGTACATCAGAGAAAGCGGAAGTCCTGCCTGCATTATTGTTGTTGTACAAGTGTGATCAATGGTGCCGAGTGCGTTTGGATTTGAGCTTTTATGTCTACTCATTATTTATAAGTTTGCATATCCCATTCTCCCTTTTTGTGTCTTTTGACTCACTTGGTTTGTTCCATTTATGACGTCTTGTTCACCACCCTCTTCCCTGTAGTTTTCATTATAAAATAAATCCTTTAAAAGATAAGGACATGTTTCAGCCATATGCTTTTCTTTGCCGTCATTTCGCCGTCTTCGCCGAAATGACGGGTTTGCCGTCATTTCGGCTCATTTGGGTGACCTTGGGGAATGGTAAAGGAGAGTAACTATAGAGCGCAGTGCATTATAAAAGACCACTTTGACCATCTATCAGGCTGAAAGGTCCAGGCTCTGAGGAATTCCATATTAACGGATACTCGGACGCAACAATAATAATGACATTAGCAGACAATGGAGAAACCTAAGGCTAGTAAGATAGATGCACTCAGGTATGTGGTCTCACTTTTGAGCCGTCTATCCTCGGTTCGAATCTCAACCCAGCTATAAACTGTCACTCTGGAGTTTCACATGCAGGACGAGGCATCACTGTGTGCATTGTCAATACAGCACTTTTGAAATCACACAATCCACCCCAGATTGTTCAGCACACATGTGCAGAGACCCAGAGTAAAGAAGTCAACTGGGGTGGCCTGGACGTATTTCATGCCTCCCAGATACGGATTGTAGAATGAAACGACTGAAAAAAAACTTTTGAAGAAACCGAAAATACTTGGAAAAATACCTGTGAGAAAGGGGTGTGCCTCTGCACAACCAAACAGTTGGAGAACTTCCTGACAACTTGTCCAAAGAATTGATATGTTATAGTCCGTCTTGGAAAACCTGACGATGTAGGCCCATGAAGGCTGAACGTTCAGATGGTGCATTCTAACCAAACCTTCATGCTTCTTAACACTGATGGGAAGGTCATATCTGGGGCTTGTCAATGCACAGGTTGATTTTAAAATGATGATATTTACTATGAATCATGTTTGGGCGGAGTGGGGGTGGTGTTGGAGTAAGAGTTGTATGAACTGTGAGTGCCGTTTTAAATATATTTATCTTGTTTGGTTCTGGGCTGGCCAGATAAATTGTACTACATTTTTGCATCTCTTCATGAAAGGAGAAGCGTCCTTTCATTATAACCACTGCGAGCTAATTGTATTACCAGGAAATGATAGGAACCTGACACCCTCGTCCATGGATATTTCTTGTATTTGCTATATTTCCGTGAGTGAAATTTGCATTCAAGAACAGAACAATTATGGTTAACAATTTTAAGATTGCCAGTCTCTCATTTAAATGCTGAAAATTATGTTTAAAAAATGATTTGAATTGCAGATTGTGTGTTCACAACGGCAGTTTAAAAGTGCCCGATGAGCCGAACTGAGTCACTGTAAACACACACACAGCACACGTGAAAAACACCTCATGTAGCATTGATACATCACTCTGAAACTCCCATATTGGACGGATGTTAGCTGGAGGACTGATCTGTTAACATTGGTTGTTGGTGGATGTTGGAGATTCAAGGGTCTTTAGCAAAGAGCATGTGAGTTATCTCTGGCACCTTAACACATATTACAAATTCCTACCACTTTCAGTCGATCGTCAGGCCTGGTATGGCTGGTTAGTTTGTAAAAGATTGGACCAAAACGTTCCATAGGTGGCCACACATGGTGGGAATAATTGATACCATTAAAGTAGTAGTAGTAGTGCTTTTGTTAGAATTGCCACAATTCTATTTAATTGTCGCTCGCTATCCTCACCCCTGCTAGTACACGGTCAGGACTGCAGTAGGTAAGGTGGAGCATTTCAAGAGAAAGCAGCACCAAGAGAGAGAGGGAGGGGAAGAAAGAACAAATTACCAAAATAACACATTTACACAAATAAGAGCAAAGTGCCTTGTAGAGAGATACTACAAAGTGCTTCGTTTGTGGTCCAAGTTTCCTTAAAATTTTAAACAGTGTTACCATATTCTGAGACGATGCGTGAGCGTATCAAGCCTTTCAGGCTCACAGCACTGTGTTCCATCACATTTCTCCCAATTTTTGCCTTTCTTGTTTTAGATATTGCCATTTTTGCACAAGTTAAAATAAAGTTGACAAGGAGATTTCGTGACTTGCTCTGCTTTTTCACCGGGTGTCCGATGATGAAGAGTGTTAGTGAGAACTGAAGCCAGAAGCGCAAAAGTAAGTTTTTCATCAGTAAGAAAATTGGCTGAAGATGGCAACATGGTTGGTACATGTGAAATACCGTTTCTCTTCCACCACAAAAGCAGCATTCCTCTAGAACGTTTGTGAAATGCCGCATCATGGCTCCAGAGATTAAGGCACCATGAAGCAATCTCCAACTTAAGTCCGCCATTGTTCTTGGCATTGGGTGAAGATAGAGTGAACCTCAACATGGATGACTTTGAAAAGTAAGTGGAAGAATCTCACGTCAGGGAGTATCCCATCAGGTTGCAAGAGCCATGTAGTGAAGCGAACGCATGACCACCAGGTACATGTTCTTCCTTGACAGTCCACGGAAGGACATCTTAGCTGTGCCAGGGGGCCAACCCATTTGTGTGCGGGTGGTGGCCGCGGGAGCTCGCAATGTTGTGGTTCAATTTTAAAGTAAATGAAGTTGCTGCTGGACATCTGCAAAGCTCCGTCAGCCTCATTGGGATTGTCGAGGTATGCCAAGCAATCAGGAGGCAAAGACATTTTAACCTCTTGGAGTATCCTTGAGGGGATTCTAATTGTCAGTCAGCCATTTTTCACTGTGAGTTCCTCTGATGAGAGAAGGCCTCTCTTCCTATCGTTCAGAAGATCTCCCACAGTGGGTATATTACCAGTCAAGAGCTTCCTTCTTAACGAGCATGGAGCCAGGGTTGGGCCTTGCAGAAGAGGGTTGAGAAAGAGTGGTTCTTCAAACATGTCTTTGCTTGGAGAAGGATCTGTTCTTTTTATGTCAGCAACAACAATGCCCTCAACATTTCTTTATAAAAGAGAGGCAATGTCGAACTTGACAAGTTGTGTGAAGTAATGGTAAAAAATATGCCTTTCATACCCAAGATTTAACACTTTGCTGAAAAAGTACGACACCAACGAGCACCATTGCGGTGCAGGATTCGCATACAGGTCGTGTTGAATGGTCTTCAGCCTAGATGTGTGGTAGTAGCTTCGAAGGCAGGGAAAAGACCGTCCACCTTCATCCAAGGGCAAGCGAAGAATGCCCAAGGAAACCCAGTGTTTGCCATTCCAAAAGTAGTCCAACAGCTTCCTCTGCATCTCAACCAGAAACTCCTCTGGAGTTTCTCTGACCAGGGATATGTTGTCATATATTGTTCTGCCAGGGATGACGTATGACTGGTCACGGCTGATTAATTTTGGTAACACCAGTCCCAGATGATTTGACAGCATTTTTGCCATGATTTTCTCCTCCACGCACAACAGAGATACGAGCCGATAGTTCCTGATGTCTCTCCAGTCACCCTCCTTAGGAATCAAAGCCAAGGTTGCTCGACTCCAAGACAGTGGCATTTCGCCGGTATCACATGCTTCCTGAGCTACACCAAGGTAGTCAAGTCCGATCAAATCCCATACTTTGGTGTAAAATTCACAGGACAAGCCATCCACTCCAGGGGACTTATCCAGTGACAGGCTATGCAGAGCAATTGTTAATTCTTACAGAGAAAATGGAGCTTCTCATTGCTCTCTGTATTCTGGAGTCGCTTCATGGAGGCCGTTCCACAAAGTGCCACAAGCATCCACATCCACCTTCTTACCTGAGTAGAGTTGAGCATAAAAACCTCAAATTCGTTCATGAACACGCTCAGGATCATTGAGGAAGGAGCCATCTTCTGCCAGAACACTGGATATCGTCCTAAGTCGACCTTTGTGCTTTTCCAAAGTTTTGAGATAACTCAAGGCATATTTATCCTCAATAAGAAACTGCATCCAAGAGCGAACGAATGCTCCTCGTGCCTTCTACGACTACATGCTTTGAGGGTGCTCTTCTTTTCCTCATAAGTGCACAATACAGCAAGGGTGAGCGAAGTCAAGCGGCACTCGAGATGCAACAATTTCTCTTCGAGCTTAGCACTTTCTACTCAAATTGCTTTGCTTGATCCATACGAGTATTCCTGGCATAACAATTTCAGCCGTGCTTTCCCAACGTCCCACCAGAGTCCAAGTGAACAAAAATCTCCTTTTCTATCCCTTCAGGCTTGCCAAAAGTTGCTAAAGTGTAACAAAAAAGCTAAATCCTTGACTAAGGCATTGTTGAGATGCCAAAACCCAGTGCCATGCCTTGCCTCAGCCAAGGAAAGCTTAATCCAGGCCAGATTATGATCTGCAAAATGTGGCAAATTTTATACCGGAGCAACTTACGCTCCTGCACCAACGGTGAGACAAGTAAAATCGGTCTAGTCGGGATTGCGAGATATTACCACCCCTGATACTAGTGTAAGTAAATTATTTAGTTGTGGGGTACTGTACACGCCAAATGTCTCTCAGATTGAACAGTGTTGCCACTTGTAATATTTTAGCAGAAGGACTGTGCAGTTCTTTACCCACTCTATCGAGGGAAGGATTGAGAGTGCAATTAAAATCCCCTCCATGAATCACACACTCTTTGTCAGGCAAGGTGAGCTTGAATCTCCGCATGTGCTCAAAGAACCGCACCCTTGCAGTTTCTATACATTGTGAATAAATGTTGATGAAGTTAACAACAAGATTTTCAAGCCTTACCTTTCCAGGTAACAAACAACCCAAACTGCCTTCATTTTCAACAAGTATTTCAGGTTTCACATTTGGTGAAAAGAGGATAGCCACTCCGCAAGATGTATCCGTGAAGTGACTGAAAAAAAGTCAATCCTTGCCATTGATTTTCCGATCGGAAGGCAGCCTCTCGGGTTGTGTGGGCCTCCTGTAGAAATTCTACTCCAAGTTTCTCCTTGAAACAGAATGACAGTACTTGGTGCAAACGAAATGCATCTTTGCACCCGTTTACATTCAGTGATCCCAGGCAAAGACATAATGCTGTCATTACATATAATGAGAGTTATAGGAGAAACACAGTCTAAGCCACAACGTGTGGCCCTAAATGGAGTTCTTTCATCCTCTTTTCCTGACTAGGCTGGAGTTCCTCAAGGTGGAGTTCTGGACCCTGTTCTTTTTCTGGTTTTCATCAATGATCTCTCTGACTCTGGAAAATCCTCTTTATCTCTTTGCTGATGACTCCACCCTCTGCCGTAACATCTGTCATCCCTCAGACCGGCAAGCAGCAGCTTCTTCGCTCACTGAAGATCTGGATAGAATCACAAACTGGTCCAACACGTGGAACATGTCTTTCAATCCGGACAAATCTCACGCTCTCACGATGTTTCTCCAAAAGCACCGTTTAGAAAACCTCCCCATCCACTTTCTCAACAATCCTCTGGAAGAAGTCCTTTCTTTCAAGCTTCTGGGTCTCAGTATCTGCCATGACCTTTCCTGGGAAAGCCACATTTCAAACCTCGCCTCCAAAGCCAGTCACCGACTGGGAATCCTCCGTCGTGCAAAGTCCTTCCTCGGCCCACCTGAGCTCCTGACCACTTACAAAGCTTTTGTCCGCAGCCTGATAGAGTACTGCTCTCCCCTCTGCTCTCCATCCGCATCCACCCTAAACCCACCTCCTTCAAAATCCCTGCTTTCCTTCCTGAAAGTCCCTGTAATGTCCATCTTGTCTTCCCCGTGTTCCCCGCTCCATCCCTCTCCCTCCCACAGATCTCCTAATGTCTCTGTTCCCCACCTTTTTGTCCTTCCCACTCCCGCCCCTCTTGTCTCATGCCCCCTTGCTGTGTGTTGTGTGTTAGCTCTCACACGAGCCTCGACAAGGTATACAAAATAAAAAATAAAAAAGCCAACTCATGCTCAGTCCCATAACTTAGCAACTTTGGAAGAAACTTCCTGACTCGGACTTGCTCAGCCGAACCTGAAGTCTTGCTTTTTTGCCCATCTCTCCTCATTATATACAGGGAATGCACAAGTATTTTGTAGTCTTTCCACCGCTTTAAAGCAGTTTTACCTTTCTTCCGACTGTGCAAACTTTGCTCAAGGAACTCTAATATTTCCTGGCCAGGAATACAGGAATGATGCCCTGAGGGCAGTTCCGATTCACTGCCCGCTAATGATCCTTGTTAATGATCGTTAATACGAACACTCCATTGGTATTAACGAAGCAGTCCTTGCTTCACTGCTTGGCAAAGCCACAGGGATTGAAGACACTTTGATGGTAGGGACAGGGAGATCATCCGTTTGAGGTGCTGCGTTAGAACCGTGCTCGACTTCGCTGTCTACATCTACTGTGGAGGTTGTGGCAGCACTTGAGACCTCGGTTAGTGCAGGTAATGCCTTTGTCGCTTTTTAAGCGACAAAGTCCTTTCATGGACTAAGACCATAAGTCCTTTCATGGACCAAGTACTTTCATGGACTAAGACCGGTACCTTCTGCCTGTCTGTCACAACAAGAAGGGGTTCTACAGTATCTTTTGATGCTTCAGTGGTGGTCCTTTCATGCAGAACTGCTGCCTTGGATGCAGCAATCATTAAATTATGATGAATCCTCATTTCATTTGTTGTTGGTTTGTCTAGATGTACTGTGTTAGCGACAGACATCTCAGTCTCATTTGACTCTGACAGGTCAGGAGATGCCACAGAATCATTCTTCATTACCATGCCAGGCTTGTTCATGGATGATCCATCTTTCTGTTCCCTCCTCAACAGGTCTTTGGGTGCATCTGACAGGAAAGACTTCCCATGATCTGTAACTTCAGGAACAGCATCTTCCTCCTCTTCCATTTGCACCAATTGGGTCACAATTTCTGTCTCCTCCAAAACACTTGACCTTGCAGATCGCTTCAAGTCCTTGTCGGCTGCGTCCTCAACGTCAGTTCAATCAGCAGTCCTTTTGTCTTCTGGTTCTGATTTTCTCTTCTGCGCTCCCTTCCCCTTCCCTACCCTCACTGTCTATCATTGATCTTCAGCAGAAGAAGGGCCAGGATGAGAAGACAATACAGAAGCTTCTGGAATGGCACTTGTCTTTTCTTTCGGCTTGTCAAGGTACCGAGGAGTAGACACTTCTTTTAAGATAGTAGGGCTGTCTACTCTCAGGTGATCCTTTGCCTTACATACAAAACAACAAGGCTCATTAGTCAAATAAAATATCTTGCAACTCTTCCCTTCAAAAGGAATAACAAAGTATCCCTCACAGTCACATTCCGTGTCATTTATCAACTCAATTGAGACCCATTTGTTTAGACACGATATGACATAGGGTACGATATGATTTTTCAAAAATTTCAAAGTCCCGTTGCTAGGCAACGGTGGCGTCCATAGCAACGGTGCTAAAAAGTATAGAACTAGATCCTGGTATGAACCTACCTGTCAAGTTTCATCAAAATCGGTTGACTCCTGGCCTGCAGAGCTGTCCATTACAAACATACAAACATACAAGCATACAGACAGACGGAAAAAGTGAAAATAAGGGTACCCTAACGATCACCCAACAGATGGAAAAACTGAGAATAAGGGTAGTCTCGCGACCACCCCAAACACGCGGTTTTTAAAGAAACCCGTTTGAAGCAAACAATACTCGGCTCATTCACAATCCTGTGCTACCTCGCATGGTAAAGGGTCATTAAGCAAAAAACAAAAGGGATTCAAAACGATATTTTATCGATAATGCCACAGGTCGGGGGTGGCAAACCAGCCCCACACGGGCACGTATGCACCATGCAGCTAGACCTCAACACAAAAGGTCCAATTAAACAAGCAAAACACGAAAATAAAATAAACAAATGAACCAACTCGGTTCAGATAACCAAACCAAAACAAAAATACTAATAGAACCGGAGTAGTATGACTATAATGATGAATAGTCGAAGCAACTCGAGGAGCAACGAAAATACCTGCGGCGGCAGCAAATCGACAGAGTACATACTTAACCTGGAGTCCAACCATGAAGTCAAGTGATCACATGAGAATACCAAGAGTTCAAATGTAAGGTATAAAACTTCTAAAATGTCATGTGCATTTTCAGCCAATCAAGGTCATACAAATGCAACACTTGGCCATTCCCACAGATATTACTGATAAATGAAAGAAGATGCATTTCCCGATTAATATTTATGGCGCTGAAAAAGATTAATACATTATTAAGAGATTAATGGGACAACTATTTCACTTAAGCATGTGATGAAAAAAATTGACAATGAACAGATGTAATATTTCTTACTTTTAAAACTTGAGGTTTCTCTTCCTAAAGGGCAGATTGTATTGAAAAACATAAAATTTAATGCAATTTTTTTTTGCCTGATTATATCATGTCTTTAATTTAATTCGTTATTTCTTATATCGGATTTAATTAAACGAGCCCATCTAGTCTTACTGCATTTGATCAATTGTTTTGGGTTAGAATCAAGCCTTATTGTAAGCTCAATGGTGAACATCAGGTCAGAGTTGGGAGGAAGAAAACTTTTGTTTAGACTTTTCTGTTCAGATCAGCTTCAAGAAATAGACAAATAAGCCAATTAATGATGGCATGGGCATGCCAAATACGACAGAGGAAAAGGTTAAAATAACCAACACCCAAAGGCTCTGGAAGAAGGAGGTAATTAATTATTATTAATAGCTATTTGACACAAGCGTTCAAAAAACAATGGGACACAGTATAGCAATAGATAAACAGTACAAGAACCTTTTAATCATTTGGGACAAGGACATAAAGAATGGAATGTGTTGGAAGGCTTTGAGTAATGGCTCAGATTAATGTGATGGGCCAGGGGTTGCCTGGTAAAACGGTTTGAAAACGAATGTTTTGAATAGTGCAACAAAGCCGATTCGGCAGGAAGTGCAGAGCTCCAGAGGCCGATCGGAATCGAGAGAAAATGGTTCGGAGATGTTTGTATGAGAGAATGCTGCAGATAAAGGATGATGAAGTTGCTGCAAAGGTAGAAAAAAAAAAAAGAATGATGAAGCAGTACGAAACAGATCATGCTTGAAAGCTGAGAATGTGATCGTTTCAAGGCGCAAGATTACAATTTATTACCAAATTGCACAAATCTCAGGAAGATGTCGTGCCGGAGCCATACAGGGACTTTAAATATCAGCGTCAAATAAAATCAGTTTCCTTGGGTTGGTGCCCTGACTTTATTTGAGTCAAATTCTCAAAGCAGACTGTATTGCAAGATAAACGCTCGTTATGTCCAATGATCTGAATAGTGAGACAGTACTTGCACTTACTTTCTCATGACACGTTTTCATGCAATTTCAATCATGATGAATAAGCAAAAGATGAATCGAACTACAAAAGAACATTTTCTTTTTTGGCTTGTGAAGTGAAAAACGTCCACCAAGCAAGCAAATGCACCTTCTAAAACAGTCTTTTGCTCCAGCTGCTTGCTTTGGCTCCATCAAGAGGAGTCATCGCTCAGACAGCTTCCGGTCAGCTGACCAAGGACATCTGTTTCTCTTTGCCCATTGGCTGACGCAAGGCTCAATGCTAACCAGATGTAGAGGCGAGCCCACAATTCCCTTGCTGATGTCCTGACTACCAGGGACAAATGTAGGTTGTTGGCCCTTGTGTATTTTTCATAGCCAGATTAACCTCACAAGATGGCTCAAGAGACATTGTAAGAGGATGTATATTTTCGCATGTGTCATGCCCTGAACAAAATTGCATTTCCTGTTTAAAATCACCAAAGCAGTATCCAATTTTATGGGTTAACATCCACATGTCGAGATGGGAAGCAAGTTTGGCAAGGCAAAAGTTCAAATAATATGATGATGTCATGTACCAAGATGTTTACATCTCCCATTTAAGATGTAACAAACAGCATTTTGTGTAGGACTGATGGCAATTTAATACAAATCACGTTGCAGGTGATAAACCAAAAATGCATTCGTGTTCAAGCCAAAAAGAACAGCAGGATTTACCGAAAGCATACCGTGGTGAGTCCTGGCTTTCTGCCTACTCAGAATGACATGGAATCACTTAATGGTAGAGACAGATACATGGGGAGGCTACAAGCAGTGCCTTTCATTAATTTAACGAACCATACTCTCCAGAGCCCGCAGTGCCTTCACGGAAGCGTGTTCTCTCGAAATCCCATGGCAACCGGTGTTTGTGCTTTGTACGCACACACGCATGCGCTTGGTCCTGCTGTCGCTTGTATGTCCCTCGTTAAGCTGTACAACCCCATGCTCTTTCATTGGTGTAATCTGGTGAGCTTTAAACATTCATTGGTACAATGTCGGCCCTAAAGGTTCACTTAATAAGAATCACTGGATATTGCATTGAAAATAACCTCCGAATACATGGCGCCTGTTAGTTTGGGCATACACTCTTGTCAGTTTATTTTATTTCTTTTGAATACATTGATATATTAAGAACTACTTAAAAAAAAAAATCATGTGCAACACAATTCAAGTGTGAAAGCAACTTGAGTTCCACATAGCAAACTTCACAATTGCTTCAAATATACTTTGATAAATAAATAACTGAGCAAGCATGCTGCAAAGCGAGATCGGGATCATACCATGGTGGAAATTTATATATATATACACTTGGGGAACAAAGGAACAAATGACTCAAAAACAGATGGAAAGAAAAATCAAGGACTAGCAGGTGGGTGCAAGCAGGATCTATAATTATAATGAACTCTTGGCATCCAAAATAACTTATGTTCATATTATTAGCTCCTTCACAAGCAGGATTTCTTTTGGCATCAAGAGTTTGGGTCTTTCCAGTGCAATTGTTCAGCGGAGAAGTGCCGTGCCATGCAACAAGTATTCTCGAGTTTCAGAGCGCCTAGACCAGCCCGGAAGCTGTGGCTCAGACTTCAACTCCGAATCAAATTTCTGATTAATACATTTGGGTTAGCTCGTTAGAGTTTGCAAAGTTAGACACCGTGCAACCATGCTTGGGCAATAAGGAGCACGTGCAATCAGTGCTGACATGCTCAATCCATTTGGATCATATTTCTTTCCTTAGGTTTTAAGCCTTCCCAGCACAAAGATGCTGGAGAAGTTTATATGCTTTTACTGCTGTCCATGCCAAAAGGAATTGCTTCAATCTCAGTTCATACAAAGAACAAGGTGGCTGTGGTTGAACGGGATAAGACTTTGCTAACCGCTGACCCGCAAGTGCTATCCTCACCAGGTGGAAGAATCGACTTGAAATTCGAAGTATTTCGTAGTCATCAATTAGCAAAATTTTGGCAAAAGCATTTCAGATATTAATTTGATAGAGACAATTGTCTGGTGCACAATATGCCAGTACAATTCATGATGTGGAAATGGAGGCTGCCTCAAAACATCCCCATTTCCCACTATGAAAATGTCTCAGAATGCATTTTCTCTGAAGCTTCGGTCAGGTGACATAGTCACACTCAAGACCAGTGACCCTCAAATAGGAATCATCAATTTGGTCTAATTAGACCGTGAATGCCTGCACAACTAACTTCACATAAAAAAAGACCACGATGTAACTGAGACTCTCAACGGGAGGTGAAGTTGATCAATGTCAGTGCAATGTATCTCATAGGACTTGACAAAAAGCATAGAAATTTGAAAAGACTCAAGTGTCTACAAGATATGTGAGACAGGTTGACGGCGAAGTTTAAAGTTGAGATCCGGCCCAAGCGGTTTTAATTATTCAGCTTAAGAAGGTAGGAATGGATGGAAAGGTGGTAAGCTGATCTGAAACTGTGGAACCGGCCCGTGAAGTAATTTTTGAAAAGGGCCAACCAACATGGTTATGCAACGGCGAGAAAAGTTTGCTTTAATTATCGACTCGTAATTCGAGTTGTGGTCATTCAGGCCCTGTTCCATCACCCCAAGCCCATTACGAATAGCAGTAGTCGAACGTCGAGGAAATCAGTCACGTCAATGTTTGAGGTTTTTTGTTATCAGAACCATCGAACCTTTGTACTGGTTTACTTTACTGTGTCATTAAAATGTGCAAAAGAAAATCAATGGACACCAATCTGAAATGCAGTGTTTCACTCTTTAAGGCCAAAATTGTAATGGCTTTTAAGTGAACCGATTCTCCGCATGGCAACAGGTTTGCAATCCGTTGAAGGAGATGGAAGATGAAGGCTCTGGTTATAAACCCGTATGTGTGGACTTTAGACATCATGGGAAGTGAGTACTTGTATATTTTCAATTTTGCTTCACTTAAACAGTTAAGTCTTATGGAATTGTGCTGCCACTCACGAAGGAGGTTAAATAATGGAAAGAAGAAAGAATAAATGTGAAATGTAAGTGCAATAAAGCAAAAAAGGTAAACGGTTTAAAAAAAAAAACAAAAAAAAAACTAGAGTTCATAGAACACCTTACCCCGCACAGTCTTGAGAAAAAGGACGTGGGAAAAGTTAAAAAAAAAAAAATCTTGCTTCGCGTTTCCAAGCATGATGTATGTTCATTTTGTTGGTGAACCCTGCACAACAGCTGTGATGCTAACCACACAGCACTATGTGCTGTCGTATTTGTCAGAATACAGAATCTCAAACAGTTATTCTGCTTTTAGGACATGATGGTGTGAGTGCTGATTCTCAGAGCGACTCTGCCCTCACGGCATTAATAATTTTTACAAGTCCTGCTGAATGGAAGGTGTTTGAAAGTGATAAAAGGTGATTTATGTTCTCAATGTTCAATTTAATACATTAATTAATAATGACACAATAATGATAATTAATTAAATATGATTATTAATAATAATTAATAATAATGAAATAATTAATAATATAGTAATTCAATTTAAATAAAATAAAGCTTCACAAGGTGATAAAAATTTTTTTGAAAGTTTACCGCTGTTGCAGCGTTTTTAACATCAACTTGTTTAACACATTACATTAGTTATTTGTGCCCGTTGTTTGTGTCCTTCATGACGTTGCTTAAAACAGTAAGTTTCCTGTTTGGGATGATTTTCAATTTTGTTTGACTTTCAGACAGGCAGACAGAGTTAAAAGAATTATCCCACTCCTCTCTGCACATGTGCGATCGGGACGATTCAGGACCAAAGCACTGATCAACTACAGGTTCGTTTTCTGGTTCGTGTTCAAAATTTTCACACTCAATTGAAATCAAGTGGTTACTCGATCATCAACTGACATTTGTAGATGGAAGACAGACACACATAAGTGAACCAATTGCTTAACCCCGTTTTTCGCCTCATGTGTGTGGGGCAATAAGAGGAATAAAGCACAAAACATCATGAGTTGCATTACGTCGATGGTTGCTCAGCTACCTCAATGGTATGGCTTCCTTAAGGGTACCCACAATGGTATGGCTTCCTTAAGGGTACCCACAATGGTATCTGTTGTGTATTCACTTGATGCTCAGCATTTATGGACAGAGCAGAGAGAAACCCTGTTGGTATAGCATTCCGTGTGAGGGTGGGGGATTTCTCCTTGATTGCCTCAGTGAGTGTGGTCATCAAAGATGGCGTTGCTCGTACCCAAAGTGCTCTGGGAAGTGACGTCTACACTTCCCACAAACTCAGTATTTGTCTGAAGTCAAGTCATCTGAGAGTATTGCATAGATGGCCTATGTGTGAAGGGTGTGCATCACTTTGTATGTCACAATTAGATAGATATTGTACGATGGTGAAACTACTTATCCTTCTTTTACAGCATTATTAGCCCACTTCAAGTTGGGTGGCAGACACGGATCCTGCTTCACCATTTGGGTCGATTATATACCCATTCTTTATCCACACCTTTCTCCTTCATATTCACTTCCACACAATCACTCCACCTCCTCTTTGGTCTGACCCATGTCTCTTTCCAGGTGGTGTCATTCTCATCATCCTTCCTCATCACATGCCCACACCATCTCATTGTGCTTCCCTGTACCTTCTTAGATGCTCCAACCACCTTCACAGTTCCTCTGATGTATTTGTTCCGCACATGGTCTTCTCACGCTACACCACACAAGCATCTCAGCATCCTCATCTCAGTCACATCTAATCTTTGCTCCAACCTTCTTATCCAATCGGGCTCAAGGACGGTGAGTCTGCACGATTCAACGCTCCTCCCGGGAGAGGTGCCTCAAGATGGTGAAACTACGGTACTGTAAATTGTAAATACTACCCAAGAACCCATCCCTATGGAGGGGTTAATTCCCCTAAGGTCTAGGTCTAAGGTGTATTTTATTATTATGATTTGTAATACCGGATCTCATCACTTCCAGGAGGATGAATTTTAATTTTTTTTCATGTTTGGCCTGCTCAGCATCTTTGCTTTGTTGTGCTCTGTTATAATGTTAACATAAAAACATTTTGGTGTCGCGGAGTATAAATTTATTTTACAACCTAAAAGCTTCCCATGTACTTCCCCCCCCCCCCCCCCGAGTCCAACCACCAGTTTTCAACTCATTTTGTCCAGCTGTTCAAGAAGACAGAGAAATCAAACAAACATACAAATGATAATCCCCATACTTCTATGGTTTTCTGTGGTTATGACTTTTGATACCCCATCCCGCCAGGAGTAGTGCTGTAGTATAGGATACACATTTACAGAAGGAATTGGGGTCTTCCCCACACGGGACACACCTTTAACCCCCCAAGTCTGAATTCTTTTACTTCCCAGTAATATACCCCCCATGCACTGCCCGAGTACAACCACCAGTTTTCAACTCATTCCATCCAGCAGTTCAGGAGTGCATAGAAGCAAACACACAAACAGACGCTTCTCGAATGACGTGACGAAAACACCTGCTCCCTAAAGGGAGCAGCAAGAGGGAGAGAGGGGACTTTATTTTGTGTTGTAGAACTTCCAGGAGTTTGATTTTTTTAATTTTTTTTTATTTTTGCAATAGCATCCAGTTATTCTGACCAGCGGTGCAGGAGTACATAGAAGTGAAACACACAAACAGCCATATTTACTATGATGGGCATATTTACATCTGCAATGCCTCTCGTGTATAATTGCACACTTAAAAACGAGTGCAGTAACTTATCGTTAATTTTCAAGATGTGTCAAGGGCCCCCAAAGATACCATTACGGCAATCGCACGATCAAAAAACAACTTCCATCTAAACCAGGTGTTTACTTGTTCTAGAAATGTCATATCCTGATTGCCTGGCCAAAAAAAAAACAACAAAAAGAGCACCACCAATTTCTCAGAATTTCTTTTCATGTTGTTGGTTTCATAGGCCAGCTCCACGACTAATGGCTCCGTCCTGTCGGCAGCATGCAGCTGCCAGTTACCGGAGAAGAGTAAATGAAAACATGTTGATGGAGCTTCTGTATTAGTTAAAGGAATTTTTGGCTGGAGGATTAACTTTGATCGCCATGAGGAGAAAATTAGCAAACAGGTGAATAAACAATGCGGATGGTGTTTTTTGTTCAGACCAAAGAAAGCAAGATTGGTCTGCTGTCGTTTTCTTATAAATGTGCCTTGATTCTTGCCTTTGATGTATAATTTTGTAGATTATCCGAGTTTTTTTTAAGACTCTTTTAGTTTATACTACTCTGTTGTTAACCAACCATTTCCCTTATCCTGGTTACTAATTTATTTTTTTCATTTCAGGGCTCCTTGGTCTGCCTTTCGAAATAAACTACCAGTATATTTTCTTTCTGCAAACTCTATCGTTTGACAAATTGCTTGCACAATTTTTAATGCTTGCTTCTAATAACTGGACACAATTGCTGAGGTTTCAAATCCAAAAATTACTTCCTACGAACATCACAACCCACCCCCCCTACTTATCTACACCTTCCACCCCTCCAATAAAACCTGTCAACTAAGAAAATATTGCGTACATGATCGAGGCTTCTGGAAGAGAACAGAAGTGAGAATGAAAGAGTAGAACAGCAGAGTAGAAGTAGAAGGGAGAGTGAGATCAAGGGGATAGGGAGATGGACACATGCGGTGAACAAGCTGCACATAAGCTGAATGAAACACAGCAAGAAGAGGAAGGGGAAAGCGGGGATGAAAGAGAAAAGGAACAAACCAACCGACAACTAACAAACGAAAACAGGTGGGGGGGGGGGTCACAATAACCTGGAAAAAGGGAAAATTTGAAGAACAGGAAAAAAGAGGAATGAAGGACAAAACGTGCACGATAAAGGATGCCCAGTCGGTGGCTGGCTTTGGAAGCCACATTGGAAATACAGTCTGCCAAAGAACAATCATGGCTGATGGTGAGGCCCAATGTTTGAGTGAATTAATTTCTTCAAGTGTTTTTCTTTTTCAGAAGTAGATGGGAGGGTTTGCCAAGCAGTTCTTTTGGAGAGACAGGGTGAGTGTATGGAATTTGTTGGGGTTGAAAATGGGGTCCCAAGTGTTGCACCAGCTCATGATTCTATTGAGGTCTGCAAAGAGGGAAGAGGCTACTTGCCTCCCTGTCTTCTTCTTCATCTTGCATATGGCAGCTTAGCTGCCAGGGAGCTATCAATTTGTTGGGGCACGACTATGCCGCTGATGCTGTACCCCTATACAAGTACACTGGTACTCATTTCGCCAACCTCAGAAGGATGACAGGCTGAGTCAATCCCACCTGGTGTTAATTCAGTGGCAACAAGGCTCAAATTCAGGACCCTAAGATCCCAAGTCAGCCACCCTCACCACAAAGCCAACACTAGGGCCTTCCTGTCTGAAGGATGTGAAATGATAAAGCAGAGGGTGCAATCACCAGCAAAGAAATAGGCAGGATTTTCGAGGGAACCAGAAAGATCATTGATGAAGATGAGGGACAAGACTGGGCCTAAGATCCTGCCTTGGGGCACTCCAGCCTTGACTGGGAGAGGATAGGTGCTGAATACAGGAGTAGAGGAAGTGGATGCAATAAACAGAGAGCTTGGAGATTAAGGTGGGGTGCCAGACTTATCAAATGCTCGATATATGCAATGCTATTTCCCTTTGACTATCATTGATACAAAAAACCATGTGGGTGTAGTTCAGGTAAATATTATGTAACACAGTTGTGGGTATATGAAACAAATCTCCCAATATGGTGTACATTAGCCAAAGTACTCTCGTGAATAATTGTCTCTAGTGATGCCAATTTACTGGAACCATGATAGGAGCTGATGGTGTAAGGGTCTCAAGCAAACAGCAAAAAAAAGGAAAAAAAAAAAAGGTACAGCTTCTGAATGAGGGGGAAGTTGCATTTCCCCAAAGTTTCACAAATTTTTGCAGCATAGTTTGATGCTGACATCGTATGATAAAAAATGATGCAAGTATATGTATATGTGGTGAGTGGTGTAAAATTAGGACAAGAAAATGTGGATGATAATGAATATCCTCTTCCTAAAGCATACAGGCCACATCCTCAATGAAGAGAATGTCTGTTCAATAGAAGGCCATCACATATGAATAATAGATCTCACTAAAGAATGGCCCATTCTTAGTTTGAGCTTGAAAACAATAATCAAACAGTATTTGCATTTCCCTGAAGAGCATGAAAGTGTAACTTTCACCAAAATCATCAATGTGTGTGTTGACCCTCAGTTGAACGTTTAAACTCGCATCCCATCTACCAGCATTTGTTGGTAGACATTAAAGATCCCACGGTATCCTTCGCGAACAGTAGGCGAGCTGTCACCGGCACCCTGGACAAATTCCAAAATCTTGCTCTAACCTATAGAGGGCACTGCATCAACGGTGCAGCCGCACCCTCAGCCAATAATGCTACTTGCAGCTTTGGGCTGCATACGAAAGAAGATAATCATTGTACAAGTGTGTTGAGACGGCGATGGTTCTTGAGCAATGTACACGGTTCGCCTTTTTTATTTTTTGACCTCCAGAGGAGACGCCACGGGCAAACTGGCGGTAATCGGGAAAAACGTAAATGATGAAAGTTGTAGTACTCGAAGAGCACTACTTGCATACCAACTTTCATTCGAAACAGTTGAAACCCCTAGTAGCTCGATGCCCAATTTATTGATTTTTTTGACATTTTCTAAGTTCGTGACCTTGTGACCTTGACCTTGGGACGAAAATGAAAAATCGAGCTCCGTGGGGCTATGCAGGTGCCATTGGGCTAACCAAATACCGAAACCCCTGCCAGATTCGACAAACCCCCTCGGAGAAGATGTAAATTGAAATTGGCTACCCCCCAAAAACACGTTTTTTGGGCGTGGCTCCACCCATAATGGGCGCACCATGCACATTTTCAGGAAAACACAACGAGATCATGATATAAACCTCCCACCCAAATTTTATCAGGATCGGATCAAAACCCACTTTGCTATGCTCGGGACAGACAGACAGACAGACACACACATAACGAATATAGTGGTCACTCTGGCTGGCACTCGTAAACCAATAGTCAGGTATAGGAGGAGAGGAGATTGGGAGCATACTCTGTACAGAGCGTTGGTGCTGCTTAAGCAGTCTCCTTGGCGATTGGGCACAATCCTGGACGGGTTGTCACTCCCACAGTATACCAGCATGCTGGCACTCATTTTGCCGACCTCGGAGTCAGGTACAGGTGGATAAAAAAAAAAAAAACTTCAGACTCAAGCACATGAGGAAGTAAACCTAGATTCTAGAATAAGAATCGTTTGACATGTGATCATCTCAACTCAAACCAGGACTTTCATTTTGGTCATCACACAAACAATATTGAGGATTTGAGTTTCGTCCGACTCTAGTTTCAGATTTGGCCACACAAAATCAGAAGATAGATAGATCAAGGAGGCTGTGAAATTGAAGGGGAAAAGCCTAAACTCCAAACAAATTGAAACATCAACAATAATAAATATCATTACGGATACAGGGTTAGCAGTTCTGGTCTGCACACAAGATGGGCTCCGCAGGGTTCATGTTGCCAAGGAAACGTTAAAGTGGCATCACTATTATATTAAAGGCCAAACAGATCAGATACTGCATTGGCTTGTTTTGCATTCCCATATGCACAAATATCTCAAGATTCTGGGATGCTACATTCAAATGCCATATACCTCATCAATTTGTCCATTGTCTACCAATGAATGTCCTTGTGATCCCCATAGCCTTGTCCTGTGTAAGATTTACAGCTTTACACACAAGTCCACCAGGATCCATATAACACATGAAAATTAAAATAGACAGACATTATATAAGCTGGCTGTATCTCACCCATTATTATATATTTTTCCTCCTTCAAAGTGCTTCTGCCCAACAGGTTCACAGGGTCAACCTTGTGGTGCCTCCTCCTCATGTGTGATCACCTGAACCTCGAGAGCCCGAAAGCTCCTGTGCCTGACAGGCAGAGTAGCTTGATCTCTCCGTATCAACATTTCTAATGGCGCGGCCTCACTAATACATCTTCAAATGCATAATCACATTCATCCTCTACTTTTCCTTCATGATGTGCACTACAAAAGTCTTAGCACGTGACTCCATTCCAAAAAAACAAATCAGTAGAACAGATTTCTTTTTTTTTTTAAACCACATGTAATTGCTGAAAAGCATGAACCTCAAAAAACATCTTTATTTACTTTTAACGAAACAAATACACATAGTTAGTACAAGTATTTTGTTATATACAAAAAGCTGATTATTCCAACTGGTTTCAGCAGCCGTTAATGAGAATGGCAAAATTCCATCTTTGATTGTTTTCGGCAATTTCGTTTGCTGGGGAAAGTGGCTTAGATTGCATTTATATGGTTTTGATTACCTCTTGTTGCTTGCTGTGTTTTTGGTCGAAATATATGGCGTTTGATGTCCCGTTGATTTAACTGAGATGCAATCTCACATGTGTAAAGTTGCAAATAATTAATTTTGGATTAAGACATGCTTTTAGGATAAGAATGATGGAAATGCTGGCAAAGGCACTTGTTATGCATGTTATGCTCTGCGGGCAACGTGCTTGGAGAAGAGGGGAGAATGCGAAGCAATTAGCAGATCTCCCTCATCTGGTACAACCATGTCTGTGAAAGGATTGTCCCAAGGAGATCGCAATTCCTGCAACCATTCATTTCGACGGAGTGTGCTGAGAAATCAGCAGCAAGCATGTCCATGTCCTATTCAACTGCACATACGAGCAGTGCTGATATTCTCGTCTGTGTGTGTCTGAAAACCCACACTCGTGGTGCATGATGCACAAATAGCATGCACGAGTTACCTGTTAGAGATAGGTTGGAAGGATGGCGTCGAGGTACGCACACTCGCCTCTGAGTTGTCAAGCTTAGGTTTGAGTCCTGACCCACCTATAAACTGTGTCATCGGTGTTTTACGGGAAGGCTGATTCATCAATGTGCGTGTGCCGTCCCTCAGATGGACGGTCAACTGGAAGTTCGTTGCAACTTTGGGTTGATCATCGTGGGTTACTGAGTCAAACGCAGTGCCTAACAAGGTTGAAGTGCAGTAAATGGCCACCAGGGCAATGGTGGAGGGCTCAGCCACAGGTCGAGTTCTCAGAAGCCTGAGACACCCTAAGAAAGCCTTTAGTAACCCAATGAGAAGAGGTGCTGAATTGGTATTGTGATGTCATGAAGTACAAACAATCAGACCGACCACGATGCACTCAACTTCACGAAGGTTTTATTCACAACACCCGGCTCCATTGCTCGTTTTGTGTTTTGCGCATGCAAACACGGCACTCACTTTGAACCCATGGAAGGCTATTACATCACAATATGTTCCCCTTTTAATTACAAATCCAACTGGTCTGGATGTTTAGATGCTTGGGAGGACCTACACAAAGGAGTTGCTCCAGGCACAGGTTTAGGTGACACGAGACGACCCGTCAAACCATTGGGTTCCCGTTGTGACAGAGGTTGATAAAAAAAAATCATTTCAAGAAAAAAAAAAAAGATAGCTCCAGCGAACTATAATGCTGAGGTTGATTGCATTGATCAAATTCTCTCAAAGAGTACTTAACTGAATCGGGAATTGATTAAAAAATAATAATAATAATTTCGTTGCCCGATTTGAATGAAACTTGATACTGCACATGGCAGAATGGTGAGTAAGGTGGCCCAAAAATATTTGTGCTTTTGTGTATCGTTTTAGCTGTATTTCAGGAACATACATACATACATGTATACTAGATGAGAGTTTTAGTAATATACGAGACGACCCGTGAACCCGTTGGGTTCCTGTTGTGACAGCGGTTGATGAAAAAAAATCATTTCAACAAAAAAAGAAAAGAAAGCTCCAGCGAACTATACCGCTGAGGTTGTTTCCATTGATCAAATACTCCCTAAGAGTACTTGCCTGAATTGGGAATAGATTTTTTAATAATTTTTTTCGTTGCCCGATTTGAACGAAACTTGATACTGCACACCGCAGGCGAATGGTGAGTAAGGTGGCCCTAAAATTTTTGCACTATCGGGTCCCATTTTGGCTGCATTTCGGGAACATACATACATACAAGATGAGAGTTTTAGTAATATATAAATGGACAAATGCACCAGACTGGCAGCGGGTACAGGTCCAGAAACTTTAGGCGAGATGCATTACTGATGACTTCAGATGCAGGCTCAGACACAAGAGTTGCATTCTCGGACAATGGAACAATAACTGGATGAATCACAGGATTTACAACATCCTCCAACTCAATATAACTCAGCTTGATCTGATCCACATGTTTCCTAACTGTACGCCCATATTTCAGCTCGACACAATAAACACGAGTTCCTTCCTGTCTAATAACAACATCTGGCAGCCATTTCGCTCCAAGGCATTAGTTCAGTACATAAATTGGATCGTTTACAGCAGTGGTTTTCAAACTTTTTTAGTGGCGACCCAATTTCAGAACCTCTCTACATCGCACGACCCAAAAGATTCAAAACCCAATTCATAATGTACAAGATAAGATTTCATATGACGCAAGAAAATTTATTGTTTACTTTATTCACCATCGTCATGTTTTCATCGACGAGTAAACGGAGAATAGCCGACAGTATCCAAATAGTACAGTTGAATGTTTCAGAAGTTTTTTTCCGAATGACATTTAGATATATCACTGAGAAGGATGAGCCTGTTTTTTCAGAAACCAACTTCTCTATTCGTGGAAAAGTAGATGACAATGCCAGGATCATATCATGCTCCATTTCTAGGTGATTTCTGCACTTTGTTTTAATCACCACCATGGTGGAGAACGACTGCTCACAAAAGTATGATGAAGGATATGGCACGAGAACCTTAATGGCGCGCCGTGACAGGGTCGGGTACGATGGCAGCATTTTGCACCAGAATGTCGACAACGAATTCGTCCGTGCAAGAGCCTGTGCTCCTGAATCCAGTAATTTTAGAGTCGCCAGAAATCTGCTCATTTTGTTGTGAAAAATCATGAGGTTAGCGTCTTTGCCTTGGAGGGAGCGGTTGAGGACATTGAGACATTCAAAGATGTCAATGAGATAGCACAGTTCTGACAGCCAAGAGTCCGACTCAAGCAACGCTACCCATGCCGTTTTCTTTTGTGTGCGTAGGAACTCCTTCAGTTCATCTTTGAGCTCGTAAACGCACAGAAGAAGGTTTCCTCGAGATAACCATCTGACTTGAGTGTAGAATAGTAAATTCTTATGGTCGGCGACCATCTCCTGGTCCTCACTGCTCCATCGCCTTTCAGGACAGGAACAATTGGACTAGCCCATTCATTGAACTCAACAGAAAAGATGAACCCCTCACTCTGGAGTCTCTCAAGTTAAACACTCAATCTTTTCCCTCATCAAGTAGGGAACAGACCTAGCTTTACAAGATGGGCTTTGCTTCCAGGTCCAGATGAATCTTAACTTTCATCCCCATGAAGGAACCAATTCCTGGCTCAAACAGAGACGGAAACTTATTCAGCACGTGAGCACAACTAGAAGCCTCCACTGTAGACAGCTTTTTGATCTCATGCCAGTTCGGCTTTATGCTCTCAAGCCAGTTCTGACCGAGTAATGTAGGGCCATTGCCTGGTACAACCCACATAGGCAGTTCATAAGTCACACCATTATAAGACACACTGACATCTTTGCTGCCAATCACCAGAACAATTTCCTTGGTGTAGGTATGAAGTTTGGCCTTCAATGGACTCAATTTGGGCTTCACAGCCTCAGCCCGCAGTTTATCAAATGTCTCCTGGCTCATAATTGACTGACTCGACCCTGTGTCCACTTCCATTGACACCTGCTTGCCATTCAGTTGAAGATCAACAGTTATTGGTGCGCTGCTGCCATGGATTGTATGCATCTCACACTCCTCACCATGCAGTGATGACTCTTCAGTTCCAGCAACATGCTCGCCATCATCCACATGATGGGTGGTGGCAGTACTATCGCCACTGCTGGATTTGGGAACACCACTTTTGAAGATGCCTGATCTTGCCACATCTGTTACATGTGGACCGCTTGAAACGGCACTGGTGAGCCATATGATTTGCACCACAATACCAACACAAGTTATTGAGGCTTCTCGCTACTGATGAAGCAGGTTTCAAACACACAACCGGCTTAGTTGAAGCCTTATATGAAGATTGAGCAATCTTATTTCCAGTAACTCCACTTGAAGACTTCTGGCTTTTCGACGAGATCTCCTTCAGGTTTTCAGCAGTTGTCATTCACACTTGTGCAATCTTCACTGCTTTTCCAAGGTCAAGGTCGTCTTCTTCAGCAAGGAATTTTCGTAAGATAACATCATGATTTGCCCCAATCCCGAAAATAGTCTCGGAGCATCTCATCAAGCACAGCACCAAACTGACACAGTTCTGCTAAACAGCACGGATCAGCGACAAAACTGGAAATGTCCTGATTTTTCTGGCGAGTGTGTGGATAAAACTTATACCTCAAAATGATTCAACCAGCTTTCGGCTTGAAGAGCTCACAAAGTTCTTCATATGACTTGTCAGTAGGTTGCCATGGTGACAGCAGGTTCTTGATGAGTTCGTACACCTACTGCCTGCACACAGTCAACAACACAGCACGACGACGGACGGCATCACCAACAGCTGCCATCTTGATGGACATAAAATACTGGTCCAGCCTCTCAACAAAATCCGCCCAATCCTCCCAATTGGAGGATCCCAAAAAAAATCCGCCCAATCCGCCCAATCCCAATTTTTTTAAGCCATGACAGAATATTGTCTTTCAGATATTAGTGGTGGTAAAATGTTTACCATCGGAGACACCCTTGTTCAACTGTGGGGTGAAAGATGCTGCAATAAGTCTTTGATCCTTAATCATCTGCATCGTCTTTGTTCTGCGTGATGCAGCCTGTACATCATCACAGCTCATTACATCACCGTGGTTGCCAACAACATTTATACGATTCTTCTTTCCACATTCTCAGTATCATTCTCCACAAAGCACACACACCATGCCCTCATGGAATGTATTACACATGCTGCCATGAAGGATACCCTTGAGCTTGGTACCATTCAGAAGACAATCGCTAGACTTGTAGAGATAATGACCATACAGACTACCTGGATTCCTGGATTCTGGCTTCAAGATATTTTATTATTCATGTTATAAACCAGAAAATTTTGGATTTTTTTTTTGTTCTCAGCACCTTCCGATAATGCCCGTCTCCCTGTCTCCCTGCTTTCGGCACCTTCCGATCATGCCTGTCAGAGCATACCAATTCAATCACCAAAAAAATCCGAGGAATGATTATGGCAATGGATCAGGAATCAGGCAGCATATCTACAAGAGCACATGTTGTATCAAACCCTTAATGTTGCATTCTTATGAAACAAACGGATTGCATTTGGCAGAAAAAGATTGTCGAGAACCACAGCATAGGGTATGTGGAATACAAAGGCCAGTGCCTGAACGATTAAAACTAAAACAATTACGGCGTGGGTGTGATGGGTTTTGCATCATCTTGTGAACTTTCAGTGGAACACATTTCTCATGCAAAGTACAAATTGAGGGGAGGTTTGTCCGAATCACTCGTTGTGCAATATTATTGGGTCTTTCAAGTTGACTGTATTTACACAAGTTACCAAAAAATACAAATCAAACTGAAACTGAGAATAGTTTGCATCTGAGACTGAAAACGAGAACAGTACTCGGTGGAGAACATCCGTCCACCTGACTGAACAGTTTACATTTTGTATGCCACTGATAGGCCAGATCTGGATCCGGACCTGAACCAAAATCGAATCGGCTTGTTCTTGTCACCGAACCAATTTATCCACCAGGTTTTGTAATAACTCGTCCACAACTTTTTTAAATATCATGCTACGTAACATTTTGGCCGCATCTCTCAATAGTGAAGAATCATTTAAAAAATTCTCATATTCGGATACGGTTTTGGATCTTCAACAAAATCGAATCAATTCTTCCTTGTCGCACATCCAACCTGTCCACCAAATTTCATTCAGATCCGTGCACAACTTTTTGAAATATCCTGCTCACAGACAACCAAACAAACAAACAAGCAGTCATAGACTGGTACTTACGAAATCGTCAACTTCACCTCTGACCTTGTCTAATAATAGCAGTCTCTGAAAAAGGTAGCGACGCAAACCAGAAGTTTCTACGATGATTCTGTACCAAACCATCAAAAATCGAATGTTTGACCTCACTGTGACCTTGACCTTTGACTGATTTTGACTAAAATCTAATTAGCGCTAGCCACCACCCTCCTGAATCACTACTATGTTTCATGCGACAGACAAGATAAACTTTGATGATTCTCTCAAGATTGGATGACAACAGATGGTGGAATTTGAATCTGGATGGCTAACAAGCTTCAACAAGACACTAACCAAGAAAGTGACCCTGATGACTTCGACCAAAAAGAGCATCAAGCTGGATGGAAGGCCAGCATATGATACCGATTTGATCTACACCCGAGTCATATGTCTCCCACAATACAGGGATATTGATATCAAGGATGTCCTCTCTTACGAACTGTCCCCTGTCCCAGCCTCCTTGTTTGATGAGAGCGGTGCGATGCGGGCTCAGTCGAAAGCAATCTGACGACAAAACTCCAAGTTGAGCAATCAAGTCGAATCCAAGGTGTTCCAGATGCTGTCATCATCGATGGATGCGCCATGTTGTGGACTGTACATTGGCCCACAAATGGTACGGTTGAGCATTATGTGATCAACTTCATGGGAACCATCAAATACCACCTGGAGTGTTGTGACGTATACCTGATTTTCGACAGGTACATCAAAATCAGCACGAAACAAATGACGAGATCCAGTCATGCAGGTCATGATTCAAGTCGAAAACATCAACTCAACTGACACACTTCAAGTGCAAAACGTTGTCCTAAATGTAGCCTACAACAAAGTACAACTGATCGATTTGATCTGTCAGTATCTGATGACCCACATTGTGGACAACCAGACCAAACTGGTGATCACCGGAAAAGATCCTACACCAGTGCAAGTATGGAACAATTCCACTCTCCAGACAGGATCTGAAAACACACCATGAAGAAGCAGATGTCATCATCATCCATCACTTAGTTAGAATTGTGTCAGGTGTTAGTGGTGACTCACACATCAAAGTGGTCTGCGACGATACAGATGTCTTTGTCCTGTTGATTCATTTCTACCTCAAGGAAAAGATGACTGTGGATGTCAGCATGGAGAGTCTGTGTGCTGGGAGGGCGAATGTAGACATTCGCCAAACAGCACTGAAACACAAAAGCATCGCCAAATATCTGCCTGCTGTACATGCTCTGACCGGATGCGATACTGTGTCATATTTGTTTGGCAGTGGAAAGGCCACAGCGCTGAAGGTACCAATGGGCGGACATCATCCCACCTTACTTGGTCAGCTGGAAGCAGACGAGGAAAAGATGATATTTCAGGCAACTACCTTCATTGCTGCCTGTTATGGTTCCAAAGTCGAACGTGATATGTCCACACACCGGTATCAGTTGTGGAAGTCTAAGATGGCCAACTCCAAGATGACCTCTGCTCCGAAATTGACGTTGTTGCCCCCATTGCATGATGCCTTTGTTCAACATGTACATCGCGCTCATCATCAAGTCATTATATGGAAATAGGCCACTCAGTCAGACCCTCCAAACTTGGATCCCATCAAGTATGAATGGAAAGAAGGTGAGGACGGTGCGACGTTGTGTCCAACCACACTTCCACCTGATGTGTCTGCTGCACCAGTCACCATTCTGCAGCTGATCAAGTGTGGATCCTCAACCAGCCGGCCATGTTCCACCGGGAGGTGTGGTTGTGTGGCAGCACAGATGTCATGTTCGATGTTTTGCGGTTGTAATGCTGGATCAGACTGTTGTAACCAACAGACAAGGGCAGTCGCTGCTAATCATGACGACGATGACGAAGATTGAACATAATTTGGAACCTTAACAAAGTTAATATTTGTTTGCCTAAAAATAAAAGGTAATTTCAAAATCATATACATGTTCATACTTACTTTAAGACATAACCCAAAGTCATAGCCAACTATTCACATGCATCCGGATATATTTGTGTAAAAATCGTATTCCAATATAATCATCAATTCATTGATCATTGCAAGTAAGTTACTTCAGCTGACATTGACTGTTATTGTATATTGTATTAATATTTGAGATTTCACAAAATTCAATTTTTTACTCAAAGTGATCAGTGGAATCGCAAAATAGCCATTTTTCATCTTAAAATGGTGGCCATCTTAAAAATATGAGACAGGTCTTATATATACACCTTCAATTTTATCATTATCGGATTCCTTGACCATGAAAACATCGTAGTAGACACCAAAATTGTGTTTGTAAGTGCGTTAGAAGTGAAGATATAGCCCAAAACATAATGTATCGAAAGTCGGTGGTGGCCATACTTTGTTTTTCGCCTCTCAAAAAAATTCCTCAAGGGTGCGAGTCTGGCACCTGCCTGATTCTGATTCAGGATAGCTCAGAGATGATGAATCAACCAAAAAAAAAAAATAAATAAAACTTCATAATGACGCCACAACATGCTTTTTCACATTTCCGCTGGACTGCCATGGTCCACCTTCGGTGGCAGAGGTAATAAAAAAAAAACAAGATGCTATTACCAACATGAAACACTTTTAATTTCCTTAGAAGAACATTCTTTGGTTTTCGTTAATGGCAATCTCTTCAGAATTATTCTTCCATTTAAAGTTGTCAGAATTCACTATACCCAGATACTCATACTCAGAAACTTGTTCCATATACTATTGTCATAGATAATGGAAGAATTACGGATTCCTATTAAGTGGAAAAAAAAAATAATCAAAAAACAAATGATGACTTCAATCAGTCAACAAACTTCTGAACTTCGTTCACATATCCACATGTATCCTTCAATATAGAAATCCACCAATTACTGGATCATCTGCATTATTGATGATACTATAATTGGGATTTTAACTGCCACAGTCACTTATGTACAAAGAAAAGGGAAAAGAACAAACAACACAACCTTGTGACGGACCTTGAATGAAAACCTAACACGTGATATGATACCATATTATTACACTTCACCCTTTGTGGTCTTTGTGTGGTATTACACTTCACCCTTTGAAACTTAACAGACTGATAGAGCTATTCAAAAGGTGGAAACCGATTGTTTGAGGTCAGTAGGTCAAATGGTCAAGGTAATATAAAATCATAATTTTTCACCCGCTTGAAATTTGAACAGCCTTTGCCATATTGGAGCAGTGAATTGGTTGGCCAATCAAAAGCTAGAAGCTTGTTGTTTTTGAGGTCTCAGGTCGTATAAAATCGTCAGTTTTAATCAGATTGATTTGAAATCTGAAGAGGGTTTGCACGTTTGGTCAGTGATTGGTTAACCAATCAAAACCAAGTAGCCTGTTATTTTTTAGGTCGAAAGGTCAAGGGGTCAAAGGTCAAGATCACATAAAATCGTCAGCTTTCATCTGATCGATTTGAAATTTGAACATCATTTGCATAATGGCTCACTGAATTTTCTTCACTAAAAGTCAAAACGATTGATTTATCTGTTTTGACGTGTCGATGGTTTCCAAGACAACAATTTCACCCCATTATCATGAAACAAATAATCACTCGTGTAAAATGCTTGATAGATAAAATTGTTGAAATTGCCACATTACTGTTTCCATGGCAACTATTTTTATTTAGGATTTCGCAACCATTGTGCTAAACACGACATCTTTCTTGTTTATCTGTCAGTCTCCTACAGGTCACAATTCTAAACAGATCTTCACAAAACCTAACCAACTGATAGAGCTACTCAAAAGATGGAAAGGTATTATTGAGGTCAATAGGTCAAAGACCAAGGTCACATCAATCGTCAATCTGTCTGTTTGATTCATCGACGTACCCATATGTGTATGTCTATTAATTACGTACCGTTTGAAAATTAGTCGGAACATGAGTACGTGTGTTAATTACGCCTATTAATAATGTACTATTGGAACGTACATTTATCATTTTCGATCCCTTTAGATCCACTTAGACCTCTTTAGACCCCTTAAGACCTTTACACCCTTTAGACCACTTTGAGTCCTTGACCTTTCAGACCCTTTAATACCTTTTAGACCCCTTAAGACCCTTTTATATGTATTTAGACCCTTTAAGACCTTTACACCATTTAGATCACTTTGACCCCTTGACCCTTGGCCCTTCAGACTCTTTGAACCTCAGACCCTCTTTATATTTTGACACTTTTGAACCCTTTAGATTCCTTCCACCCTAAAGACCCCTTAGACTCTAAAGACGCCTAACTACTGTTGGAACATACCCTTTAGCTGCATTTCGATCCCTTCAGACCCTTTAAAACCCTAACACCATTTTAGACCCCAACTACTATTGGAAAATACTGTTACGGATTTCAGAATCCGATCCGATGAATGGATACAAACATCCAGGTCCTCAGGCAGTTATTTCCCTAAATGCATGTCCAGGATAGACCTATCCCCATGTCTGGTGGGATTCTAACTGTGATGCGTTGAGAAGGGTAAAGAATAGATTCTCTCTTGTTGACGCTTTATGATCGCTTCACATTTTCGCTCGGTAATTCCGGCAAATGGCTGCTTTCTGTCGTTCATCCAGCACCACAGACGTGGTGCCGTGGGCCGGGAATGATCGCTGGGCTGGCGGGTTGTCACGGGCAATGACAGCGAAAGGGCGGGATGGATTTGGCTGGCGTCTGCTGGAGGCTCCCGCCAGACGGGCCGCCTACAAAAGAGGACGAGAGGACCGTTTTTTTCCAGTCACTTGGTGATAGCTGGTTGTGGTTCTGACAGCTTTGAGAGTCAGTTAGCGACAGCTGGGCAATGGCTATTGTCGGTTCCAGTCAGACGGTTGCTTCGTCATTTCCAGTCAGACGGTTGCTTCGTCGGTTCCAGTCAGAAGGTTGCTGAGCTGGCAACAGTTGGTGACGGCCTTGCAGCCTTACAGTTTCTCACAGCTCCTAACAGCTGTCTGTCGGTTGTGGCTCTTGGTGGCTCTTGACGGTGGGTGACACCCAGACCGTTGATGCTGGTTCTGCTCAAGATCTGCTCTTGGCATACCTGATTCTTGGGGGTGACGTTGATTGATGTTCGAGCCTGTTTGCGAGTGGGTGCACGGCAAGGCTGGGCGCTGGCAATGGACAAGGCACGCTCACACATTTCAGGACGTTTTATTTGACGTATGACGACTTCTATTTAGTGAGTGAGACTGGATTTCTCGTCCCCTCTTAATGATCGGCTGGGTACCCTTGTCTCATGTTTAATTGTCAAGTAAGGCATCGTGATAAGCATCTGCTCTTTGTCTCTTTTTCTATCAGTGCCTGATTAATTATTCATTTGCTTGCGATCATTTTGATTGATTTGGCCTGATTAATTATTATTTGCTTGCGATTATTTTGATTGATTTGGAATTTATTTATTTTTACCACATGGAAATAAAAAGTTCTCTTTATTTTTATGTTTTTTTCTTATTATTAAATTCCTTTGCTGATGTTCAAACCTGTCCATGCTTGTCCTTTCCATCCATTTATCCAGCATTGTCTGAACCTCGATAGACTGGGAGGTAATTACCAAACGAATTCACCTGTAATAGTCGGCACACCAGTAGTTAAACGCTTGGACGCCATAATTAAGATCTAATCAAGATAAGATTGGTGCTTTGCCGAGGGCATGCTCCCATTCAGGAAACTATGTGACCTCCAGTTAAACAGAATAATTAGATGGTGAATACTGGAACTCGTAGTTAACTGATTGGCGTTCGTGGTTCTAAAGCAACCCACCGTACCACAAAGTTAATGGTGAAAGGTGGCCCCCAGGTCCGGCTCTTCCGAGGACAAACGGGGATTAACGACCTCATAAAACACTTGGTACCCATAGCTGTAACAATACCATTTAGACCTGTCTGGACCTCTTAGATCTTTAGACCACGAAGACCCTTCAAACCTTTACACCCTCGAGGGATGTTAGACTTCTTTCGATGCACAACACACAAACATCTATAGAGAAACTTTTTTTTTTCCAGAAAGCAAAGTGCAACCTCCACCCACCCCGAGAGTGGGTGGAGATTGTAGGGTGCTCTGCAACGTAGGAGGGTACTCTGCTGGTTTGAATAGAAATTGCATATTGGGTCACTGAATTGGTTCACCAATCAAAACCTGGAAACGTATTGTTTTTCAGGTCAAAATCGCAAAGGGTCAAAAGGTTAAAGTCACGTATTTTTTTCATCCCATAAACTTTCATCCATGTTCATCCCATTAACTTGAAATTTCAACAGGTTTTGCATATTGGGTCATAGACCTGGTTCACCAAAATTCAGAACGATCGATTTAGCCGTTTTGACATGTGAACAGTTTCCGTTACAATAATTCCATCCCATTACAATGAAATGGGACTTTTGTGAATTTATTATTACTCTATAGTCTATACCGTAATAGTTTTTCAATATGTCAAGATCAATACATCAACTTATTTGAACGTTTGTGTAGTACAGGTGAGTAAAATTTAGTCAAAATCAGTCAAAGGTCAAGGTCAATGCCATCTGAAACATGTAAAACAACTATTAGGCCACACTCAGAAAATGTATCAACAAGCAATCATGAAAAACACTTGAAGAGGTCAAATTTTCAAAATTGAGGTGTGCAGTCAGTCTGGGGTTTGGAAGTTTAACCAGGAGGCATTTATGGAAGAACAATTGCATCCTAGAGTACATAGGGAGGTCGAAGAATCAAGAAAGCAGAGGGAGCGATATCAGAGAACAGATGGTAAAAAACAGAGACCACCGACCTGATTATGCACATTCACAAAAAGACTATTATCTGAATTCCGAATCTTGTCTTTTAACATCTCCCCAAGAGAGTCATTGTCAAGTTGGAAATCAAGAACATCAAAGAAACAACAAAAAATCATTCCGATTATCAACAAAGTCCTCAATGCAATTTGTTATTCGTCTCTTTCATTTGTTTTTGTATCGAATCATCGTTTGCATTTTCTGCCAAGCAGCATGCAAAAGTGTCTCCTTTAAAATCCCGTTATGGCTTTTATTTATAATGTGTTTCAGACTTTTTAGATCCTCGTGGAGGATCTCTAAGTCTTACTCACGTTGTTGTTCTTCATCTTCTTGTGGACTTTTTTGTTTCACAGACTACAGTTTTCATCGAAACTTCCTGAAACTTGGCATACTAGTGCATGCCCGTAGGTGCATGCCCGTACGTGCGTGGCCGTACGTGCAAACAAAACAAAAAAAATTCAAACTGCGTGCCAGAAACAACCGCACAGGCCGTTCCTTCGCTCTCACGTGCCCGTACGTGCATGCCCGTACCCGTTTCTTCTGCACAACGCCTTGCCTCGCGTTCAATGTTGTCTGCTAAGCGAGCAGTTCGTTCTTCATCCGTTTCTTCTGCACGATGCCTTGCCTCGCGTTCAATGTTGTCTGCCAAGCGAGCAGTTCGTTCTTCATCCGTTTCAGCTGCATGACGCCTTGCCTCGCGTTCAATGTTGTCTGCCAAGCGAGCAGTTCGTTCTTCATCCGTTTCAGCTGCACGAAGCCTTGCCACGAAGTTTCAATTAGATCAGACCAGTGGTCTCACACACACACACACACACACACACACACACACACACACACACACACACACACACACACACACACACACACACACACACACACACACACACACAGCTGGAATTATAGATAGACTAGTACATGACCATACGTGCGTGGCCGTACGTGCAAAAAAAACAAAAGAAACAACTTTCAAACCGCGAGTCATAAACAACAACCACACAGGCTGTTCCTTCGCTCTCGCGTGCCCGTACATGCGTGCCAACCAATATATATATATATATATATATATATATATATATATATATATATATATATATATATATATATATATATATATATATATATATATATATATATACACACACAGTATATTTCAAACAGGCACACAGGCCGTTCCTTCGCTCTCGTAAACGACGACTGGATTGGGGCATTGTGTTTATCTATAAATGCGCATAAGAAATCGACAAATTATTATAATACACGAAGTCATCATTATCCGGAAGTCCGTACGTTGTAACCCGTAATGGGGAACGTGGCTGAGGTTCCCTTCCCCCATCGGCCACGCCTACGCAGCAACGTGTCTTGTCATTGGTTGGTAAATCAATGGCCATAACTTGGGAAACACTTGTCCGATTAATATCAAACCTTGAAAAGGAACATCCTCAGGTCCCCAGCAATATAGCTGGCAAGTTTCAATTAGATCAGACTGGTGGTTGTCACGAAACAGCAGTCACACACACACACACACACACACACACACACACACACACACACACACACACACACACACACACACACACACACACACACACACACACACTGCTGGAATTATAGATCGATATATGTAAAAAATACCCTGCGCAGACAGAAACCATCTCCGATTTTGAAAATTCCTCCAAGAAAAAAGTTATGACGTCAAAATATCTCCGCTAATGGAAATCGCCTAAAAAATTATCTCCGAAACTAGGCAAGCTTTTTGAATTCTGTTTGAGGGAATCGTACAGGGCATTATCAGAGATTAATTACCGCACACATGATACATCACTATGACGTCATATCAATTTTTTTATGATGTCATTCGTATTTTTTGACATTTTTTGTTTCACAACCCAGAGTTTTCATCGGATCTTCGTGAAACTTGCCATGTATGTGCAGAAAGCCCACGCGCAGGCAGGAACCATCTCCGATTTTGGAAATTCTTCCTCGAAAAAAAGTTGACGTCATAATATCACCGCTAATGTAAATCGCCAATACCATTATCTCCGAAACTAGCCAAGCTGTTTGAATTTTGTTTGGGGGAATCAAGCCGAGCATTAGCACAGATAATTTATCGCAAACCTGATATATCACAATGGCGTTGTATTCGTTTTTATGACGTCATCATTAAGAGGACGAGGATCTTAGCTCATTCGAACTTGTTTCTTTTTCTTTAGCAAGTCCTACAGCTCCTTGGAAATCATTGGCTTATTGTTCGGATACATTTTAACAACATTATATGGGATGACAAGATCAACACACAACTTAATGTACTCAGAGGTAACTATCACCATGTCATCCACTAATTAAGCTGGATTCAGAATTATGGCACACCCTCGTCTGCACAATCAAAACAAGCTTGCAGTTCCTTGGTAGTGTCAATGCTCCAAACACGCTGATCCTTTATTACTGTTTTATGTTTAGATAAGGAAAGCTGAGGTTAATGCTTGGCGAACTTGGTTCCATTGTTACATGTGAAGACGTTTAGTTTGAAATCAGGAATTCCATTGCGATCTGGATATTTCCAATTTGTTTATTATTACATTCAGCATAATTCGTTCAGCCATCCAAACCATCCTCTCGGCTCGATGATCAAGAGTCTGGTGCTTGTCTGTAGGCATGGTTCCGTTGGGCTTTCCTACATGGCGTGATTTAGCCTTCTGAATGCCCATGGGCTGTTCCACCCCCAGCCATGTGACAAACCAATGGTTACTTCAAAAATAATGTAGCTGGTGAATTATGTGTTATTTAATTGAGTGAAGCATCAAAATGATTTCATGACTAATATTTTAGAAACTTCATGCAGTGTGGGTTCCCACTCAGACCTAGTGCAGCCGCTTTTTACATGACCTTGGAGGTGATAAAATCAATGCCCTCCACATCTTTGGCGTACCTCGGCAGGAGGCTGAGTCCCCAGATCTACTCCCATATCTTTAGGCAGGTTAGTGAACTCTCAGTTTTCTCTTGCCTCACTTCTGGACTCGCTTTCCTCCAATTAGTCCCTCTATTTGGGCACAAATTTACATTGTCTGTATTCTCCAAGACAACACCAGTGGATTATTCACGCCTTGAGAGGCAAAATGCTTTTCCTGTTTCATCGAGCAATGACGTGCCTATACTTTTGAGTGAAGGGCTTCAAGTGCAGCAGTTAGAAAAGTTGCGTTGTGATTGATGATGCCCGATGCAAGTTGTATCACATTCTAATAAATGAGCCAACGCATGCTCTGCATCTCTGGTCGATGTTAAGGTCTTCTCTAAACTTTAGATGCTGTATAAAAATGATTATGCAGATGAAAGGAAAAGGAAGAGGGTAGAGATGGTGAATACGTTGTTCTTATTTCTGCTAAAAGATTCCCAAATGGAATTGGCATCCAGGAAATGTTATGCCGGGTAGCCTTGATGTCTTTCTCAAACAATTCACAAATATATTTTTGATAGTTGCACCAATGTCTTCAACATAGTCATCACCATCATCGTATACGTACACCATTGTTGGAAGCTATGATTCACTTGTAAGCTTAATTTAGCTATAGCAATCATTCAGCATTACAAAGTGATGAAGCAAGACCAAATTATATCCGGAAATGACCTTAACAACAGTCTCAGGTGGCTTGAAACACGGAATTATACAAAAGGAGTTGATGATTCATTCATCGGGTGTTTCCTCGAGTCCCCCTCCCAACTACCGAACACTGAAAATACCGTAAACGTGATCCATGTTCATCAAATATAATCAGTATGTTTCGGTCGTTAAAATTGAAATCTTCTGGTCTTTTCACGGCGACAACTGTTCTTTCTTCTCTGTACCTAAGAACATGATTTCTGAATCTGATAAATAATCCATTCGTTTCAAGGTTCTTCCCATTCCTGTCACCAGTGGGAATGCAGACTTGACAAACCTCTCCAAAGACTTCCCCCTTGTCTGTCACGAAATACTAGTATTCACAGCTGTCCATCTTGGTGACAACTCTCTTCTTCATTTTGCCAATGCTAATACACTTTGACTGATGTTTCGAAGCAGCCTCGTGGCATGACTGGCCTTGCTATTTTGACACCTGTTCAATGCACATCCAATATCACGTCCCTTTTGAACGGTGTAAGATCGTTTATTGGAGACATTTTACAGTTGTGCTGCTCCCGTTACTTTATTATAGTGCAGTATGGTTCACCTGTCACATTATACGGTCAACCTAGTTTCCCTGTCTACCTTCAAATCTGAATTGAATGTCCAAGCAATGCAGCTGCTTCTTATATTGCTTCTGCTTCTCATTAGTTCAAAGTAGAACCGATTGTTGCGTGTCCATGTTTGCAACAAATGAGCTTGGTGGACATTAGAACGACCTGCCAATTGCTGCCCGGCAAAGTTGTTGGATCGATTTTGCAACGACTCTTTTGTAACTATGTCTATCACAACTGCTGTGGTGTAATCACACCTCCTTAATTTCATCAAAGTCCTTCTTGTTACACCTTACCCATGCAGTCCTAGCACTCTGAGCACTGACTCCGCACTGTCGAAGTGACACTCATTCTTGGAAACTGTCAAAGCAAAGGCACTTTCATGGCTTGTTTGTGCTTTCAGCTGCCCTCATTTCCTTTCTGATAAAGACATCCTCAAAATGTCAGCTGGAAGCAGGTGTGTGAGAGATGGATCCCATGCCATTTGCATACAACAGCTAATTGCAATCCTTAATGGATGTAAGGTTCAACATCGCACGTGGGAATGCTTGTCGAGTCAGGTAGGTATTGATGGTGTCTGTATATTTTTGCAGGTTCAGTTCTGATGCTATTATTTAAAATGCTGCCAATAATGTGGTTTTGATATCTACATTTAATCACACCAAGAGTTTTCAATGTAGATTGAGGTGGGGGTCATATTCCTCCCTTGTATTTTGTTACGAAAATGGTGATTTTTCACTTATGTGGTTCCTATTTATTATTAGTTGTTGGTCTGTTGCGTGCCGGGACATTTCAACATGCATTTGGATGAAACGCTCTATGTTCGGTTCAAATTGACCTTGGGTTGAACCAACCGACTGTTCGGATGACTGGTTTAAGGGGGAGCTGAGGGTAGAACATTGGTGGAGGGAATTTTAGGAGATGCCCCAGCAAGAGGAGGAGTATCGGCATGGGGATTCAAGAGAAAGTGCGGTGGAATCTGAGAGTGGTTAGAAGGTTCCTGGTGAAGAAACGTTGCTAATACAGGACTTTGGGAATGGGTCGTACCTTTCTTCCATACTTTATTGATCACTCAGTTGTTCCAGTACATAGTGGTACATGTTCAGTCTTGTATGGGGTCCAAAGTGCAATGGCATTGGATTTAAATTGGTGGCACGCATCCTGAGCGTATGTCATATCATTGGTACGTCATGGGACCTGATGCTTTGACACTGTTTCAGTCGCTCTCCATAGGTCCACATCACTGCCGTGCCACTCTGCGTGCTGTGGACATCATCGGGTCTCTCCTTGCTGTGCCTATGAGTCATCGGCCCAGCAGTTCCTCAAGCGGTCTTGGATAGATACGGTCACATCCCCTCAACTTTCTTCCTGGAACTTGCTCCATGCTTTCAGAACCTTCCTATCATGCCTATTCTGTCTTGTTATTCTCCTCCATTTGCTTTCATTCCTTTGCCTTGTTCATTAGCTTCCCCTGCTGGCCCATAGCATTATAGCTAGTTACTCATTGGTTATTATTAACCTCTGCCATCGAAGATGGATGGAGGTTACTGTTTTCACCCCTTTCTGTTTGTTTGTTTGTTTGTTTGTTTGTTAACAGTATTACGGAAAAACTCCTCGACGGATTTCAACGAAACTTGGTGGGGGGGTTAGGTCTGGTCCAAGGATCATGCCATAAGATTTTGGACTTGGTCCAAAATCCAATATGGCCGTTATGGCGGCCGTTTTGAAAAAATATTTGATTTTTTTTTTTTTTTTTGCATTTCTACATGTTTTAAGTGATTTCCAACCCCCCCCCCAAAAAAAATTGTTAGAGAAAAAAAAAATTGCAAATTTTTTTCCAACTAAATTTCGATTTTTTTTTTTTTTTTGCATTTCTCCGTGTTACAAGTGATTTCCAACAAAAAAAAACATGCCAAAATTATAATTGCGGCTGATTTTGGAACTTCAGGTGGATATACCCACATAAAATCAATTTCTGTCTCAAGGAATCGAGTTATAACGAATGAATTGAGGATGTAAAAGTTAAAAGTAAAAGGGAAAGTTGCAAACTATAACTCTGTGAGCACTGTTGACGTCAAATTGAATGAATGGGATATCGGGTTCACTTGAGTGACCCAGCAGTATTGGCGGCGGAGGTTTTGCACTCCACCGAGTGCTCCCCCTCTAGTTACCTCTGCCATGGAGGTGGGCAGAGGTTATGTATTCACCCCTGTCTGTCTGTTTCTTTGTCTGTGAACAGGATATCTCAAAAATTTGTGGACGGATTCAGACAAACTTTTGTGGACATGTTGTGTGTGTGATAAGGATGAAATGATTCGATTTTGGTGAAGATCCAGATCTGGATACTGGAATTTTAAAAATGATTCCTCACCATTGTGAGATCGGGCCAAAAATGATATTCAGGTACTGTATAGTATGATATCTCAAAAAGTTGTGGACAGATTCAGACAAAATTTGGTGGATGCGTTGGATGTGTGACAAGGACGAATTGATTCAATTTTGGTGAAGATTCGAATCCGGATATGGATATGAGAATTTTAAAGTGATTTTTCACCATTGAGAGATGGGACCAAAAACGAGATACAGCCGAATATCTAAAAGCATTGTTGACGAGTGATGCCAAAACTAGGTAGATGAGTTGGTTAGGTGACAGGAATAATCCAATTCGATTTTGGTTCAGGTCCAGATCAAGATCCGGCCTTTCAGTGGGATGAAAAACGTGAACTGTTCAGCTTAGTGGGGGTACGTGCTCGACAGAGTGCCGGTCTACTCTTGTAATACAGTGGTGTACTCACAAACTGGAAGGGGTGACAGTACCTTTCTTTAAATACAAGATCAAGGCTCATGAAATATAAAGATGACATCGGGTAAAAGGAAACAAACTAAGGGGCATTGTGGCCACGTTTGGACTTCAAAAACAAAGGGATGAACGGACAGAAAAATAGGAGAGAAAGGAGGGAAGGAAACCCAGTAGCCTGCACTTAAGAGGGTTGGGTTAGGTTGGATTAATGAGGGTAGAACAGATCATGGGGAGGAAACAATGATAATATGAGCTGGTGGTATACTGACAGCTTGAAGCAAAAGAGGGAACAGTGGGACTGAACATCTTCTGGAAGGTAGTTCTCACCTAAAGAGAAACAAAAGAGTGGAGGTGTGCAGTGATCCTGGATTTTGGGCATTTCACAATCGTCGGGCAAGTTTGTTTTACCCGACTGACCGCATGAACTCGGGTGTAGCTTTGTTTGAAAGTTTAGTTACGCCCTTTGCTGGATGAATAGTAGCACCACTTCGATGAAAGAGGTGCAACACGTTCAGGCACTTTGTGCGGGTGTCTGGACAAGTAATCAGTTGAGTGTTTGAAACCAACTCAGGGATTACAATCGCATTCCTCAATCAAAATCCCTCCATTGGATTTGTGATTATGTTGCATAGGACTTTAATGTAGCATAAGATTTTAACCATATCTTCTTTTCTTTAGGGTCTAAAAGACCCCGGCAGGGTCTTCCACATGCGATTAATTACATGAGAGAGTTTTCCAATTACTTTTGCAGAGTATGACATCTGAAAATCACTTGCGCAACAGAATATCAGAACACTACCAATTGTTGCCTATGCCACCGAATGTGAAGGAGGTTATGTTTTCACCCTTCTCTGGCTGTTTATTTGACTCTTTGTTTGTTTGTCTGTCTGTGTGCAGGATATCTCAAAAAGTTGTAGACGGATTCGAATGAAACTCGGTGGACAAGTTGGGTGAGTGACCACGATGAATTGATTCAATTTTGGTGAAGATCTGAATCCTGATCTGGATACGATAATTATTTAATTTACAAAGTGATTCTTAACCATTGAGAGATCGGGCCAAAAATGACGTAGTACTGTATAGCATGATATCTCAAGAAGGTAATGGACCTGATATGTTCTCATGGATCAGGCATTACATGGCAGAGGTATACGCTCTACCGAGTGCCCTTCGAGTTTCAATACGAGTTCCCTTACAAGGAACCCTGAGGCAGCGGAAGTCATTATCGGCTCACCAAAGGCTGTACAATGGTTGCTAACATATTGTGATGTATCCATGCTATTATATTGTGTCCATGCTGCCATTTTTTAATGTTTACCAGCGAACAAGAAATCAGCACATACAATTTTAAAGTCTTTGGTATGACTCAACCAGGGTTTGAATCACCAAATCCCCAGTCAGAGCAGACACTCAAACCATGACACCACCAAATCTGGGTTATAAGTGTTGTGAGGTACAGCTTTATGGGGGGGAGACACTGGTGTGTGTGTGTGTGTGTGTGTGTGTGTGTGTGTGTGTGTGTGTGTGTGTGTGTGTGTGTGTGTGTGTGTGTGTGTGTGTGTGTGTGTGTGTGTGTGTGTGTGTGTGTGTGTGTGTGTGTGTGTGTGTGTGTGTGTGTGTGATCGATCATTTGGAGAGCTGTTGGGCTGAAGGAGTGGAAACATCAATGAAGAACGGAGCCCAGCTGATGAACCAGAGAGTCATAAAAACAGACAATTGCTTTCAAGTGTGAAAAGTTCTGACTGCAGACATACAATTATTTTACTCGTTTGCATTACTGTTCAATCAATAACACGATAACGTGTTTTCCCTGACATGAAACCGCAGGAGGAGGTCATTTGGCCCATCAAGCATACACAATGGTTGCCAACCTATGGTTGTTTGTCCATGCGCTATCCTTTCGTAAATACTGGGTATCAAGAAAGTAATCAGCACGTACCATTTTTAGAGTCGTTGGTGTGACTCAGCCGGGGTTCAGACTATCGACCTCCCAGACTGAGAGAGAACACTCAAATGATTACACCACCAGGTCTGATAAACAAAAGCTTTTCTGCTTTTGTGTAACTTAGTAACTTCTGCCAAAGAGTCAGTGTATACATTTGCTTGGTTAATGGATACAACAGTAGGTGACACTTAACACAGAATGCTGAGCTTCCACTGGATATCTCATGCAATGCACATCGATGAGTCAATAAGACAAAGGTTTAAAAAAAAAATTTTGCCCTTATCATTCATCACATAAACAACTCGTGGTATTTTGCTTCCAAATAATCCCAAAACCTCTCCACGAAGGTCTTCGAGACTTCGACTGTTTAATAATCTCAATGGAATACCAGTGATAAACATCGCTTTGGCTGCGTGTGAAACCCTTCTGGCTTCACACCCTTAACCTCTCCATCATTTTAGATTCAAACATCATAATTAGATAAGAAAATTGTAGCAGAGATCGAGGCTCATGAAAGAGCTGAACCTTTATAGGGATGTTGATAGGACTTTTAGGTAGTTTGAGCATTGATGGGTGATTGTGTGCATGTGTATGGAGTGCTGTTGGTGGGGGTCTTGTGAAGGGGTGTTGTGTGGTTGATTGGTTGATGTATGTTTTTAACCAAGCCCATGCCCCCCCCTCCCATGCCTGGTGTTGGATCAGTGGTTAGGGTGGTGGCTTGGGATCCTAGGGTCCTGAGTTCAAGCCCCGTTGGCCACTGAATTAATGCACCAGGGGGTTGACTCAGCCTGTTATCCTTCCGAGGTCGGCAAATTGAGTATCACCTTGCTGGGATAATCGAGCTATTCGAGTATCCTGCGACGGAGTGGCGACCCGTCCAGGATTGTGCCCAATAGCCCAGAAAACTGCTTCGGCAGCACCAACACTCTCTGTACAGAGTATGGTTCCAATTATTATTATTATTATTATTATTATTATTATTATTATTATGCCCCCTCCCCTAAGGGGAAGAAGAAAAAGAAGAAAAAAAATTGTTTTTTTTAAAACTACCAAAACTTTAAAAAATAAAAAATAATTATTTATTCAATTAATTTCAAAAACTTTCATTTTCTTCCTTGGATCTTGTGTACATAAATTAGTATGGTGTTCACGCAGGCATGATGGGCCGAATGGCCTCTACTTGTGTTAAATTTCCTTGTATTTATGGCTGGTCAAAAATGGTGAAGGTTATAAGAAATAGATCTGGATTGTATGAATAATGTTGAATATATTCCACCAACTTCAGAACCTTTACAATATCAGTCGTTCTATTGGTTGCATAGGGTCATCGGTTGTTAAGCTAAAACAAGATATCTACGGGTGGGTGAGACACAACGCAATATTGCCAAAGGCCCGGGTGACAGGCAGTGCTGCCTTGTGACTGGGCTGATGATAGGTCACCATTCCTGGCATGATCACCCTTTTGACCTCTTCGTGGCCATGGCCGTCACTTATCTTACCAAGGAAATAGCATGCGATCACCTGCCGGGCCATGAGGAGGGGTTATTACAAGAACATACCTCACAGATCACATGCTCTCTGATTGGACCTTGGATTTGTGACGTTAGGTTAATGACATCGTTGTTTGGAATTTACAGTTTTTCCAAAGCGCAGTGTGTGAAGAGGCTCGTTTGTGTTCGTTGAAGCATTGCTTTCCTGATGGATAATGCATCGATTTTTTGACAATTGAAAATGACTCATTATTATACACAACCGTGGCAACGACAATTCAAGACTAAAATAATGACAGTCATAGAATATCTACATTAACATGACAAAAGCAGCAGGCCAAGTAGGCCTGACCTTCATTGGTCACCAGAATTGGGATGTTTTCCCACAATAAATCGACAACAAATATACTTTTAAATGCTTCAAACTGTTATGTGTGAATTCTGCAATAGCTCTAATATGTTTTGCAGTCTATAGTATACAAGCTGCTACTTTTGAAAAACTACAGTGGAAACTAACAGGTAGAGTGACCTTTATGATGTGAAAAGATATTTGCATCAGAGGTTTTCTTTCATCAAGAGAAGCCGCAATGATTGAGCAGTGAGTCTTTCATTGAGAAACCATGATTGCATACGTCATACCGGCTAATAAACAGGGAGTGATAAAGAAGGGGTCTGCTTATACGAATGCAACTTTCAACTAGAACGGCACTTGGGAGAATGCATACCTCCGCCACGCTGAACGGTTTACGTTTTGTTTCCCGCTGATGGGCCAGATCTGCACCCGAACCTTAACCAAAATCGAATCGGCTTGTTCTTGTCACCGACACAACTCATCCACAACCTTTTGAGACATAATGTTACATATCATTTTTGGTCCTTTCTCTCAATATTGAAGAATCACTGAAAAAAAAAATTCTTGTATTAAGATCCAGATTTAGGTATTCACCAAAATCTAATCGATTTTTCAAACACCCAATCTGTCCACCAAATTTCGACCGAATACATCCGTAAGTTTTTGAGATACCATGCTATATATATTTTTTGGCCCAATATCTCAATGGTGAAGAATCACTTAATAAATACGAGTAACCAGATCCGGATCTTCACCAAAATGCCAGAGGTCAACAACACCTCAGATTTTCTCTCATCTCTCTTCCTATTCTACCATTCCATGGAATGATCCTGATGGAACATGTTATGTTAACTGAAGTAGGTTGGGTAAGCCAGACAGAATCAGTGTAAGTTCTGCTCTTTGTCTCTTTGCTGCATGAATGTGTCACTGTACATTATTTGCAGCACCACATGAATATGTCTATGTTGTATGTCTATGTTGTACGAATACCCCCTGTGAATAAAGCCCTTTTCTTGACTGTGCCACATGCTTTTCCTCATGCTTCCTTATCAATAAACCCAATGTCAATTCAGTATTATTATCTGGGAAGTTTTACGCCACATGATTTGCTCTCATTAGCCAGCGTACACTCACTGTATCGTTCGTCAGTAATCCGAGTGTGCGCTGAGGGCATGGAGCTCAGTTAATCTCAGTAGCTCCAAGGTAAACTGTGTTCGACAGATAACCCTGTTAAGCCGCTGTCACACCTTGACGTTTTAGCCAGCGTATGGCAACGTATCAAAATGTATGTAAAACGATGGCGTACGCTGAACTATTGATGTTTTTTTTTTTAATTTTTGGGCGTATAATAACGTGTTGGACGTATACATAACTGATTAGTAACGTACACAGAACGTTTTAATCACATATAGATAACTTATACCAACGAATGCTGAGCGTGTTGTCGGCGTTCACAACCTCTGCCCAACGATAGTCTAACTTATGCATAGCACGTGAGTGTATCGCCGACGATCATGTGGCGTAGGCTATTCATAGGCTGCGGTTCGACAATTCAAATCATAACCGCACGAGACATCGAAGTGTGAAGCCTGTCACACCTTGACGTTTTAGCCAGCGTATGCCGACGTATGAAAAATTTGCCGAACCAAGCTGGCACATGTTGAATACGTTATGGGTAAGTTTTGTATACGTTAAGAGCATGCTGGCATACGTCGTAGTACGCTGGCATACGTCGAAGTACGTTGGCATATGTCGAGAAATTTTCAGCATGTTGAAAATTTCGACGTACTCGACGTACGACACACATTCCGCATACGCTGGCATAAGTTGTGGGCACGCGACGCGATCGTTGACACACGTTACTTGTACGTTACTCATAAGTCGAAACACGTCAAGGTAATGGTTAGCGTCAGTGTTCCAGACTCCCTGGTTTTTTTATTTTTATTTTTATTCGGTATGACAGTTATGATTTAAATAGTTGAGCGGCAGCCTTTTAATTATATTATATTATAACCGCACTAGAAATCGAAGTGTCAACATGACCGTCGAACCGAAGAAAAAAATAAAAAAACAGGGAGTCTGGAACACTGACGCTAATCATTACCTCGACGTGTTTCGACTTATGAGTAACTTACAAGTAACGTGTGTCGACGTGTGTCAACGATCGCGTAACATGCCTACAACTTATGGCCAGCAATATGTGGAACATGTGAGTCATACGCTGGCATACGTCGGGAAATTTCAAGCATGGAAAATTTGTCTAACACCTCGGCGAACTACGACGTATGCCAGTGTACCCTTAACATATACAAACTTACCCATAACGTATTCGACGTGTGCCAGCGTTTCAGCACAATTGTGCACACGTCAGGCATACATTGGCTAAATGGTCAAGGTGTGACAGGGCCTTTAGCGTTGACAGTTAATTGACGTTTAAGGTTGCTTAGCAACCCGCTGGGCTGCGGATTTTTCCACTGCATGCCGGCCTACAGGCTGAGTGGCTGATGACAAAAGTTGCACAAAGAAGGATAAGCTACTGACTCCTTTAATGTGGAAATTGGAGAAAGGGGATTAGTTGGTTGGTCAGCCTATACCCTTGAAAAAATCTCAGCCTGACAAGTAGAGACAGAACAAAAGTTTTGCAGGAGTGGTCATCGGCAGCTGAAGAGGTGTCGGCATGACTTTGGTTTAAAAGAGAAGACTCTGACTGGTCATTGGGAAACAGGCCCGTAGCCAGGGCTCAGTATTCAGGGGGGCATATGAACTGGATGGGGGGGGGGGCACAATTATTATATTTAATATTTTTGATAACCCGGTATGCTATTGTATTCATGCAGCATTGACGCATCTACACTGAGGTTGCCGTCGCATACTATCCAAATTGATCTCAGCTGGATTTAATATGTTCGGATGTTTTTGGCCTAAAATTATTTGAATGCAGGAGAGCCGCAACAAACTGGCACATTCAAAATGAAAATATTCAATGATTAGACAATTGGCACCAATTCAGGTGAACTTATACAAGGTGTTGTCAAGAATTGGCATTAGAGAATTAATATACCAGAGATACAATGACTAAACGGGGGGGTTGGCACCGGAATCAGTGCACTTTGAAATAAGATACAGTAGGCTATGACCTGCGATCATCACGTTAAACTATCAACAGCAAATACGACCAGCCTGAAGATACCACAAGGTCCGCATTTAAAGCAGTCAATTACACAGAGGTAAGGTTATGCACAAAGCACTAGATATGGGATATGCAAAGCACCAAACACAACATTTAACTTAAACATCAGAAGTACAAAGCAGTAGACCACGGCGGGTGCTGACCACAACCACAACCACACACGCATCACCAGCAGTCACACACATACACACAATCTGAACCCCTCGTATAGTTTTTATACCACTGTACTCACTGTCAGAAGAGCTGCAGGCGACGTGTCTCGGTGTGGAACCTTCTGAGGACCTTCTCCTTCCATTCATTCAGGCATTTACGTGTGAGGTCTCTCTCGAAGGCCAGCTGTACCAGTTGTGCCTTGCGTGCATGGACCGTCGATGGTCAGTGAAGACATTCCTCAATGTTGAGAATGAGTTTTCACACATGGCAGTGGACGCACCAAATGTTAGTCCAAGTCTCATAGCAGTCACTACACTTGGCATGGCTTCCAGCGTTTTGTGGTATGTTGAGAGGAGTTTTTGTGTTGTCCATCTCTCGTTTGGCTGCTTTTCTGTCTGTGAGCGAATAAACTGCTTTGCAACCACACACTCTGTTTCACTGATGGTTGACTTTGTAAATGTCATGATGTGCTGGAGCAAGTGGGGATCCAAAAACGTGCCATTTTCAGGATTCAAGGCAGCGAGTGAACGGGCGAGTTGTGTGTTGCGCTCACTGAAGCGCTGAGCGATCTCGCCAAGCACAGTGTCAATTGCGCTGTAAAAAACCCTCTGCAGTTCCGTCTTGTCATTGTTGTTGTTTTGTCCTGTAGTCTCCAAAACTACAAACTGTTTCAAGTTCTTATGCATTGTGCGTCTCCGTTTTGGTGGTGCAGGTGTGGAAGTGTGAGCATCGTTGGCCTTGTTCCACAGATCAGTGAACTCGTCCTCAGAGTGGAGTGTCTTCACGCACTCGCCACCCGTTAGCAAGTCCATGTCCTCTGCCTGCAAGAGTCTGTTAGGGCCATCTAACAACATCAGCAATTTTTGTACAAAGATAGCAATGCACATGAAGGCAGGGCCAGAGACTTCCTGCAAAAGCCCAAGAGCCTCCATCCTCATCTCTGCACCGTAGGCGCGCTCTGCATCAATCTCCGACAGTAAGGATGTGATATCCTTAAAAGATCCTGATCACAGACACGGTGGCTAAATGTCCCGTCCACCTTTGATCAATAAGTCGTTTTAACTGCTCACCTTTATACTGTGCAGCAACAGTGGGCTTTCTGAAGAATTTGTACAGGCAACAACAAACCTCGAGGAAATCAGTGACAGCTTTCTCTGCTGCCAGTGCGTGGACAACTACCAGATGGAGTTGGTGATTTAAGCAGTGCACATAGGGGATTTCTCTTTCCAATATCTCATGCAACAACTTTTGCACCCCACTGTGCTTCCCAGCCATTACCGAAGCCCCGTCGTACACCTGACTTAATATTTTTGACGTGTCAATTCCTGTTTTTGTCAGCTCTGCAATTATTCGGTCTGTCAATGTTTTTGCATCTCCAGCGTCGGCTGTCGCTATTGTGAGTAGACGCTCTGTTGCTTCATTTGATGCCGATACAAAGCGAATGATGATTCATATGTTCTCACATTCATTGGGGTCCCTCGTCCCATCCACCTTGATGGTAAACCACGATGTGCCTACTTCTTCCACGATGGCATCCGTCACAACATTACTCAATGTGCAGATCAGTTCATTCTGCATTTCTGGACTAGTATTGCTTGCATTTCGTGGGATATGCTTTATTATTTCGGCGAGCTCAGTGTCTTTTTTGAGTGTGTAGTTTAAAAGCGAGAGGAAGAGCCCACTGTGCCCGTCTGACATATCCTCAAAATGATCAAGGCTCCCTCTAAAAGGTATCTGATTTTCGGCGAGAAATCCCACAACATCTATAAGAGCAGGCACATAGTACCGGTTTCTATTTAGCTGGTCAGCATTGAGGAGTGTGGAAATCTCCTCACCACAATCGATGCGCCTCTCATTCTCCTTCCACCTCAAAACACAAGTTAAATGTTCCTTTGAAGAGGACACAAATGTCTAATACCATGAGGACACAAACTATTGACTCTTGTTCTGCAACAGATGGCCGGGGTACCGCTGTAGAACAACTTGATTCGGTCTCTCACTTCCAAGATCATCGGGAAGCGGCTTGACAGTCACACCCGGTCCCGAGGCCGCCGCCGAGAGTGGAAACTCGGCTGTCTGTGCTGAGGCTACAGCCGCAGGGCTGACGTTGCTGGCTTGGCCAGCTTCTGTCGGTATTTCATCGACATGATTGTCTTTTCCTCCTCCTCCTCCAACTCCTCCCACAACATGTCTTTCATCATCTTCTTGATTTTCGTCACTTGCATTTTTTCCTTTTCTGAGCCATTTTCGAATATCCATCATCCACGTCCTTTTCTCCTGCTGCAAGCTCGTGCTCCGTGATTCGTCCCCCGTGACTCGCGTCACTAATCTCGCGACTCGCGACATTTGATGGTTGACGGTTTTATTTATTAAATGATCCATCCATCAAAAACAGGTTTTATCTGCTTAATTTCAAATGTAAGCACGATTGCAAACACACATATTTTTTAATTTTTATTATAAAATTACTTTTGTAAGATGGAGGGTTGACGGGTTGTGAAGGTCACGTGGTGCACGTGCACTTCATCTTTAATAATGTAAATTTATGTCTTTTCCTTAATCATATTATCATATTATGACTATATTACATTTATACCTAACTTACAACCAATCAGGTAACCTGCTCAATAGGGTCTCCATATCGAACACGCTGATTGGCTATTCCTTAAAACTAAATGATCCACGATATATACAGTATAACCACCCACAGCATCGACATTCGACACGAGGTCTTGACTGCTGGCGTTGGTGCTTGCGTTATTATCTTTTATTTGTGGTCTTGGACTGTATCGTCTTGCCAATTGCTTTTGGAGATGCGCTGGGAAGCGCACACTTATCTCTTGACTGTTATTCAAAGAAGGATATTATTAAAGAACAGTTTATCCAAGAAGGCCTTATTATTCACCACGTTGAACATCTGGAATAAGGGTTTTAGTTCACAGGTGAACTCTTAAACAGCAAGGAGGTCACAGTGGGCGTTCGTCCTTAAACACTAAGTTGTTCACAGGATGCAACAGGGCATAAATGGGTGGCGTACAAGTGGGGGGGGGCACCAGATGCGCCATGGGGGGGCATTGCACCCAAATCCCCCCCCCCCTAGCGACGGGCCTCTTGGGAAAGCACCTGTCTGATAACCAAGCTTCCTCAATTTGATTAGAACTTGGCTTGTTTTCAAAGTAAATGGTTCTTGCCTCTCCCTCCCTCCCCAAATACCAATAATGGGAAAAGGTAAGGTGAAAAGCATAAGTATCAACAACAGGTCATAGCGAGAAACTCCTGATAGGAAGACGTTCCATTTTTGGAGCATGGCCCATCCTAATAGTGTCAGGAAGTCAAGGACCAAAACACTTCGACAGGGGGATCTCCTGAAGACTTCCTATCTGTGTGACATTTTGTGTGTGTGAATATATATATATATATATATATATATATATATATATATATATATATATATACACATACATGTACGAATGTGTATATATAAACCGGGCGTAGTGCCGTGTGCCTGTAACCCGGCTTCTCGGAGGCTTGGGTTGGAGGATCGCTTGAGGATGGTGCTCTGCACTGGGCCACGCTATGAGAAGGTGTAGGGCAGCCCGGAATCATGGCGAAACCCAATCCTTATCCCTGTGTCGTAAGAGGCGACCAGGGTTGCGTCAGGAAGGGCATCAGGAAGGTAAAACCTGTGCCAAATCAGTATGCGGATCATAACGGATGATCCGCTGTGACGACCTCTAACGGGAGCAGCCGAAAGACGAACAACATTTATGAATGTATATATGTGTGTGTATATATATGCAGTAGACTAGGCGTAAGTTGTCACCATCGGGACGGAGATAAAAGTGACGACTTAGAAATGTGACGACTTATGCGTATGCGAACATTCATGATGATTGTGGGGTGAAGGATGAAGTCGCACGTGGCCTGGACACATATGTGTGAGGTGCCATCCATGTTCGCTCCAACCAGCAACGTCACACGGATCTTCGTCTGCTTATCACCATGATGGGATTGACTAATGAACCCCAGAGACTTTTCTGGCAGCATCTGCCAGAAAAGCCCAGTCTCATCGGCATTGTACACGTCCCGAGGTCGATACCTTTCCAAGATGTCTTTCAATTTGCCATCCTTCCAGTCGTGCACCACTGCCGAATCCACGCCGCCTGATTCGCCGCACTTCTTGGCCTTGCAGATTCCCCACCTCACTTTGAGTCTGTCTATCAAGTGCATCGGCAAGGTCTCGGTATCATCATGCTCGAGGTCTGCAGCGAATTTACGTGCCTTCAGCAGCAACATTTCACCGTCCAACCGAATATTTGGCTGAGCCGACATTTGCTGAAACCAGATGATGAGCACGTCATCGACATCTTCAAAGGAGACACATTTCACACGTTTCACACGTTTCACACTTACCACCGACCTCGCGAACTTCTCCCCTTGTCCAAATATCTTGCCCTTGTTCTTAAATATATCGTTTAATGTCTGCCGTTTGATGTCCAACTTCTCAGCTATGGCTGCTTTCTTCATCAGTGGATGTGCCTCGCAAAACTGTATAATGTCGTATTTTTCTTGGTAGGTTTTAGTTGTAAGCTTACGCTTAGTCGCCATTGTCCTGCCTGCAGTGCGATCAACGTGTGTACGCAGTTATAAATAGCCTATCACTGACGGTGTACACCAATGAGCGAGCATCACGATTCCATGAAATCGGGCTTCTCACGAGGCAGCAGTTCCGTGTGACGAGTTAGGAGTGGTAATTTACTTGAGTTTCCATTACGTGGGAACAGACAACATCTGACGACTTAGACGGAGTGATGACTTAGAGATGACGACTTACAGATGGATGACCCTTTATTCAAAGGGATTTAACATGAGATAAATTCGGGACTTTTTGACGCTGCCGACTTAGGCGAAGTGACGAGTTACACGCTGCCGACTTACGCATAGTCTACTGCATATATATATATATATACAGTATATGGAATATATATATATATATATATATATATATATATATATATATATACACATGCAAGTTTGTACATATGTGTATATATATATATATATATATATATATATATATATATATATATATATATATATATATACAGTATATGGAATATATATATATATATATATATATATATATATATATATATATATATACAGTATATGGAATATATATATATATATATATATATATATATATATATATATATATATATATACAGTATATGGAATATATATATATATATATATATATATATATATATATATATATATATGTTCTCTCTCTCTCCACACACACACATATATATTTATATACATATACATACACGTGAACACGAGCAAATAAAACCTGTGGCTTTGCTGATGGGGCTATTAAGGGGTGGGGGGAGAGAAGAGAGGAGGAAGGGGAGGAAGAGAGAAAAAGAGGGGAGAGGAGAAGAGGGGAAAAAGAGGAGAGAGAGGAGGCAGGGAGGGAGAGGATGGAGGGAAGGCAGAGGAGAAAAGAGGACAGTCGGAAGGGAGAAAGAAGAGAGGGAAGGGAGAGGAAAGGACAGAGGGAGGGTGGGGAGAGTGATACCTCACCAAACATTGCTATACACTGAAGGAGGGAGTGGTGTGAGGAGAGGTTAAGAGAGAGAGGTTAAGAGAGAGAGAGAGAGAGAGAGAGAGAGAGAGAGAGAGAGAGAGAGAGAGAGAGAGAGAGAGAGAGAGAGAGAGAGAGAGAGAGAGAGAGAGAGAGAGAGAGAGAGAGAGAGAGAGAAGGGGGGGGAAGAGATAAAGGTGAGGGGTGGAGGTGGCATTAGCAAAGAGAGTGATATGTTGTGCTCAATGACCGAACACAAAAAAAAAACTCATGTTAGAACAGCTGTACACACAATGACACAACAGAGTTTGTAAAATAATCTGCTGCCACATCTGCAAAAAATGTGATATCCCAGTTCCAGAAAATTCATGGAAACATTAACCAAAAGCAAACACTGAAAACATGGAAGTACCCACCACAATTAAAAAAGTGAAGAAGGCATTGCTAAGTGAGGTGTAAATACAAGTGATTTTGGACTAAACGATGCAGAAATCGAGAAAATGACCAAACACCAAGACCTCAAGAATGAAGTAAAAAGATCCTGGAAGCTGAAGAATGCCAAAGTTTTACGAGTGATAGTTGGAGCTAAAGGAATGATAACAAAGAACCTCACAGATATATTAATAACCATGCCTGGGAATACTACTACAAACAAACTACAGTTGCATGTTGTCTGGGACTCAGTGACTATCCTGAAGAGAGCCCTCGGCACAAAAATTTCAGAACAGAAAACTTCACAGCTTGGTCCATGAATCGTGACTCTTTACCTAAATGAAGGTGGATGCTTTGAGCCCACCATAAGAGGACTCCATTCCACATTCTGAAACCCGCAAATGTCGATACCAATCAATGACACACACACACGCACGCACGCACACGATAATTTTTTGTGCTGGTGGACATCGAAGCCATTACACCGGAAAATAATTAGAATTGTCAGACAACGTACGTAAATAAAAATATGTGTAAGTTTCACAATGTGTAAGCATACCCCGCAAGTGTATATATATATATATATATATATATATATATATATATATATATATATATATATATATATATATACATATACATATATAGCTTTCTCACCACTGACTGATATTAAAGATCGGTATCTTCCGGGTGACGTAGAAAGCTGAAATTTTGCGTCCAGATGGAAATCGAAGCCGGTACACCAGAAAAATTTCACAGAATCATCGGACAACATTCATAAATGAAAATATAAATAAATGAGTGTTCCGTATTTCATCATAGGTTGAACAAACAGGATATAGGATGACATAACTATGGACTTTCAAGGGAGACTGAGCAAGGATAGAAGGAAAGGGATATCACAGCCACAGTCACGTGACGCAATATTCATGGGCACAGCCATATTGGATTTCCCTTCACCGTAAAGGGATGTGTACATTTGGAATGACCTTGCTTTCTTTTGAATTATTTTTTAAATGGCAGAGGCCGTTTGCAATATTGAATCTGGGCTATGATAGGGCATTTTCAAAAAGACGAAAACAGGAAGTTCATCTTACAGTTTGTAAAATTTGGAGGAAGCTAAGGGGCACCACTCAATTATTGACTGAGCTGTCAGATTCCACCGATAAAAATCTTGCAGAATGAAAGCTGATGGGAATTTTTAAAAGCTCTCACTCACAGATCCATGTATTTTTAGTGTGGGAAAAAGTGGGGGGGGGTAGGGGGGTATGGTGGGGTCAGGCAAAACATCACTGAGTGTCAGAAGAGGGGGTGATGGGGTGTCAATAATTGCCAAAAAAGGAGTCATGTATTTTGTCTATGGCCCCTTTTCTGTATTGATGTTGAATATTTTGATTTGAAGGCCTGTTTGCTTTGTGCTACAAAATCCAACCCAATCTATGGAAAAGTAAGAAGCAAAACAGCAAAACTCGAATTACCCGACAAAGTTGATAGGTTGTTGATGTATAGAGACCACAAAGAAAATTGGATCCAAGATGGTACACCGAAGGATGCCAGCATCTACAAGGAGAGGGTGAGGAGATTATGCTGTCAAGAGTGACAAGCTTCTGCCTGGAGTGGACAGGACCACTGATGACATTAACAAAGAGCCTGGCAAGCAAAGCTGGGTCGCTGACCATGTCAAAAGCACAGGAGATATCCACTGAAACTGTCCTGACAGGAAATCCACTCATTGCTGAGCCAGCCGAGGTACCATATGATCAGTGCACCATACTTAGGATTGCAATGCAAATCAAACTAATGATTAATGAGCATGCGGACAGGGGGCATAATTCACAAACAGTTTAGGTTATTTATAACTGCAATCGATGCTACAATCATTGCTTGCTTCAACTTCAAGGAAAACTGCAACTGATTCTTGCCGTTCTGTGATCTGTCTCTGATTTGGGGGCCGAGTAGTTTGCAATTGTTCCCTCCTTGATTCTCTTTTAAACAAAGGCCTGTCCAGGTTGCCTTTTTCGGTGTTCCCATCTGAACACTTAGTTGAAGATGCTCGAATCCCAGGATCAAATCCCATATGCTGTGTTAATTTGTTCATTGTCGAATGTCCTTGTAATTCATGCACAGGTACGCTTTCCAACGTTTTTGTTATAAATGTGTTACAAGTTCTTCCATGAGCCTGTGAACAGTACAATACTAATAATAACTAGAACGGCACTCGGTAGAGTGCATACCTCCACCAGGCTGAACAGTTCACGCTTTGTATCTCACTGATAGTCCAGATCTGGATCTGGACCTGAACCGAAATCGAATCGGCTAGTTCTTGTCACCTTACCGACTCATCCGCCAAGTTTTGTCATAATTCGTACACAACTTTTTGAAATATTATGGTAATTATGCTACATATCGTTTTTAACACAATCTCTCAATGGTGAAGAATCACTTAAAAAATTCAGGTCGTTGGATCCGGATCCGGATCTTCACCAAAATCTAAATACTTCGTCCTTGTCGTACACCCAACCTGCCCACCAAATTTCATCCAAATCCATCCCAAACTTTGACCTCAAAAATAATTGGCTGGTTGAATTCAGTGAGCTGAAATATAAATCCTCTTCAAATTTCAAGTCAATCTGATCTGATGAAAATTGAGGATTTTAGAAATCTCACCAAAGTTGTTGACCTTTGGCCTTTGCTGATCTTTTGACCTTTTGGCCTCAAAAATAATAGGCTTCTTCCTTACGGCAAACTCTACCACGAGATGAAGTTTTGTGAAGATCGGTTTGAAACTGTGACCTGTAGGCAACAAAAGGACAAAGAGCCAAACAGACAGACAAACAGATAGACAGATAAAGACAGAATAACAAAATCGACTGACCAATATACTTGAAAAATCTTCGATTTTGCAAGTAACAAACAAGAAAAAGACATCATGCAGAGCAAGATACTCGCAGAATCCACCCCCCTCTCCAAAGGTTACCATGGATAGATCAAAATTAAAATTGACAATCTTAAACAAAGCTCAGGTCAATTGGATGAAAACTGATTATTTTTCAGATTGAAATTGATGATTTTAGAAGTTTGACCTAGAGTTGACCTTTGAACCTTTGACCTCAAAAACAGCTGCATTCCCAATTCAGTGACAGACAATGCAAATCCTGTTCAGCTTTCATAGGATGCAAATTGATGATTTTTTCAGTTGAAAATTGATGATTTTAGAAGTTTAACGTGGAGTTTACCTTTGACCTTTTGACCTCAAATAGTTTGTTTACCAATTGAGTGATGCAATATGCTTGTTCAAATCTTAAATCAATCAGATGAAGAAGGACGATTTTAGAAATTTGACCTCAAAATCAAGAGACTTCTCAGTTAAGCCTACCTCTCCAACTTGGTAACGTTTCATGGCAATTGGTTTAGAATTGTGACGTGTAAGCGACAAACAGACAGACAGACAGACAGAATATCAAAATCGACTGACCAATATACTTGAAAACTCTTCGATTTTGCAAGTAACAAACAGACAGACAAGGGTGAAAACCCTTCGGTGGTGGAGGTAATATAAATAATATAATAATAATAATAATAATAATAATAATAATAATAATAATCAATACTAATAAATGTCATTGTGTGTCAGTGTGTGTCTCCACCATAACTCCAAAACCATGAAACGTATCAGCCTGAAACTTTGCATGCATACTAAGGTAATTCCAAGGAAGTGCAAGAGTGAAAATTGTGTGTTTGGGTAAATTAAAACACCCCTCTTGAATACAATTAATGGCCATATTTAATTATATACTTTATCAGGCGCATCCTTGGCCACCGCTTTCAATGGGGTCTTCAGGCATACGCTGGGTTACATTGATGGGGTCTGAAGCCGTCATGATTTTTGGCCTGCTCAACAATGCCTTGACTTGGAATAGGCCGCAATGATTTCTTCATGATAAAGTTTATTTTTCACTTTCCTCACTCATATTTTCGAATGCCTGATCATCATAGCTATGATTCACTGGGTACATTGCAATACTTATAAATATCTGGAGACGCCAAGGTTAGTCCGGAGACTTAATTTTATGTCCGCGGGAGAGGGAGAGGGAGAGAACGAGAGAGGGAGAGAGGTGGGGGAAGGGAAGAGAGCAGCAACAGGCTGGCTCATTGAAAATGTGAAATTTTATTTTCCACGCCGTTTCCCCTTTTTGTCCGATCTTCCATTTTATGACAGGTTACCTCAGCATAGGTTTAACACAAATAAAAATGAAACATTTCGTTTTTAAAAGTGTCTTCAAGTGTTTCGTGGAATGCTTGGTGAAGCCACTTGGGACGCGTTTTTCAAGCTTCAATGGCGATACCACTGTTTGCTACCAGAGGTTGGAAGGCAAAATAAATTATATTGTTCTGGTTGTGCAGGTAGATGGAAGAATTTAATGGGGAATTTAGCATTGTGTTGAGTTTCTTGTTCCGTGGACAAGTAGAAAACATCTAGATGTAACTAAGTTAGGGAATCTGTGAGCGTAAGCGTTACGTGTCACCACAAAAGGGGTGGTGTGGTGTTAGTTAGCCTCGGGAGTAAGAATAAGTTCCAAGTTCCCCAGTATGTGATTGCCCTCTGTGATTTTTCCGTATGCTTTTATATATTTCAAGATCGGCAATAAAAGGTGGGACACATCCCTGAAACAACAACAAAATGGCAGGAAGCCCTGCCTTCCCGGGTTTGGTGCATGCAGGCCATGCCCCGGAGGTGGAGGATTGTGTGATGGAAGATGCCTGAAGAAGAGGAGGGCATGGGAGGGTCCAACTGCATAGGACGGGAGATCAATCGCCCGTATGGTTTGTGAGGGGCTTCCATCTACTGCATTGGATGGGAGATCGGTGTGATCGAGGTCGAGGGCAGTCAGGCTTGCGCAGGTGTGGATTGTGGAAGGTTTCGTCTGGATAGAACGGGAGATCGGCAGAGCACACACACGAGGTCAGTGTGAAGAATGCACGAGGCAGTTGGCACCTTTGGAAAGAGGAAGGCTGGCACATCTGGAGCATTCTTGTGGAAATCCGCTTGCGGATTGCCTGGCGTATGTCTGCCCGGCTACGAGTGACGGCGACAATTGCGCACGTGTGCACATGCTGGTGGAAGCGCTCCCCATTCCAAATTCGACAAGGACCAGCTCTGGGCCAAGCTGAGTACCAGTATACTTAAAAAAGGGGGGAGGGGTTCTTTTCATTTCGTGGCACCACTTGTCTGTATTTGCGTCTGTGTGCGAGGCCTCGAGAGTAGGATTTATTTTTTATTATTATTATTATTATTGTCTTTGTAAATATTTGTGTATGTTCGTTAAATGTATTCCTTTTAAGAAATTGTATTCGGCCATTTTTAGTAGGGTTCGTGGACAAACCCCCTTGTGCTGTCCTGGTGCAGTGCTCTTGTGCCGTACTCCTCTGCCCGTCCGCCATGCCCTTTGAGCACGTGTTAAAATCTCCGTCAATCAATATGTCCGCCTCCTCTTAATGAGGAACCGCTCGGCCGTCCCGGGGGGTTGGCAGTATTAACCACCCGCCACCACAATTTGGATCGGGGGGTTAACCTGGGTCATTCACCCCCGCGACAATATGATCACAATGAGTAAAAAATGTTTTCAGTTGTTATGAAGTAATGAATCACACATCATGGCAGGAAAGCCGAGAGGTACACACGCTCATGCTAAGCTGTCTTGCCTGGGTTTGAATCCCAACCCAGCTATAAACTGTCATCCCAGTGTTTCACAGGCAGGATGATTCATCAATGTGTGTGCTGTCTCTCAGATGAACAATACACTGGGCATCACATCTGCCGGAATTCCTCTCCCCATCTGCTCTACCTCCCTCACCACCCTCCCTCTCTCACCCCTTTCTCTCCCTCGCAACCCTAACCCCATCTCTCCCAACCCTGTCCCTCTTTCCGACCCCTCTTTCTCTCTCTCTGACCTCCTCTCCTCTTTCTCCAGATATGGAAATGCCTGCTCCACCTTTGGTGCATGGTTCAAGTATGCATCACCAATCAGACTATGATTCTGACGGGGCCTCGTCGTTTGCCTCTGGTGATAGTGCTGAAGTCAGGAACGATCCAGGCTTATTTCAGGAACCAGAGGGTGTTCCGACTGTGCCCCCCCAGGAGATCATAAAATTTTTACAGCACACCTTCTGTAAGAGACATGTTCAAATTCAAGATTCCTTTCCAGACATGCACAGTTTTATTACCTCTGCAAAGTAGCTGCTCCTTCAGTCCGAGCAGTTTGGCATGACTGAACCACAAAGTTACGGAGCTTGTATTGAAGAACCACATTGAATTTTTACTCTTACAGGAAACCAGATGTAGCTCCTCCTGTATGAGCAAATGGGAGAGAATGATGAAAGGAAGATGGTTCTTCAGCAGCTTAGAGTGTCCCAGAGCTGGAGTAGCCATCTTTGTACATCCCTCTCTCTGTAATCATTAATGATTTTAATGAAATTATTAAAGGATATTTAATCTCACTCACCTTTACCCTTAATGGTTTTATACACACAATACTCAATGTCTATGCACCGAGTGACAGTACGGATCGAACTTGTTTTTTTACGCAGTTACAAACATCCCTCACACACTTAGATTTTAATGGATTTGTTTGTTTAGGAGGGGATTTTAACTTCACGATGGATTCTACCATTGATCGCAATGGGAAAGAGCCTCACCCAGCGAGCATTATACCTCTGGCTCGGACTTTGACAACCTTCTCCCTTATTGACATTTGGAGGACTTGTAATCCATCAACACGGCAATATACGTGGTGTCGGTGTTTAGATGGCTGTCTGTCCCTCACAAGGTAAGACCGTTTTTATATTAATAATGATTTTTTAAAATATTGTGACCCACACTGGTCTCGTCCCCAGTGGTTTCTCAGACCATCATATGGTCATACTTCGCATTCACCTCCCAATTCGTAACCGAGGTGCTGCTTACTGGACTTTTAACGTAAGCCTCCTGGAGGATCATTTGTTCCTTGATGCCTTTCGTGTTTTTTGGAGAACTTTACTCCAACGTAAACCCTCCTTTCCCCATGTTGTGCAATGGTGGGACAATGCCAAAGTACAGATGAGATCCTTCTGCCAGCAATACGGAGCTTATCAAACTTGACATGACTCTGCCCTTCAATCCCTGGTTGCCAGAGAAATATTATCTTTGCAATCCAACCTCTCAGCCTCTAATACCAAAAGGACCAACTTTTTGCTGGCAAAGAAAAAAGCCCTTCTTGCTGGACTCTGTGCAAAGCAGGCCAGGGGAGCTCTGATCTGTCTCCAAATGGAAAATCTGTATCACTTGGATACTTCCTCCAAGTTCTTCTTCGGACTGGAAGTTCGGAAAAAAAACAAGTCAGCAGATAGCCTCACTAAAGATGAAGGAAGGAAGAATAACACCCTGTCAAAAAGACAGAGTTTCACTCAAGGATTATTTCTCTGAACTCCACCAAGCCAATAGCACTGATATAATGAGAATGTGGAATCTCTGACTTCTTCCCTACCCACCTTATCTGAATCCGTACGTCTACAACTAGACAAGGAAATAACTTTGGAGGAACTTCAGGCTGCCCTACATACTCTACCAACAGGCAAAGCCTCTGGACTAGACGGAATGCCTGTAGAACTTTATAAAACCTTTTGGGTCCTTCTGAGACCAGAGTTACATGAAGTTCTGATTGACGGTCTACGATTGAATCTGTTGCCATTAAGCTGTCGCAGGGCTGTACTCGCCCTTGTCCCCCAAAAAGGTGACCTTCGGCAACCGTGCAACTGGTGTCCTATGTCATTGCTTTGCACGGATTATAAAATTTTCTCAATGGCTCTTACCAACCGGCTCAGACACGTGATTGGGGAAATTATACACCCTAATCAATCCTACTGTGTTCCAAAAAGAACAATACACGACAGTATTTTTATTGTGCGAGACATGATTGATATCTGCACTATTGAGGAAAAAAATGTTGGTTTAGTTTTTCTCGATCAGGAAAAAGCCTTTGACACTGTCGATCACCTCTATCTTTTTTCTGTTTTACGAGGGTTTGGTTTTGGGGCAACTTTTATCTCTTACATACAGCTCCTGTATAACAACATTTTTAGTTTACTCAATGTCAATAATATTTTATGTCAGCCTTTCCCAGCGAGTAGAGGCATTCGTTAAGGCTGCCCTTTGTCCGGCCTTCTCTATTCCCTAGTAATCGAGCCTTTGCTCATTCGGTTGCGGGAACATCTTCATGGTTTTCTTCCCCAACCAATGGCGAACCCAGTTAAAGTAATTACCTATGCGGATGATCTTTGTGCGGTTAATCATTCAGATGAGGATGTCTCTGCCTTGGTCCACTGTGTCCATGAATTCAGTTTGGCAAGCTCCACCAAAGTAAATTGGAAAAAGAGCAAAGCTCTGTATCTTGGTCCGCAACACGGAGCCACTCCTCCAACCCTGCCCGAGCAACTTGAATGGGCATGGGATGGAAGTTTTTTTTATCTCAGTGTCTTCCTTGGTACTCAAAATTTCGTTTTTAAAAACTGGGAATTTTTAATAAATAAAACTGAGAGGCGGTTACTGAAATGGAAGGAACTACTTAGTCAAATGTCATATCGGGGGCGAACCCTTGTTATTAATAACCTTGCGGCGTCAATGCTTTAGCATATTTTTACGGCACTACAACCCCCAGATTTCATTCTTAAAAAACTACAATCCATTTTTATTGACTTCTTTTGGGGGGGAGAAGCACTGGCTCTGGCCCGGTGTACTAAGCCTGCCTATTACCGAAGGAGGACAGGGGCTGGTTGCCGTTACCAGCAAAGTGATGGCTTTTTGCCTCCTTTCCTTGTGCAGGGTGTTATACACGGATGTTTCTTGGAAGGCCTTCGCTCACTGCCTGCTTCGGCAGGCAGGGAAACTTGGCTATGATCAGGAACTCTTTCTCATGGACACCAAGAAAGTTGACATCACATCAGTGCCCCTGTTCTATAGAAGTATGCTGGAGGCATGGCAGGCAGTCACCGTCTGCCGTGTTGACAGTAGCTACTCTCTCAAAATGTTTTTAAAACAGCCAATTTTTCTAAACCCTCTTTTTAAAGGGGTTTGTGGTGATCGCAATTTTATTGATGCTGGATACACCAAGGATAAACATTTTAGAACTCCTTTACCTTATAAATGGAAGCTAGCTGCCAAGGTCGCTGTGGCCACTGGAATTCGGTCCATTCGAGTTATGAGTACGTGCCCGTAAAAAAAATATATAATAATAAAAAATTTTAATTAAATAATAAATATTCAAACCGTGAGCATCAAACAACAACCACACAGGCCGTTTCTTTGCTCTCGCGTGCCCGGACGTGCGTGGCCCGGAAGTTCGCATATTATTCTCAGTTACGATTATTCGCAATTTAGTTTTAATACCCAATTATTCAATTAGCGCCAACGTATTTTACCTTATCGCAATGTCGTGGCAAGGAAAAACAAAAAGAGAAGAGGAGAGAAAAAATTTACTTCCTGGTCCAGAGCATACCAGCACTCTGATGTTACCAAAATTTATGCACCGTCTAATATGAAAACGATCATAACTTGGGCCATTCTGTTTATCTATAAATGCGCATAAGTAATCGAGAAATTATTAGAATACACGAAGTCATCACTCTCCGGAAGCCCGTACGTTGTAACCCGGAATGGGGAACGTGGCTGAGCTTCCCTCCCCCATCGGCCACGCCCACGCAACAACGTGTCTTGTCATTGGTTTGGTAAATAAATGGCCATAACTTGGGAACCTCTGGTCCGATTAATATCAAACCTTGAAAAGGCACATCCTCAGGGCCCCAGCAATATACCTGGCAAGTTTCAATTAGATCGGACCAGCGGTTGTCGAGAAACAGCGGTCGCAGACACACACACACACACACACACACACACACACACACACACACACACACACACACACACACACACACACACACACACACACACACACACACACACACACACACACACCTGGAATTATAGATAGAGAGACTTTTCTCTGTAATTCTACACTTTTTCAAGCAGTCCAAGTTAAAATGGACTCCACAGTTAGACTCCACACCTTCGCTCCAACACCCCTTTCCATCACTTTTACTTCACTTTCAAGGTTTTATCCCTTTTAACTCAATGGAAAAACGTACTGTTTATTTTTTGTGTGTTAAAGCCTTTGTTCCTGATAGACCTGCAGAACCACAAGCACACTGGAAGAGGATGCTCCGGGTTACTCCACTGCAATCCAATGGCTTGTTATGTACAAGACGCCCATTGCCAAGCGCTCTGGAGATTGTAGTGGCGGTTGGCGCACTACATTTTACCCTCGAATGTTTTGTCTCATCGCATATGTTCCGGTAACACGGAATTGTGTCCTTTCTGTGGTGTCACTGAAAATATTTTCCACATTTTCATTGAGAGCCCAAGGCTGGCCCCCCTTTTTATGATCTTATCACATGTACTCTGAGGGCTCGGCCTTGTTTTTGTGTTTATGTCTTCTGAAATGTAAAAAATGAAGACATTGTGTTTTATCTTCGGTTTTAGTATCTCTTACCGATGCAAAAATGAGTATTTTAGCAAATTATTTGTCTTCCGAGGCTAAATTCACAATATACCTGTCAAGGAAGCATAGAATGAAAAAACCGACAATCCTGATGACGATGTAGTTCATCTTTTTGAAGCCTTTGTCACATCACGTTTGCACTTTGAATTTCAACTCGGTGATTCTACGTTGTTATCACAGAAGTGGTGTGTGAAGGAATCATTATGTGAACTTGTTGATGGTGTCCTTCCAGTTCATTTATGATTTTGCCTTGTTTATGTATGAACTCTTCCCTCATTTTAACTTTGTACAATGTTTGCCTTTGGTTTATGATTTCCTTGTGCACAATGATACCTGGAAATAAAGAGGAACAAAATGTCTCTTTCTCTATCTCTATCTCTATCTCTCACCCACGTCTCACACCCCTCCCTCTCTCAGTGTATAGCAACGTTTGGTGAGGAATCCCTCTCCCCACCTCCCCCTCCCCCACTCTTTCCCCCTTCCCAGCTCCCCCTTGTACCTTACTCTCCGTACTCTCCCCTCCGTTCTCTCTGCCTCCCTCCATCGTCTATTCTCTCTCTCTCTCTCTCTCTCTCTCTCTCTCTCTCTCTCTCTCTCTCTCTCTCTCTCTCTCTCTCTCTCTCTCTCTCTCTCTCTCTGTCTTCCTTCTCTCTCTTCTCTCTCTCTCTCTTCTGTCTCTCTCTCTCTCTCTCTCTCTCTCTCTCTCTCTCTCTCTCTCTCTCTCTCTCTCTCTCTCTCTCTCTCTCTCTCTCTCTCCCTCTCCCCCTCTCTCTCTCCCTCTCTCTCATCCTCCTCGCTCTCCTCTCTCTCCCTCTCCCTCTCCCTCTCTCCCCTCCCCCTTTCTCTCTCTCACTCCCTCTTTATATCCCCGTCAGCAAAGTGATGGGTTGTATTTGCTAGTATTTTAATAACTCAATAATTCCCAATTATACTAGGTATTTGTACTTCCTCAGACTAATGGTATTTTTTTATCAAATAAATATTTTTGAGATAGGGAAATTACAAGGTAGTTAGTTTCATGATATCGAAGACGAATTGGAAGCACCTGCAATTTACTCAATAAGAAAGAAGTCCATTATTATGGATTCATAAGGACTGTTAGGATGGCCTATTGGTACCCATACTGCCTTTGAGCTGTCTGGTCTGGGTTTGAATGTCAAATCAGCTAAAAACTTCCATCCTGGTGTTTCAAAGGTAGGGTAAATCATCAATGTGTGTGTGTGTGTGTGCACTGTGCCGTCACTCAGATGCACGTTAAACTGGGCGTCCCGTCTGTCGGCATTAGTTGGTGGACGTTAAAAGCTCCACGGTATTTCTCGCAAAGAGAAGGTAAGCTATCTCCGGCACCCTGAACAAGGTTCAAATTCTTATACCAACTTCAGTTACACGTCAGGCCTGGCCGACCGGTTTGTGAAAACATCTGGACCAAAAAAAACATTGCAACAAGACCGACCCCACAAGAAGGTGTGAATAACCAGGGGCCTTAAAGAAGAAATCATAGTAAATTCTGGACAAATAAAAATGTCATTCTCAAACATATTTTTCTTTCCAGTAAAGAATGTTCTTTGGTGCTTTGGGGTATAAGAAAACCATCAGCTGTAATGCAGTTTCATAAATCCCTGCTGTAAATGGTTTCAAGAACGTGCGAAGGGATATCATCTGCGGACCAATGGCTGCCAAGGTTGGAAGGTCAGCGAAATGGGAGCACAACCATGATAAAATGTTCGGAGACAATTGGTCCAACCATTGGTGTTAAGAGACAATTAGTACTTCTGGAAGCATTGGGAAGGATGCAGCATGCTCCTCCTTCAGCTAGCTCAGTCCTCTCATCGGCACTTTGAAAATCTTCAGAGCAAAAAATAAATAAATAAATAAAAAGGAAGGTGAGGATCTTTAGAGGATGCCACAAGCACCCCCTTCATTTGAATCCACTTTACCCCCCTTTTCGCTGCTGCATGACAGCTTTACTGCTTCAAGGCCTAGAGTCGATGCCTTTTTTTTCTGCTCACTTAATTTGAAGTGAACGTCTCGAAGAAATCTTTGGTGAGTAAAAAATTCCATTTCTTGCACAGCAAAAGAGCAAAACATTTCTGGCACCTCCTCATTAAACATGAATATCATAAGGGCCGTACAAAAGTATTACTTTGGAAATTTGAAACCTGAAATTTTGATCCACCATTAAAGGAGTTTTATGGTGCATTTTCTCAGAAACTGTCTTATTGTTGCAAAATGTGTCTAAATTTGGACATCATTTTGGTGAGTTTTTATTTCTTTCCTTATTTTTGTCCAATAAATATAAAGGAGTTTTATTTGATTAAATTTCTGGTGCTTAAAACATTTACACAGCTTCGATGTTTTTGTGTCACCTTGTCCACTACTACTTCACTGCCCCAATTATTCCGACCTACTTGCGCAGTCGGCTGGGGAATGTTTTCGGTCCAAAATGTTTCACGAATCAGGCTGGCCAGACGTGACGTTCGACTGGAGGTGGAATAGGAACTTGTATTCTCTTGCTGGAGATAACTCGCTTGCTTTTGACAAAATACCATGATCTTTAACATCCGCCACTGACCAATACTGTCAGATTAGGTACTCGGGCCTAACATGCATCTGAGGGATGTGGAATGCACATTGATGCCTCCCCTGCAAGCAAAACACCAGCATGGCAGTTTATAGTGGAGCAGAGATTCAAACCCAGGGTAGACAGCTCAGATGTGAGTGTGCATTCATCTCAGCCATCCTCCCTCATTTTAACTTTGTACAATGTTTGCCTTTGGTTTATGATTATGTATTTTGGTATGCGAGTATAAAGACCTGAGATGTTTAGGCATCCTGTTCAGCTCATACAAGGGTAAGCTGAAGATGGATCTTCTGGAGAGCACCATGTACCAGAAATAATGTCACAACATATTGAGGAAAAGGACATACGCCTCCTGGTGGACCGACATTACAAAAAAATATATATATATATACCTTCCACAAAAGAAAACAGAAAAAGAACCAAAAGCAAACTTTCCAAAAGAGAAAACATTTAAAGCTTACATTTCATCTGAGTGGTTCTTAAAGTCCTGCGGTGTCAATTCAATATGATCCCAAAATTATTGTAAACATCTGCAGGTGTCAAAGTTCACACAGTGATGACGATCCACAAACACTATAATCCCACTGAAGGTTCTGAGAGTTCTTACCATGTTTCACGGCACAAGGAGCACAGGATTCTCCATCAAGGCGTGCAGAGGGATTCCAGATGATGAATCCATGGCAATCTGGAGGTCGTCCCGCATTCGTTTCGTAAGCCTAAATGGTGAGTGCATGTGACGTTCACATCTTGGACCGGTAAAACCCCGGTCATCTACGCTCTTTGAATTGGATCGGGAATATCTAGCAGATGAACACGGCAGTTCTTTAGGCGGGGTCTTCTCGGTAAAGACCAAAATTGAGTTCATGGTTAGCGACATGGCAGTAGAAACCCCTGCGATATTGGCATATATTTCAGAAATCTCTCGCCTCTTATGAAGAAAACGAATCAAGTATGAAAAGGGCTCCGCCATAAAAAGGTACCCAATTTTAAATGCTTAGAACTTTGTTTTTAGGCCGATGAAAGAGACTCGTATAATATCTTTAGTCCTACTAATTTTGCTGACAGTGATGACAGCTCAGATGGGTCTTTGGGCTTGGAGAATATCTGCCTGCCTGTAGATAAACATAGCATGGAGCTTCAGCAAGCCCTTTTGATGATTAAAAGACCGTAACAGGTGAGGAGGGGTTTGAAGGCTTGAAATGGGGAAGAGCCTGACGCCTAAGGGTTGGGAAGGGGATGGTGAGGACTTGGGCAGGGTTGGGGGGAGCCATGCTGGGACAGCATTGGGGTGGAAGCTTAAGGGCCTTGGGGGGAGCGGGGATTAAGGACTTTCGGTAGTGAGTGGGGGGATTGAGAAGTCATTTGGAATGGTGAGGAGATTGACCAATGCCTTAGGGAGGGGGAGGGTTAAGACTTGGGGTTAGGAAGCGGAGGATGAGGAGTTGGGTTTTTGAGGGGTGGGGGGGGTGAGTGTTGAGGACTTGAAATCACATCTAACATGTGGAATTTTCATGGGTCTGTGTATATATATATATATATATATATATATATATATATATATATATATATATATATATATATATATATATATATATATATATATATATATACACACACACATATATGTTGTTCGTCCTTCGGCTGCTCCCATTAGGGGTCGCCACAGCGGATCATCCGTTATGATCCACATTCTGATTTGGCATAGGTTTTACGCCGGATGCCCTTCCTGACGCAACCCTGGTTGCCTCTTACGACTCAGGGATAAGGATTGGGTTTCGCCATGATTCCGGGCTGCCCTACACCCTCTCATAGCGTGGCCTGGCGCAGAGCTCCCATCCTCAAGCGATCCTCCAAACCAAGCCTCCGAGTAGCCGGATTACAGGCGCACGCCACTACGCCCGGTATATATATATATATATATATATATATATATATATATATATATATATATATATATATATATATATATATATATATATATATATATATATATATATATATATATATATATATATATATATATATACACACTGTACTAGCAGGGGTACCCGGCAATGCCCGTTCTCTATTTTTTTTGGTGGCGGCCTAAAATACTGCCCTTCACCCAGAAATGAATATCATTTCCTATTACCTTTCATGTAGCTACAAAAGCTTTGGCATTATAGACTTAAGCCTTTGTAGCTTAAACACTCTGGCACAAAGGCTGAGACGGATTTTAAAATGGCCGGTCATGGTTGCCTGTCCAACTCACAATCCCATGAGATTTGCAGAAACCAGATGGAATCATAACCGTCAAGTGACCATGAGAATTGAAACCAAGAGATCGCAAAATCACTTCGCACATGGAGAAATGTACTTCAGTACTGTGCTGTACAGTGGTTACAAAGTCCCACCACCCCCCCCCCCAATAATTTTCCCTGATATGTTTTGTATATATATATATATATATATATATATATATATATATATATATATATATATATATATATATATATATATATATACACACACGTTCATGTTCATGTTAATATTTTGTTTTTTTTATGACAATAAAAGTTTCGTGTATTCATAGTTCACATTTATACCTCTTGTGTGTTCATTATATTCATTTATCAGGTTCTGTGGAGGGGGTAACGGGACTTTGTAAACACCCTGTAGATGATTGGCTAAGAGGCATTGCAAAAGTGGAAATAGATGTTATACGTCAAATGGATGCTCTTGAATGTATTGTTGATGTTTTTGGGTTAGGTTTGTCCCTACGGTGCCTTCAAGATGTACCACTAACTTTGACCGCTTCAGGAAGAGGTTTATTTGAATTTAAATGTCTGGTAATTGTTTTGTATTTATTAATACGGAAGTGTACTTGAATATAACTGTCATTAATCAAAAAGGCTTTGACACTATAAAGTGATCCAAAAAAATTGAACTTATTTTTACTGGCTTAAAAAAAAGTAAAAAAAAAAAATTAAATTCAAGATTTTTTTAAAATCCAAAAAATTGAACCTTTTTTTTTTTTTTTCCAAAATTTCAAACTTTTTTTTGCCTAAAATACTCCCCCGACACTCACTGATGAACCTTTGAAAGTTTGATGAAGATCCTTTCAGCCATCTCTGAGAAAAATGGTGACATACAGACGGACACACACACACACACACACACACACACACACACACACACACACACACACACACACACAGCGTTTTTTTCATCCACATAATGGTGTTCCTGGATAATCACAACCTGTGTGTTTCTGAAAACATGGTCACAAACTGTTTGTCATGCACTTACTCAAGCTTATATTAAAGCTCGATTTGTAGCACCAAAGAATAATTCATATTGTGCTATAAAAAGGTACTTGTGAAAAATCACAAAAATTACACTGTAAGACCCCTTATCCTTCATCAGTCTTAAACATTCATTTGCTTTCAGGCTCAATAAAAGGAAAGTGGAGAATATTTTTTTAAATAACAAAGTCAATATTTCATTTTTGATAAGCACATTTGACATCTCTGAATTAAACGAAGATTCATTTAATTTCCATTAGTTTCCTCCCGCAAATTGAATAAAATGAAAATAACATGTTGCTGCATCTGCCCAAGCATGACGTCAGCAATTCATATATGACCAATAAGAAATGAAACTACATTTCAGTCTGAAAAAGCTGGTACAATCTATTTAGTACATATATAAAATAGCTGAATTTCCCCCACTTTCCCCGACTCACTCCCACCCATTCCCCTCTTATGCCCCACACGCCCCCTTCCCTCTCCATCTGCTTCGGCCTTCTCAGTCTCAGACCTCCTTGCCCATCTCTCCCAAACTCCCCAAAAACCTTCCTTCATTTAGAACGTGTAAAACACAATGATCCGGCTTCCTCCATAGTCCATATTATCTTTTGGTGACTGATTACATTAGGGGTTACCTATTATAAGTTATTACGTATGCAGGTGTGGGGGTGGGAGGAGGAGTGATAAATCTAAAATGTGAAAAATGACAAAAGAAAGAGAAGGAAGGATCATATCAGAGAGAAAGGAAGGAGGGTTTTTAGAGAATTGGGGGCAGAAGGGGAAATAAGGTTAAAGAGTAAATAGAGGGAATGGAAGGTGTGGCCCACTACTCAACCACAAACATAATAAGTCAATAAAACAAAGTTTCTCTTCAACTGTAAGTCAGATTCACTTCCATGAATGAAGAGTATTGTATTTACACTGAAGATTTGGGATTGTATTTTTATTTTTATTTTAAGTAGGTCACACTTCATAAATGTCAAAACAAATAATATTATGTTTGTTTGAAACATTTTGTTCAGAAGACATAAACTTCAGAAAGTTTGAATTGGTTATTATCAAGAAAAGCTACAAATCAAAAACTGATGTCATGTCAACCGCTGCAACGTCGAAGGAAGGCCTCTCGGCTCCCATCAGCACGTGAAACCCATCCATAATTTGCATAATGAAGCTTTGATCTTTTCTCGAGCCTTGGAAGTCGCTGCTTGTCTGTGCTGCTGCTTCCTAAGTGTATCGTTGCAACTGCAGCAACAGCATCAGGGAAATCTCAGCTTGGAGGAGTCGGGGCCTAAATGCAGTGCATTCAAAAGCACTTCTAAAGTGGACTCCAAAACGCAGCTTTGAGTAACATCTCTACAGCAATCATAGCAGAACGAAAGAATTGTGCTTCTAATAACCAACAGAAACATTGCGGGGAGTTCTTTTAGGCCTGTAAAGCTCTTTTGGAGACCTCGACTATGTACATTATGCAGTAACTGTGCACTTGTACTTACATTTGTGGGAATATTTATTCTCTCATTAGCACTTAAGTCTGCAGCCAACAAGCTCCTTCATCGAGTTAGCGATTTACTACGTACGCAAATATGGTGGGAGTCTTGCTCCCTCTGTTCCCCACTGTGTGCATCATACAATTCCTCATCTACACACCCCTTATTCCTCTCCACTCCCAAACTCCCTTCTTTTTTGCTCCCAAACCCCCTGCTGCATGCCTCGACACACATTCTCTCTCTCTCTCTCCCTATTTTCATCATAACCCCCCCCCCTCCTCACTCTTCTTTGTCGCTATTTTAATTTTATCAATCAAGTCACCCATCCCCACCAACGACGGCATGAAGGTCAAACATAGATGGACTATTTGCCATTGGAAATAAATCAATAATGGTAACTCGCTTTTCTCAATCTCAGGAGCACCACATTCATCAGCATCTCGACTCGAGCTTTTCTCATACTTTTTCACCTGAAGCATGGCCGTATCAATGCAAATTCAATACTGCTGAATACATTTTTTTGTATCTACATCCAATAATGTCAACATTCACAAATTTGTGAGGACTCAATTTAAAGGGTGACTTGGCATGATGTGGGTGTCTCGAGAATATTTTCAAGGCAACAAAGGAGAAAAGAGAGATGTTTATGGGGTAATGAAAAAACGTACCAAAATAAATGATCGAAAAATAAATGTAGGCATCATGAAGGTTACATTGGCAGGAAGAGGGAGAAGGAGACAAAGGGACAAAGGAACAGTGCAGAGAATTTTTTTTTAAGGAACAAAGGAAACAAGACAACATAGAAATCTCACTCTAAGTCACCACATTTCCTGTTGTTGAGAATTGTCAAAGTTTGAAACCAGATCAGGAAAGCGGGGCAGACATAACACACTGTACAAGAATTGATTTGTTCTCATCGAGTTCTAGACAATCAGGAGGTTACAGAAGGTTCTCTTAACCGAGCTACCCGAGTCTCCTTGACATTCTCAGCATTTGCACATGCTTGTTTAACACACAGTGGACTCAACGCTTTCATTGTAGCACTCATTCATGGAAAATTTGCAGGCCTGGTCAAATATAAAAAGTATATAGTGTTTCAAAAGAAACAGTGCAGTAGAAACTTAACACCTCTTGTGTATAAACAGAAGTCATTTAGAGGAAAAAAAAATATTATTGTCAGCTAGTGGGAAACTCACTTGAGTGAGTCAATGACACCTGCAAGTCAACAAGCATGCATTTGAATTTCAACATCAACAAACACATGAAATGCGAGTATTTGTTCAGTGTACTTACATTTGAACCCTGTGTGTGTATACACACACATATATATATATATATATATAGACATGAAATCCTTCCTCTTCTCCAATGGCTTGATTTCCAATCATCAATTTGGTTTCAGACCAGGTCACTCTACCCTAGATATGCTACTACTGCTCTCCCATCAATGGATGGAGGTCCTCAATGCCAGACAGGAAATCCGAGCCGTATCCCTGGACATATCACGTGCTTTTGACACAGTCTGGCACCCTGCCCTACTCACCAAACTCTCTGCCCATGGTATTCAAGGCCATCTCCACTCATGGCTCGCAGACTTCCTCTCCTGTCGCAGTCAACGTGTGGCCCTAAATGGAGTTCTTTCATCCCCTCTTCCTGTGCAGGCTGGAGTTCCTCAAGGTAGCGTTCTGGGCCCTGTTCTTTTTCTGGTTTTCATCAATGATCTCTCGGACTCTCTGGAAAATCCTCTATTTCTCTTTGCCGATGACTCAACCCTCTGCCGTACCATCTGTCATCCCTCAGACCGGCAAGCAGCAGCTTCTTCGCTCACTGCAGATCTGGATAAAATCACAAACTGGTCCAACACGTGGAACATGTCTTTCAATCCAGACAAATCTCACACTCTCACTATGTCTCTTCGAAAGGACCATTTACAAAACCCCCCATCCACTTTCTCAACAATCCTCTGGAAGAAGTCTTTTCTTTCAAGCTTCTGGGTCTCACTATCTGCCATGACCTTTCCTGGGAAAGTCACATTTCCAACCTTGCCTCAAAAGCCAGTCGCCGACTGGGAATCCTCCGTCGTGCAAAGTCCTTCCTCGGCCCTCTTGAGCTCCTGACCACTTACAAAGCTTTTGTCCGTAGCCTGATGGAGTACTGCTCTCCCCTCTGGGCTGGTGCTCCTGCCTCCCACCTTTCTCGACTTCACGCTGTCGAAACCAGGGCTTTTAAGATCATTGGCATCTCCCGCAATGAAGCTGAGTCTTTGGGCCTCTCACTCAATCACCGCAGGTTGGTCGGTGGTCTTTCTGTCTTCTACCGACTCCTCTCCAGCCTTGCCCCCCTGCTCTCTCTGCGATTTGTCCCAACCACATTTCCACAGGGCGCTCAAGGTCCGCCAACAACCCCCTTCTGGTAAAACTACCAAAATCACGAATCACTGCTCATCTTCACTCTTTCATTCCTCTTTTTTCCCGCCTTTGGAATAAACTTCCTCACTCTATTCTTTCCCATTCTTCCCTTCAGGCTTTCAAAACAGCTGTTCACCACCACCTCTTATCTTCCCCCATCCAAATCCTCGATCTTTTCTACCCCCGATAATCCACCCAAGCCCACTTCCTTCAATTCTCCTGCTTTCCTTCCTGAAAGTCCCTTTAATGTCCATCTTCCCCTCGCCATGTTCCCCGTCCCATCCCCATCCCTCTCCCTTCCACAGTTCACCTGTGTCTGTTCCCCAATGTTTTGTCCCTTCCACTCCCGCCCCTCTTGTCTCATGCCTCCTTGCTGTGAGTTGTGTGTTAGCTCTCATACGAGCCTCGACCAAGGTATACAAAAAAAAAATAAAAAATAATAAAAAAAAAAAAAATAATATTGTTACGAATCTGGCAGCCATGAGCACACAACAGCCAGAGTCCTTATAGATCAGTTATATCGATAAGTATGTGTTTCTAGTTAGGGTCCCGTCCCCTATGTCTCATAGGAATTAAGTGTACGTGCGCTGCGGAATAATTTTCTGGTTAGGATTTTTACATCACCAACAACTACAACAATAACGACACCATCGCCCATGTGCAATGTGCATCGTGTCACGTGCAGGGGTGAAATGGAGAATCGGGTGCTCCTCCGGCTGTTCCATTAGGGTTCTCAGACACACACGGTGGGAGGGTGGTCGTTGCCCCTCACACCAGACCACCCCTTGCCCAATCAGGGAAGTTATCACCTCAGGCTGGCTCCACCTTAGCAGATGGAGTGTTCGGCCCGGCCAATCGGGAGGCCACCACGAGTCGCCTGACAACCCACGAGCCAATGGGAGGCGAGCGTGCCGAGAAAAAGAAATCGCTCGGACCTGAAGGGAAAAAAGAAAGAGGAGAGGACGGAGACCGGGTGATGGTGGCGACGGCAGAGTGGTGGTTGACGAGGGTTCTACGGGATCACGGCGATTGCGGTCTATGGTCCCTTTGTGGTGGCTCACCGTGGTGGTGGTGACCGAACAGTGCGGCTGCCGAGCAGCCAGGCACGAGGGGCGTGGACTTCGGGTCGTGGGTTCGAGTCCCACCAGTGGTTTTGAAGTCGCTATGGCCGCACAAAGTGGACAGGCACCACGGTCCGGCTTGACCAAGATAGACCCACGAGGTCCATCTCTTCCTGGGGTATTTGTGTGTGCGTGTGTGTGTGTCCCTGGGTCCTGTCTTCAAGTAAAATTATTAAGTGCTTTTGTTGTACATTATATACATTTCTTATAGTCGTGATAACTCTGCTCTTTGTGTGTTCCCTTCCCCCTATTGTTGAATGTCCCAACTCGTACTTGTCCTTTCTGCCATTGGTTTGCCGCGCTGCGAACGGGAATTAGGAAGGCCATTGCCGTAGTTGTACATTTGGACTGACGGGCCTCGGTAACCATCCACTCGGGTTACACACGGTAACGGCTCGTTCCGCTCGAGGCCTGCCGAGGATGTAAATTCCCCGGCAGCTTTGCTGCGTGGATACTTAGGGATATTGAAGTTAGCAATTAACCATACTCCACGCGGTCGAATTATTGGCGATTCATGGTCCTGTAAGGGACCCATACTTTCGGATTTATCTGAAAGTCACGATCTAAATTCCAGGTGTTCGGTGGAGCCGGCTCTACTGCTCCATGTAGCAGTCGTGCTCACCACCGAGACCCGGCCCCACAACAATATGTGTGAGTGTGTGTGTGTGTGTGTGTGTGTGTGTGTGTGTGTGTGTGTGTGTGTGTGTGTGTGTGTGTGTGTCTGTGTGGAGATATACATATATAGATATGTATGTGTGTGTATGTGTGTGTATGTATATATATATATATATATATATATATATATATATATATATATATATATATATATATATATATATATATATATATGTATGTATACATACACATGGTCCGTCTAAAAAGTAACGGGACTGAGCCTGCTGTGTGCTCCACTAACACAATTTGAATGAACGATTTGCGTCACAGTCTTTCGCAACATTCCAGCATGCATATATATATATATATATATATATATATATATATATATATATATATATATATATATATATATATATATAAATATATCTATATATATATATATATATATATATATATAAATATATCTATATATATATAAATATATCTATATATATATATGATTGGTGATGGTTGACTGCGCTCATTGTGGGATTTTTTGCAGGTCGTGCTTTACATGTTGTCTAGTCTGAGTCGTCGCACTATGAATCGTGAGCAGAGAGCCAACCTGAAGTTTCTTGCCAAGCTTGGCAAAACACCTTCCGAATCCTTCGCAATGCTGCAGCAAGTCTACGGGGAAGAAACAATGTCATGTACACATGCATTTGAATGGCACAAGAGGTTCAAAGAGGTACAGGAGGAGATTGAAGATGATCCACGGTGTGGAAGACCTTTAACGAGCAGAATGGCAGACATCGAGCGTGTGAAGCAGATGGTGCGCGCAGATCGTCGACTCACAGTGCGGATGATTGCTGAGGAACTTTCCATCAACAAGGACACTGTCTGGAGCATCATCACTGAAAATCTCGGAATGCGCAAGGTGTGCGCAAAGATGGTTCCCAAGCTGTTGTCTGAGGACCAGAAACAGCAAAGAGTCACTGTCTGTCAAGACATTATCGAGCGCCTCGAGGACGATCCAGACCTGTTCGGGAGAGTCATTACTGGTGATGAATCGTGGATATTCAAATACGATCCTGAGACCAAATGGCAGAGTTATCAGTGGAAAAGTCCGGCATCACCAAGACCAACGAAAGCAAGGATGTCGAAGTCGAAGGTCAAGGTGATTCTCATCGCGTTTTTTGACATCAAAGACATCATCCATTTCGAATTTCTACCACAGGGTCAAACAGTGAATCAATACATGTGCAAGGAGATCCTCTGGCACCTCATGAGATCAGTCCGGGACAAGAGGAGGGATCTGTGGGAGAACAATGCCTGGGTGCTCCACAATGACAATGCCCCTGCTCACAGTGCCCTGAGCATCCGACAGTCTCTGGTGGAGAGGAACGCGCCAACTCTGGAGCAACCCCCATATTCGCCAGATTTGGCCCCTTGTGAGTTTTTTTTTTCCTGTTCCCCAAGCTCAAGGGGTTGATCAAGGGGACCATCCTGATGTGGAGGCCATCAAAAGGGCCATGACGATGGAGCTCCGAAGGATTCCAGAAGAAGCCTTCCAGGGGTGCATTGAAGCGTGGAAGAAGCAGATGGACAAGTGTGTGAGACCGGAGGGGAACTATTTTGAAGGGGAAAATCTGTGATTTCATTATATTTTTTGGAAAGAGATTTAGGTGAAGTCAGTCCTGTTACTTTTGAGATGGACCTCGTATACGAGTGTATATATTGTTGTGGTTACCAAATTCGCAAACCACCATTCAGGTCCCTGAGGTGAGATATCTCGGTAAGTATATGTGTAGTTAGGCCCAAACCCGTTGTCTAGTGGGAATACATGTCATTTATGCGTGCTGCGACTCTTCAGGATAGCCGTTTTTCTTTTACTATCTTTATTTTGGACCAACCGCCATTGTTACCACCACCAACCACAACATCAACCACCCACCGCGGCGCCGCTTCACGTCACACCTCGCAACCGTCGCATCGCCACCGTTCTTGCGCCGCTTGGGGGTACCGGTGTTGGACTCGTGCAGGGCGCGTGCCGAACAGCGTGTACAAAACCACGGATTTTCCGCTCCAAAAACGGATCAAAAACGACACACGCCCACTTTTGTTCCGTCCAATCAGTGAGCGAGGGGCGATTTGGCCCCGCCTCCAGGGCGTTGGAGGGCGGTCGCTATATGCAAATTCATGGATCAAAATGCATTCACGCCCACTTTTTCTCGGGCCAATGGGGAGCGAGGTGAAAGGTCGAAGGCAGGGGGTCAAAGGCGAAGCCACGGGGCTTATATAAGCGGCTGCGTTCGTCAGAAAAGGGTTGTTGGTCGTCGTCGTCGTCGTGTGCGTTGGAGTCGGAGCGAAGAGGACGGAGCTGTGGAGAGGCGGCGAAGGCAGACGAGGGGGTGCTCGCGTCGTGCCGGGAGCTGCACACCAGGGAGGCCGACGGCGCGACCTGGTCGAGGTGGAGACGCTCGTCGCGGGACTCGAGACAGAGTAAAAATCCTCCTTTCCCTGAGCATCAGCAACCCCCTCCTGTTTCCCCCCGTGCTGAGATAGTGCGACCAAGGGGGCCCCTTTTCCCACCCCCTACCAGACACTGTCCGCGAGGCCTGCGGAGTTGAGGCACCATCGCCGCTCCGCGTCTCATCACCAGACGGGTAGGCCCGACCCGGTCTCGGCCTCAGGCCCGCCTCATCCTTGAGGGTGTTCTTTTTCTTGGTTTTGGGTATGTGTTGTCGGCGCCGTCTGTGAAGTAGAATTGTATAAGTGTTGCCGTGTGCTCGGTAGTCGGTATTAGCTCTGCATTGTGTCTTCACTTTTACATTTGCTTTTTGTGTAAAATTGCATTGTGTTTCTTCTTCTTTTTCTATGTGCTTTTGGTGGAATTGTATATGTGTGCTTTCCGTTCATCGCGAATAAATGTGCGTTATTATTGAACTGTTCTCCCGCTTCGCTTCGTCTTTTCCTCTATTGAATCCCCATCTTACTTCAAGTAAAGGGTTGGTAGTGGGCTGAATACGCCCGATAATTAATCGAACCGTCGAGGCCGACGATAACACCGCTCAGTTATCCCGATAGTACGGAACGGGTCGCTTAAGTGGCCCGTGTCCGAAGTCGACCTGCGGCGAGGTGCGATCGCCCGGTCTACCCTCCGTGTGGGTACTTAGGTAGGTCGAATTTGGCGAGCAACCCTATCCCACGCGGGGGCTGATTGGCTCGATCGCGGTGAGACCGAAAGGTCCACCCGTGACTGGTTCCCGGCGTTAGTCCGAGAGGGTCACGACTGGATTGTCCGTCCGGTGGGCGACGTGCCGCGATTCGAGTTACGTGGCCGTCAGCACGCCGGCGGGCGCGAATCCGAAACAATATGTATGTTTTTACGGATTTCAGAATCCGGTCTGATGAATGCATCCACACATCCAGGTCCTCAGACAGTTATTTCCTTAAATGCATGTTCAGATTAGCCCCATCCCCATGTCTAATGGGATCTTAAATGTGATGCGTTGAGAAGGGTAAAGGATAGATCCCCTCTCTTATGGGAAGCTTTATTTTTTCTTTACGACAGACTTGTTTACACACGTTTCTTTCACGAGCGCTGACTTATTTTTCCTCAGCAACGTTTATACACATATTTCTTTTTCACGAGCGCCGACAACCGCCCATGTTCGAGTGCACGGGTTGTCATGGTAATGGTGCACAAGTGGGGCTGGGTGAGCTTGGGGGGACTCTGCGCCCGCCGAGATGGTCCGCAGATATAAAAAGAATTGGAGGTCCATACAGAAGGAGAGAAGAAAGTGAGAGAGGAAGCACGCGAGAACTGGGTGTAAGAGAGAGAAAGAAAGCAAGAGTTGAAGCGTGTGAGGGAAGAAGCGAGCCAGAGAGGAAGCGTGCAAGTGAGGAAGCGAGTGCGTGAGCGTGTGAGTGTCTGAGCAGCGCCTGCAACGAGTGAGGCACTGGTCAGTCACAACGAGTGAGGCGTGGGTCAGTCACCAACAGACCGTGTGCGTCACTCGACATCACCAGTTTCGTGAAGGGTGAGGAGCTGCCCGTGTCGCAGCAGCAGGGTCTAAACCCATGACAGACGATCTCGGTCCCTCCCCCCGCCCAGACGTTGACTGGCGTCCAAGGCTGTTGGCGAGTGGGTGCACAGCAAGGCAGGGTGCTGGCGACGGACGGGACACGCATGCACACATTTGAGGACGTTTTCACTTCACGGACGAATACTCTCTGGTGAGCGAGACGACTCTTCCCCCCACCGAATGCTCCTGAGGATTCCAGAAGAAGCCTTCCAGGGGTGCATCGAAGCGTGGAAGAAGCGGATGGACAAGTGTGTGAGACCAGAGGGAAACTATCCCCATGTCTAATGGTGGACGATGATCTGCTGGGTACCCTTGTCGGTGTTTAGTTGTAAGTAAGTCAACCCCTGATACGCATCTGCTCTCTGTCTCTTTCCTGTCATTTTGATTGATTTTTCCTGAGTAATTATTCATTTCAATTGCTTTGGAATTTATTCATTTATTTACCTCAGAAAATAAAAAATTCTTATTATTTATTTATTTTATTACTAATAAATTTTTTGTGGACTTCCAACCTGTCCATGTTAGTCCTTTCCTTCCATTGTTCGAGCACTGTCCGAACATAGATTAACCGCTCGGCTGCCCTAATTAAGATCTAATCAAGATAAGATTGGTGCTTTGCTGTGGGCATGCTCCCCACTCAGGTAACCACATGACCTGTAGTTAAACGGAATAATTAAACGGTGGACACTGGACCTCGTGGTTAACTGGGTGGAGTTCGTGGTTCTAAAACAACTCACCGTACCACAACGTTAATTGTGAGAGGTGGCCCCAGGTCCGGCTCTTCCGAGGACAACCGGGGCTTAATCCCCCTTAGTGACAAGCTCATGTCTCGGTACCTGTGGCCGCAACAACTGGTGTCAGGAGTGGGATATTTTTCAAACCCGTTGATCAATAAATTGGTGTCGCGTCGACGACCCGTGGTGCGCTTCACGCACCTCAAATTTCAGAGCTGTTAGACAAAATTTTAGTTAAATTTATTGGGATGGACAATGGCGGACCAACACGAGCAGGTCCCGGTGGGCCATGTAGATGATGTACATATGAATACGGAATTGACCCTGGACCCACATGAAGTCACAATGGAGAGTGAAGAGGAAGCAATGGGAGAGATGGAAAATAACCGCCACCCTCAGCCTCAGGAAAATGCGGCATCGATAGCGCAGATTGCCGAGTTATCGCCACCAATGCAGCCCGAGAATGACATGATGTGGTGGCTGAGGAAAATAATGGCAGAAGTAATTATGATGGGTGAAGAAAACAACAGCGGAATGGAAGCGATGAGCGGGAAAATGGACGAAAACAGCAGAAAATGGATGTGATGGGCGATGAAATAAAAAGGGAGATGAGTGAAGCGATGGGCAGAGAAATGGCCGCGGTACGAGAGGAGGAAAGGGAGTGTAGGATCGATGTCCAGGAAGAGATGAGGGAGAACGAGGCCAGACTGATGGGAGAGATTGGGAAGATAACGAAGGAGGTAGAAGGACTGACGATGGGACACAATGAGTTGAAGGAACAAATGGAGAATAACACAGGGGCGATAAAGGAGTTAAGAGCCGCCAAGAAGGAGACAAGAGAGATGACGGCAATTAAAAACAAATGTAAGGTGGCACACGAGAAACTGACGAAGAGAGTAGAGGAGGTGACACGGACAATGGGATAAAGGAACAGAAAGTGGAAACAAATAGAAACAACGAAGGTGACGTGAGAGGGGGAAATACAAGAAGCGCATCGGGAATTAACGATTGTTAAAGAGGAGGTGGATGAGGTAAAAATCGAGGTTATTGAAATTAAAGCAAAACGGGTAGAAACAGGTCATCGAGTAAAGGAAGAGATTCTTGAATGCATGGACGTGTTATATTTTTGGCGTGACAGAGTGCTCGAAGAACGGGAGGAGGTGAGTATAACGAAGATGAGTCATGGCGAGACTGGGAGAGTGCATGATGCGATTGGGTGTGTGTCGAGCTTGGGGGGATAAAGGACCCGGGGTTTCTTGGAGTGCCCAATGTGCCGGAGTATGTGCGGAGTGCATGTAACATAACATGGATGAGTGCACACGAAAGAGTGGGACATGGATCGACCCTGACGGGAGTTGTGGTTAGTGTAGCGGATCGGAGGGGTGAACCTCCTGAGCAGGACAGAGTTGTATTGGAAACCACACTGGTTCCACGGGAGTTTGCGTACGAGGTAGGGGAGTGTGCGCGGTCCGTGCTTTGCCAACCACCCAAGCACTCACAGTGTGATTATACAGGAGCTATTATTTTTCAGAGTAACTCAATGCATAAATATAGTTGCCTTTTGCATAAAATAAAAAACTTGCGATACAATTTTGATTGGCTCGTGGACTCCCTCGCCAAGAATTTCAACCAAATTTTGTATGAGTGGTCAAATTAGGAAGTGGAACAAACCGAGGGGAGGTAGAAGTTTAATGCAATTTTTTTTTTTAATCATGGGCTCCAGAAGCACCCGAATATTATATATATATATATATATATATATATATATATATATATATATATATATATGTACACACACACACACACACACACACACACACACACACACACACACACACACACACACACACACACACACACAAACACACACACAAACACCAATTGCTTTTGAAAAGTGGGGGGGGGGGAACATTGCATGTCCAGACCACGAAGCCCACTTCGTGCCGGCGTGGACACAGCAAGTCGACCCTTGCAAATTCTTGATTTTATACGCTCGTTGACATGCTGCCTTCTGATCACAACAAATCCATTAAATTAATCTAACCATCTTTTTATCAAATGTAAGCAGACTGATTAATTAAACATTAATCATACACATTTCAAAGTTTCAAGTGTCATCAAAGATATATATATATATATATATATATATATATATATATATATATATATATATATATATATATATATATATATATATATATATATAAAGAATTGTTTATCAAGCCTCCTTCTCACGACCCTTGAACTGATTCACAAAACATAAACTGAAAACTAGACTGACATACAAATTGATATTACACGATTACGGTCAACTTTCCTAAAAACTTGCCATAAATATGAACCTTCTTGTCTGATGATCCAGTTAAAAACTTTGTAGCAATGTCTTGGGGGTCAAGTGCAGTCAGACGATCTCGATGAACATGACAGATCATGAGATGGTTGAGGCGTTGTTGGGTCATTGTGGAACGTAACAAAGTCTTCATACGTCTGAGTGCGCTGAATGACCGTTCAGCTTCACATGAACTTGCTGGAGAAACCAATAGCAGCCTAAGCAAACGTTCTACCTGTGGGAACATTCGACGGACTTCCGGCACCATGTCTACAGATATCTTACGGTAATCCTCAACAGATGAACCACTGAACTGGTTACGAAAGAACCCAAGTTCTTGCTCAAGGGAATCCGACAGTACAGGATATTTGCGGACTATTTGTGGTGTGAATGACCCAGACAGGAACATTTCATCCAAGTCCCTATAAGCCATGAGGTCGGTTGATGTGAAGTACTCGTTCAAGTTCTCGGATGTGCTGCTGATGACTTTGAAAAATTCAACTCTGTCCCTCCTCTGCAGAATTGGCAGTGTATTCCTGCGTGCCTCCATCAAGTCTCTCCGTAAGCCTGCACTTACGAGGAAGGGTCACTGGATCTAGTTGGCACTGCTGGAGCTTCTGTTGTGCTGCTTCGAAAACCTCCTTAAACATCTGGTCGGCATGGAGAGATTGGAGATTCTGTGCAGTTACCTTTGCAGCAGTAAGCATACCAGAGATGATAACTTGTGAACCTTGAAGTGCCTTATTGAGGTATTCAAGGGATTGGACAACGGGCAATGATGCAAACAGACCGAGAACACACTTTCCTGATGAAAGACAGCTTCGAATTCCGTTGGCTAGTGATGTTGTGTTCGTAACAAAGTCATCGCTTGCTTGTAGAAGGGCATCCAGTACCGCTTCATAGTTATCCAATATCGATTTCACGGCAGGAGAACGAGTTAACCAACGCGTCGGGCAAATTGGCCTCAGGCGTGTAGGGCAAGGAGTGTCAGTATCGTCAGCGTGGATATTCAAGTGCAGATGCTTGAATTTTCCAAAGTTGTTGTAGATGTTGCTGAGTACCTGGACATAATCAAGGGCGTCTCTTATGAACGGTGCAGTTTGTAAGGCTTTGGATGTAATGAGTTGGGTGACATGAGCTCCACAGTGAACATAATTGTGTTACTGAGATAACATCCGAACTGAGTGGACATTTCATTCACGTTACTGCAGATATTTCTGCGGATGGCATGACTCATCAACTGTAGAATTTCATTCTGAATTTCTCCACTTGTGAACGTCATCTTCCTTGACAGCCACGTCTTGAGGTTTACATCAGCCTCGGCCCACAACTGTAAGAGCATTTTGAAATTCCCTTCAGAGACAACCTTCCCACGAATTGCAAAACCTTGTCAGGCTAAAGATTGCAGTGAGGTGATAATCTTCAGAAGTGCTGACCGTGCAGATCTTTGCTCTTCTAGCAGTTTGCTGCTCAGCTGCACATGGACACCAGGTTGACTTCTGCGACATTTCAGATTTTCAGAGGTAAACCGAAGTGTGTTTGATCGTTCGTGTTGTCTGAATTTTTCTGTAGCCTTTTTCCAGTTCCGAAAGCCCTTTGAGACAAATGCGTCTTCTGCACAGCGGGCAAGTTCGGGAAGTTTTTTTTTATGAGAAGCGTCCGTACAGGTGTGACGGAGTACACCGCCGATGCTCTGATCAAAATGAAGCCACGGAAAAATCTTTTAACCACTGTTGTTGATGTGGTGTACGAGGTGCAGTGGAACACGAGAAGCAAGAATGTTAGCAGCAACTCCGCTTTATTGCACGTCCTGATGTACATTACTGCCACCCCACACGGGCGAGTCATGATATACGAAAACCCAATCACGTGATACAGCACACTCCTCCCCCCGTAAAATGACTAGTCAAATGATGAAAGGACAATCATAACATGACCACCCGAAACCAATCAACAATCAAAATCCTCCAAATACCGCTGCCGCATCCTGACCCGCCTCGGACGGGCAGCGACGCCAGACGGCCCAGGCTCAGACGCCTCCCGGCTCGGTCGAGGTGACACCCTCGCCGGACTTGTGCCATCCGCAATAACAACTGTCCCCGGCCGACCAGCCTGCCCGACGTCCTCGGGCAGGACTGAATCAGGTGAAGACCCCGAGGGCGTCGGCACATCCGGCCCGGGTGATACAATGTCTGGCCACGGCGACATTACAGGTGGGGGTCCCACATCGCTCGGCACGGGGGGGGGGGGGGTGACGCTGAACAGTGATCATGCATTTGGTCCACGTGCCGCTTCCACACCTCCCCACTATCAGTCCGCACCATGCAATTCGCCGGCCCTTCAACTTTCGGTTTGGCAGTATTTGGACTGGGATACAACTGACATCATGAGGTTGAAAAGGCTGATCTGAGAAATTAGGCCGAGTACTCGCACATGCACCCTTTTCTGCTATCTTCTCCTTTGAATCGTCCACCTCTTTCTGGGAACTTGATTGCTCCAGGAGAGTGGTCAGGAATGTGCTACTTGATGATGTCGCGAAAAACTTTCTGATATCCATATCCTCTATGAAACGAGAAGGGAATTACATTTCTGTTGAATTATAAGGGTTATTTTTGCGTAACAGGCCATTTTTATTCGGTCTATCCTTCGTCTTTGTCCTCGTGCAAACGGAAAATTATTCGGAGGATGGGGATTGATAGCGGAAGAGAAATTCTTTCCAGAACGTTATTTTTCCCAGTAAAAATTGCAAGCCGCGGCTGAGCTACGAAGCCTAAGCCTTTTTTTAATCGGATTTTCGAGGTAATCTCATTACTACCCTATAGATACTGTATAATCCGAGAACAGAATTCAAAAATAATTTTCCATTTGTTTGTCCGAACCGCTTTGGTGAATTTTGCATATTTTTCAACAGCTACCTTTTAAAATCTATAATTTAATCCTCATAAGTCCGACGACCGAATGATACCTCTCGTTTTGTAGGTCTATACCTCCCCTAAGTCCAAGTACTGATGAAAAAATTATTTACATTAACCGCCGCAAAGTGAGTGAATCGGCGCATTTTATTTTATGTTTCCCAAGTATTCAAAGCTAATTTAGTCGCCAAAATACCCACTTTCCTTCGATTTTCACCCGGTTTTCAACGTTGGGATTTAGGCCACTGTTATTGACTGCGAAATATGAAAACAGAATTACAAAATATTGTTGTGGTTACCAAATTCGCAAACCACCATTCAGGTCCCTTAGGTGAGGTATCTCGGTAAGTACATGTGTAGTTAGGCCCAAACCCGTTGTCTAGTGGGAATACATGTCATTCATGCGTGCTGCGACTCTTCAGGATAGCCGTTTTTCTTTTACTATCTTTATTTTGGACCAACCGCCATGATTACCACCACAACCACAACATCAACCACCAACCACAACGCCGCTTCACCACAACCGCCATGACCTTCACGTCACACCTCGCAACCGTCGCATCGCCACCGTTCTTGCGCCGCCTGTGGGTACCGGTGTTGGACTCGTGCAGGGCGCGCGCCGAACAGCGTGTACAAAACCACGGATTTTGTGCTTCAAAAACGGATCAAAAACGACACACGCCCACTTTTTGCCGTCCAATCGGTGAGCGAGGGGCGATTTGGCCCCGCCTCCAGGGCGTTGGAGGGCGATCGATATATGCAAATTTATGGATCAAAAAGCATTCACGCCCACTTTTTCTCGGGCCAATGGGGAGCGAGGTGAAAGGTCGAAGGGAGGGGGTCAAAGATGAGAAGGCGAAGCCACGGGGCTGATAAAAAGCGACCGTGTTCGTCAGTCCAGGGAGTAGGAGAGTCGAGAGGGAACAGAGAGTCAAGACTTCGCGGGCGGTGGAGTTGGCAAGAAGGAGCTGGTCGTCGTGTGCGTTGGAGTCGGAACGGAGGGGACGGAGCTGTGGAGAGGCGGCGAGGGCAGACGAGGGGGTGCTCGCGTCGTGCAGGGAGCTGCACCCCAGGGAGGCCGACAGCGCGACCTGGCCGAGGTGGAGACGCTCGTCGCGGGACAATAAAAATCCTCTATACCCCGAGCATCAGCAACCCCCTCCTGTTTCCCCCCCGTGCTGAGATAGTGCGACCAAGGGGGCCCCTTTCCCACCCCCTACCAGACACTGTCCGCGAGGCCCGCGGAGTTGAGGCACCATCGCCGCTCCGCGTCTCATCACCAGACGGGTAGGCCCGACCCGGTCTCGGCCTCAGGCCCGCCTCATCCTTGAGGGTATTCTTTTCTTTGGTTTTGGGTATGTGTTGTCGGCGCCGTCTGTGAAGTAAAATTGTATAAGTGTTGCCGTGTGCTCGTGTAATCGGTATTAGATCTGCATTGTCGCATTTGCTTTTTGTGTAAATTGAATTGTGTTTTTCTTTTCTGTGTGCTTTTGGTGGAATTGAATATGTGTGCTTTCCGTTCATCGCGAATAAATGTGCTTTGTGTTGAACTGTTTCCCGCTTCGCTTCGTCATTTCCTTCATTGAATCCTCATCTTGCTTCACGTAAAGGGTTGGCAGTGGGCTGAATACGCCCGATAATTAATCGAACCGTCGAGGTCGACGATAACACTGCTCGGTTATCCCGATAGTACGGAACGGGTCGCTTAAGTGGCCCGTGTCCGAAGTCGACCTGCGGCGAGGTGCGATCGCCCGGTCTACCCTCCGCGTGGGTACTTAGGTAGGTCGAATTTGGCAAGCAACCCCATCCCACGCGGGGGCTGATTGGCTCGATCGCGGTGAGACCGAAAGGTCCACCCGTGACTGGTTCCCGGCGTTAGTCCGAGAGGGTCACGACTGGATTGTCCGTCCGGTGGGCGACGTGCCGCGATTCGAGTTACGTGGCCGTCAGCACGCCGGCGGGCGTGAATCCGCAACACTGGTGTCAGGAGTGGGATACAAATCCATCGCCCTCCTCTCGGCACTGGTATCGGAGAACAGGAAAACGGGCTCTCCTGTCTCCAGCTAAATTCACGGGAATCGGTCCAGGGGTGAGAGAAGCGACCCCCGATTCCCTCCAAATTACGAGCGATTCAAATTAACCCCCTTTAAGAGAAGCAAGATGGCGTCTCAAGGCGAGCGGGAGCCGGGGGTATTAGAAATGGATGTAGAATGTGTAGAATCCATGGTCCAGGATGGAATCCCCGAGCAGGAAATGTTGATTGTGCAGGAACACGGACTCGCCCAACTGAACCCAGAGCCCGAAATGGGTGCGGCAGCGGCCGCGGTGTATGACACCTCCCCCCCCCTCTCCACCAAAACCCTTCCCCAACCCTTGCCGAAACGGCTCAGCTGAGTGCATCCGACATGGCCCAGCTATGCGCCATGCTGGCGGCAATGAACGAAAAGATGAATGCGGAAATGATCGAAAAAATGGATGCGAATATGAAAAACGAAATGAAAGGCATGAACGAAAAGATGGATGCAAACACAACTGAATTTATAAACGGAATAAAAAGCATGAACGAAAAGATGGATGCGAATACACAGCAAATGAAGGAAGAAACGAAAAAGCTGCGGGGTGAGACGCAGAACATGGGCCGATGCCTGCAGGCGGGCATGAAGGCCGTGACCGGGGAGCTGAGAATGGCGACTCCACGTGTGGAAGCAAACGAGCTGGAAGGGGGTGCAACGGCTGACAGGCCCGCGGTGGAGGCGGGTAAAAAAATAATTCGGGGGGCGTGTTGGACGAGGGTCGTGACAGAGGAATCGACGGTGACCAAAAGGGAAAAATTAAATGGGGAGACCAAAACGTGTGAGACGAGACACGAGGTGACGACAACGGAAATAATAGTGGAGACAAGGGAGGTAAAGGGTGAAGAGTTGGCAGTGACGGTAGCCGGGAAGGGAACGATAGAGGAGAGACTGCACGGTGAGGACGGGGTAAGTGACGCACACACGGAGGTAGTGGAGGATAATGGGGGTGAGCTGGCGGACTGGGTAGAGACCCAGTGCGAGCACCTGGATGGCCTCCTCCAGGAACGAGGGGAGGGAGTATGCCCCCTTGAGGCGAGTCACGACCAGGTGAGTTCGGTCGTGTTTTGCGAGGTTGAGAGGACGGGTGCTGTGGACAGGTGCACGGAGAGCTTGGGGGGTATAGAGGCCCCGGAGACCCTTGTGGGGACACAAATCCCCAGTGTGGTTGTCCCTGTGTGTGTGGTGCAAGGTGTGAGTGCGTCCCCGTGTGTGGAAGCGACCCCGTGTGTGAGTGGTGTGGTGGCGATGGTGCCGGAGTGCGTGCTTCCCAGCACGCCGTGTGTGGATGAGGCACCGCGGGTTAGTGCCCCCGCGTGTGTGGATGAAACGGCCAGTGTGAGTGAGGAACCGCGGGTTAGTGCCCCCGCGTGTGTGGGTGAGGCACCGTGTGTGGAAGAGACCGCGTGTGTGAGTGTCGCCGTGTGTATGAGTGAGGTACCGCGGGTGAGTGCCCCCGCGTATATGAGTGAGGCACGGTGTGTGGATGAGGCACCGCGGGTGAGTGTCCCCGCATGCGTTGAGTGAACGGCTGTGTGCAAGGTCGCTGAATGCAAGGGAGACCGTGTGTGTGAGAGAGCGGTATGTGAGGGAGATGTCGGTTGGCATGCGGGAGCACGCAGCCGCATCTCCCGGTGTGAATGTGATGGAGTGGACTGTGTGCGTCGTAACACGCAGGTATGCGTGTGTGGAATGGAGACGGAGACGGCGACAGAGGAGAGAAAGCCGAGTTGCGGCTGTGGTTGTTTCGGGGACCGTGCCGGGTTCACCCAGCAGTGAGCACGAGGTTCGTGCTGTGCAACGCACGAGACCACCACGTGCTCGCTTGCGAGAGTGAAGTCCCGGTCCGGAAACGCACGCGGTGGATTTGCCGATCCCGCGGACGGACAAAGTTTAGGCAGGTAAACGGATTTGGACCGGACGGGTTCTCCACGCGATCGTGTGTGTTAAGCTCCAACGGGCGAAGCACATGTGTTCGCGTGGGGAACCCCTCGAGACGTGTGGCTTGTGTTTTTTTTATGCGCATGATGACGTCATGGCTGCACGTGTGGTTGGAATCCGGCAGGAGGGGTATCTCTGCCGGATGGTACCGTCCAAGGAGGGACGAGGAACACGTGCAGCTGCATGACGTCACGGGCAGGTGCAAAGTGCGCGAGTTGCCGCGCAGGTGCTGCGCATGAAAAAAAAACAAAAAAAAACAGTAAGCCTCACTTTCGGGTGCAAAGGATTCCTGGGCAAGGGGTGGAAGACCCCCTTGGCCCTGGGCACAGGATGGAAACTAGTTAGGGGGAAGGGTTAGCTTAGTTAGACCGACTTCATGGGGCAGGGGTAAGTCCTCATGGAGTCCGTGGAATGGATTAGTTAGAGGGATTGTAGCCAGATTTAGGTGGGGAAATTGATTAAAGAGATTAGGAGACAGTGACAGACCTGTGAATGTGTAGAGGGGACGTAGCTTAGCTACGTAGTGTTAAAAGGAACGTGCTACTAGTTTAAGGGACGACGTGGGAGCACGAGTTAGTTAGGGGAGGTAGTTCGAAGGATGACAGAGTTCAGCGGTGTGTGTGTTGAAGAGTTGGTGAGTTGTGAGGTGGAGACATGAGTGAGTGAGGCCAGCGGGTCTGTGTGTATGGAGCGAATGGGGAATGCATGGTGCGATGAGTGATTGGGGGGAGGAGTGACTCCCGCCCAAGGGACCCCGGGGTCAGTGTAGAGTGAGTTAGCTGGGTTAGTCAAATTGAAAAATGGAGGTCGTTTTGTTGTTGGTGGGAAAGTAGGCTCGAGACCCATTTGGAGGGGTGCAGGAGCCCTGTTGACGGGCTTGGGAGCGTGGCTGCGAAAGGTGAGTATCGCTGAGTGGGTACCCCGGGCACCAGGCTAGTCGGCCGCGGTAGGCCATGGGCCCATGGGGGGCCGGGATAGAGTAGTGGGCACGGGTGCGCCTGCTTGGTGCGGGGGCCCGGGGCGCCATTAGCCGCGTGGGCAGTGTTGTGGGCACGGGTGACCCTCGGAAAGGGGCCTGGGAGGCCGGCCTGCCACGTGTGCGTTTCAGGGGAGGTGCCATGGGGGGCACTCCCCGGTGTTAGGGAGCTGGTAGGCTCGGAGGCAGTGTAGTGCCCGGGGGTGCCATAGCGGGAGAATCGGCAGAGGGTCGTGCCTGCCAAAGGGAGCCACGTGTCCCAGCCAGGAGACTGTGTGAGGGCACGGAGAGAAAATTGGGGGGCGAGGCCCGAAATTGTAAGGACACCAACACAGGCGACGGGAATCTGGGTTGTTGGAACCAATAGTTTAAGCGAGAGGCGCTTGTTGAAAGCCCCGGGGTAGTTTAACAGTTAAATGGTTAGGGTAGATTAGGAGATGTACCCCTCCGCACCATCCATCCCCTCGATGTCGTTGTGGGCCGCTGGACCCACTTTGGTTATAGATCGCCGAACTCTGGGGAGGCCATTCTGAGGCTTCGTTGGGCCTCGACACAGGACGTTAGCTCTCCCTTATTCCCCTCCGGGAAGGGAACGTAAGGGTTGGGAGTAGGCTAGATGACAGGATAGGTTAGCCGAACAAGGACGATAAAGGGGGTTAGGGGACGATTTATAGTGGGGAAGTAAAAATAAAAACAACAAAAAAAATAAGTTGGGGCTAAATTGGGGTTTGACAAATTAAGGGAGTGGGTATGTACAGTGACAGGCAAAGGCGATAGGTGGGAGGGAGACAGGTAGGTAGGTCCGAGCCCGCCTTCCAAGTGGCCAGCACCACCGCACTCCCTCCACCAACCTCCACTGAATGGCAAGAGCTGGCCAACTTCATCGGCTGGCCGTGTTTTGCTTCAAGGCGGAGGCCGGCCAACTTCGTCTGCAGCTGCTGTGCTGCAAGGCCTGTGCCGGCTGGATCGTCTGCAGCTGCTGTGCTGCAAGGCCTGTGCCGGCCAGTTCATCTGCTGGCTGTTTTTCTTCAAGGCCTGTGCCGGCCAGTTCATCTGCGGGCTGAGTTTGCCTGCAGCGGCCTTCTTCTGCGGGCTGTGTTTGCCTGCTGCCTTTGCCATGCCATGCCCACTGCCCCTGTTCACCAGCCCCCCGTTCAATTTTTGCTTTGCCCTCCCTGTTCATTTCCGTGTGCGCCAGGATCCGCAAGGCAACAGTTTGCAAGCAGCGAGAACTGCCCTGTTGGCAGCGACAACACGGGCCTGCAGTGGCGGCCCGTGCACCGTGTTTGTGTTCATGCATCCATTCGTTGTGCTCATTGCGTGTGCCACTTGAGCTGGCACGGAGACTGCGTTGTGCAGCCCATGCACCGTTGTGGTTCACTGCGTTCAGTTCAAAAGGGAAGGCCTTGGACTGCGTGTGAGCAGCCAGCCACGTTCCCTGTCACCTGCATTGTTTTGAGCCAGAGACTGCATGCGAGCAGCCTGGCTCCCTGCTAACTGCTTTTCTTTTGCAGAGTTCATTGATCCTGGGCCATGGTTTAGTGTAAAATTTGTAAGTTAAGGTTAAGATGTACTGTACATATGAGTGCGCCCCCGGCATGTCTGTCCTAGCGCCGGCAATTTTATTTAAGTCGTCCGTGTGAGTGAGTTTGTTTAGATAGTTACGCAGCCCTCAGGTTATTTATTTTGGGGACACGAATACCATGAATGTCGCACTCAGGGATCCGTAGGTAAAATGTACTAGGGGAAAACTACACATGATGGCACACGAAAATTTGACGACTCGGGACGAGTCTGTAAAAAGGGGAGGGGGTAGTGTTGTGGTTGACCAAATTCGCAAACCACCATTCAGGTCCCTTAGGTGAGATATCTCGGTAAGTACATGTGTAGTTAGGCCCAAACCCGTTGTCTAGTGGGAATACATGTCATTTATGCGTGCTGCGACTCTTCAGGATAGCCGTTTTTCTTTTACTATCTTTATTTTGGACCAACCGCCATGATTACCACCACAACCACATCAACCACCAACCACAACGCCGCTTCACCACAACCGCCACGACCTTCACGTCACACCTCGCAACCGTCGCATCGCCACTGTTCTTGCGCCGCCTGTGGGTACCGGTGTTGGACTCGTGCAGGGCGCGCGCCGAACAGTGTGTACAAAATCACGGATTTTGTGCTTCAAAAACGGATCAAAAACGACACACGCCCACTTTTTGCCGTCCAATCGGTGAGCGAGGGGCGATTTGGCCCCGCCTCCAGGGCGTTGGAGGGCGATCGATATATGCAAATTTATGGATCAAAAAGCATTCACGCCCACTTTTTCTCGGGCCAATGGGGAGCGAGGTGAAAGGTCGAAGGGAGGGGGTCAAAGATGAGAAGGCGAAGCCACGGGGCTGATAAAAAGCGACCGTGTTCGTCAGTCCAGGGAGTAGGAGAGTCGAGAGGGAACAGAGAGTCAAGACTTCGCGGGCGGTGGAGTTGGCAAGAAGGAGCTGGTCGTCGTGTGCGTTGGAGTCGGAACGGAGGGGACGGAGCTGTGGAGAGGCGGCGAGGGCAGACGAGGGGGTGCTCGCGTCGTGCAGGGAGCTGCACCCCAGGGAGGCCGACAGCGCGACCTGGCCGAGGTGGAGACGCTCGTCGCGGGACAATAAAAATCCTCTATACCCCGAGCATCAGCAACCCCCTCCTGTTTCCCCCCGCGCTGAGATAGTGCGACCAAGGGGGCCCCTTTCCCACCCCCTACCAGACACTGTCCGCGAGGCCCGCGGAGTTGAGGCACCATCGCCGCTCCGCGTCTCATCACCAGACGGGTAGGCCCGACCCGGTCTCGGCCTCAGGCCCGCCTCATCCTTGAGGGTATTCTTTTCTTTGGTTTTGGGTATGTGTTGTCGGCGCCGTCTGTGAAGTAAAATTGTATAAGTGTTGCCGTGTGCTCGTGTAATCGGTATTAGATCTGCATTGTCGCATTTGCTTTTTGTGTAAATTGAATTGTGTTTTTCTTTTCTGTGTGCTTTTGGTGGAATTGAATATGTGTGCTTTCCGTTCATCGCGAATAAATGTGCTTTGTGTTGAACTGTTTCCCGCTTCGCTTCGTCATTTCCTTCATTGAATCCTCATCTTGCTTCACGTAAAGGGTTGGCAGTAGGCTGAATACGCCCGATAATTAATCGAACCGTCGAGGTCGACGATAACACCGCTCGGTTATCCCGATAGTACGGAACGGGTCGCTTAAGTGGCCCGTGTCCGAAGTCGACCTGCGGCGAGGTGCGATCGCCCGGTCTACCCTCCGCGTGGGTACTTAGGTAGGTCGAATTTGGCGAGCAACCCTATCCCACGCAGGGGCTGATTGGCTCGATCGCGGTGAGACCGAAAGGTCCACCCGTGACTGGTTCCCGGCGTTAGTCCGAGAGGGTCACGACTGGATTGTCCGTCCGGTGGGCGACGTGCCGCGATTCGAGTTACGTGGCCGTCAGCACGCCGGCGGGCGCGAATCCGCAACAATATCTTTCCGTCCGTTCGTGCGAGCCGGTAGAGTGAAACCGTGTCATCCTGCACAAGCTTCACCATCTCAATCAGCATACCAGGCCGCGAAATATTGTATTGGCTTATAACTCGACGGTGCAAAGTCACAAAAATTAAACACACACATCATCGTGCAGGTAATAATATCAGGCATCCGGCGATACAAGTTAGAAAGGTGAAATAAACTATTTTGGTCGCTGAAGGGGCCCCGAGCCATTGCGGCCTAACACTATCCGAGGCGTGGCGCTCCGGGCCATGAAGCCGCGATTTCTTTGAACACTCATAAAATGACGATACAAAGTCCGAAAACGTCCCAAGATACCTCAAAATGTCCAGGTCACGTTCCCTGTTAGTGGGTGAACAATCCAACGCTTGGCGAATTCTGCTTCGCAATGATAGGAAGAGCCGACATCGAAGGATCAAAAAGCGACGTCGCTATGGACGCTTGGCCAGTGGGAGACCATGGCTTGGGAAGCACGGATTCTCAATGTTGAATTGTTAACCTATCATCTTTAATAGAACTATAATAGACCAATAAAACTAATGGTTCTTTTTCTTTTGTTGTTTTGGCAAAAAGTAAAGATCCAGAGAGGCTTGTATTGGGCAACCCCCCCCCCACCCCCCTCTATTTACGTGAAATGGTTTGGTCCAACTCCCAAAGCCAAAGCAGACGCGAACGGCTTGCGAGTACGGAGACCATAACTTGGGAACCACTTGTCCGATTAATTTCAAACCTTGAAAACGAACATCCTCGGGTCCCCAGCAATATACCTGGCAAGTTTCAAGTAGATCGGATCAGTGGTTGTCGAGAAACAGCAGTCGCAGACAAACATGCCCACAGAGATTAAAAAATTTATTCTTGTATTTGAGGAGCATCTCAGCCTGGTTGTACTAGAGCAGCTCGTTTTGTGTTACGTAACTTACGTTCAATGAAAAAAGTGGGGGGGGGGTACAATCGATATGTTGTCCCCCCCTTGATAAAAAGTGGGGGGGGGGAATGTCTCCCCCGTCCCCCACCAATTGACACACACACACACACACACACACACACAGACACACACACACACACACACACACACACACACACACACACACACACACACACACACACACAACACACTGTTACGAATTTGGAAGCTTACTGCACACAACAGCTCGGTCCTTATAGAACAGTTATATCGGTAAGTATGTGTTTCGAGGTAGGATCCCGTCCTATGTTTAATGGGTGATTAGTTGTACGTGCGCTATGGATTATTTTATAGTTAGGATTTTTACATCCACAACAACAACAACAACAACAACTCTGCTTTTGGCATTGGCCGCGCTCTTTGCTCGCTGGCGAGCGAGCACGTGTGTGGGCGGAGTTTAACATGGGCATGGCGTCCCTCTTTGGCCAATCGGCAAGGAGCGGGCATCTCACCCGCCCGTTTCCGACTCAACACCATCGTCATTACGCACGTGGTCGGAGGTGAGGAGGTTGGCGAAGCTACAAACGCCTCCGATCGGGACTCCACCCAGAAGGGTGGGAGTTGCCCCGCCTACCGTGGGCCTGTCCAATGGGAGATGGCCAGGGAATAGTGCGATGGGTCCCACCAATCAGGAAGCCTGTGGCCAGGAGAAGAAGCCCCTCCCTCCCAAAGAGGAAGAGACAACTCCTTGGGATTTTTCCCAAGATCTTGGGATTATGAAGTACGTCTTGGGATCTTGGGATATTCTTCAAAAAATAGGATGAATCTTGGGATTTTTGGTCCTGTGGGAAATTTTGACCGCTGCTTGACCAGCGCCAATCGTCGGTACAGGCCTAGCTGGCAAGCAAAACAACGTGTGGATGAAAAGAGACGGGGGCCAGCCTCATGGCGTCCTCTCCGCTCTGGACAGCGCAGCGGAAAGCAGTGGGACCGGATCCAGTCTCGTCACGCCGACTCGCGCGACATGAATCTTTGGACATGGAGTGGCAACACCTCGCCGTCTCCGTGTGGGTTTCGCTTTCTGTCTTAGAAGTTGCGAATTCAAACTTTCTGTGTTTTTCGGCCCAAGTTGGCAAGGGCATGATGGACAGAAATGATGAACTATCGGACTCTGGTGACGAAGAGCCGAAGCGTAAGTACTATCTCATGAGCTTCAATAAAGAATGGTTGAGAGATCCCGATTTAAAGTCGTGGATAGAGCAGGACCGTGATATGAATCCAGTGTGCACAGTCTGCGACTGCAAATTCAAAGATCCCAACAAATCAGCTCTAAAGAAACATGGTGCCACAAGCAAGCACACAAAGGCTCTCGCAGATAAAGTCACGACGGTGAACATAGACCAGTTCTTCAAAAAGAAGTCGACTGAATCAGATTTGACTGAAAAGGTGGTGAGAGCAGAAATGCTCTGTATCACAGGTACTGGCAATCGTCGTGCGATTCCACTATCAGGGTAAAGCCTGCGATTCCCTACTGGCCGTACTCGAGGTCGAAGACGGCAGCGCTAAAGCTCTTTATGGCATTGTAAAGAGAGAGTTGAACGACAGAGACATTCCACGGAACATTATCCTGGCCTTCGCCAGCGACAACTGCTCTACGATGATGGGGGCGAGGAGTGGTTTTCAAGCTCAGCTGAAAAGAGACCTCCACGTATTTGTACTGGGGTGCATCTGCCATTCTTTGGCGTGTGTGCGAGTGCTGCCAGTCACAAACTTCCGTCATGGCTGGAGGCTTGGATAAAGGACGGTTGCGGCTATTTCTCCTGCAGCAGCAATGGCCAGCACGAATCTCATCTGATTCAGGAGGCGCTTCAAAGCCCAAGGCACAAAATACTGAAGTTATCCCAAACGAGGTGGCTTTCTCGTGGCACGGTCATAGCTCGCATCATTGAGCAATGGGACGCGCTCAGGCTCTTCTTCCAGTCCCAGTCTCCTGTTGACAAGATCGATGGCGCGCATCAGATATATAAAACCATGACTGCCAGTGGAACGAAACACATGATTGCTGTGCTGTCTCTGGGTGCCTTGAATGTGTGCACGGCATCATGAAATTATAAGATTGCCAAGGAATTTTGGAGCGTAATGTTCAACTACATCGTGCCGAAAATCGATACCTTGAATTTGGAGTTCCAGTCAGAATCCTTCCGCTTACATCGAGTATTCGCGGCGATAAGGGACGGTTACAGAGAAATCCTGAGTATGTTCGTGAGGGAAGGCGTCATGGAAAGTGCCGACCTCGCCGAGATTGACCCGACTAATACCGCAAACTTCAAACCATGGCAAGAAGTGAACGTTGGCGGGTGATGTACAGCCGATCTGCAGAGGGTGCCACTTCAGGACAAGGAGAAGAACTTCAGAGAAGACTGCCGAAGTTATCTGGTCCAGCTGTGCTGTGAAATCAGAAAGCGCTTCGACTTGACACCCAACAGTCTTCTCACACATGTATTGACCCAGAAAACGCCCTGTCCACCAACCGCGTTAAAAGAGTCGTTCCGTTGGCCAAGATATCAAGATGCCACAGCTGGTCAGCGAAGAGGACCTCGATGTACCGGACGATCGATGGAGACCACTGGTGCATTACAAAGACGCGCTGAAGGACGTGAGCGTGGACCCCTCGCAATTCTGGTGTCATATCCAACAGGTCAAAGATGGAAACGGAGTTCCAAAGTTCCTCGTTGTCGGAAAATTCATGTGTACCTTGCTTGTACTCCCACAGTCCTCAGCCTGCGTGGAACGCATTTTCTCGGAGGTGAATATGATCAAAACACCTCGCACAAATCGTCCACACGCGTCGTCTGTGCAGAACCGGATCCTGGCACGCCAGTACGTAGCACGCGACAGCGGTACGTCGTGTCATACCTGGAACCCCCCGAGGTGTATCGTGGAAGACGTCATGTACGGACGATGTCACAAACGGTACGTGGATGCCAATCAAACTTGCAAGAACGAAGAGACTGTTCGATTCTATGATCCGGAAGATCGTAAAATCGACCAGTCTCTTTCTTGAGAACACTTGGGTTTCTGGATCGTGCCACTGCTCGCTGAGGAGGGTCTAATCTGAGACCTACACCAGTTTATCCGACCTGGCAAAAAGTAGAGCAGGTGTTATGAGACACTCAACTTCGACACTGCTTGCTGTGTACCGGTGCACCTCTGAGGGAGCGCCTTGATTCTATTAATTTTCGAATTTTGCAATTGCTTGACAGAAGTATCAAAATGATACTTTGTGAAAAATCAATTCTTGGTGGTATCCAGAGAAATATCAATATAAAAAAAAATCAAAACGTGAAGCGCTTGTTTTCCATGTACATGCGTAGCTGGTTCCCCGGCTTGACCCTACAAGCTGGGGAACCAGGCTCGTACATGCGGTTTATGATATTCAAATTTGTGACTATTTTACAGTTAAGACAATGTATGCGGAATCACCGAATGTGTAATATCGTAATACACAAGCTGGAGAGCATAAATTGTTTGTTGTACAGCGAAACCTGCGCCTTGAGATTTCTTGGGATTTTCGAAAGCGCATTCTTGGGAAATTGCAAAAGTAGGAGTGGTCACGTTGGGAAGAGAGTGGTTGTCGGGAGGAGCATGGAGAGACAGAGATCGTGGCGTTTTGCCAAGCAGTCTGTCATCGTGTGTGAGACATTTCTTGTGGGAAAGGACATTTCAATTCAGACATTTCCAACTTGGCACCCAAAGCCAGTGAGTGGTTGTCGCCAAGAGTCCATTGTAGAGGATCGTGGATCGTGGCGATAGCGGTCTGCAGTCTTGGTGCTGGCAACGTCAAGGTCGTGGGTTCATGTCCCACAGTGGAGGTTCAGGTCGGTGTGACCGCGCGAGGCGGGACAGGTACCCTGGCCCGGCTCTACTGATTGAAGACCCACTGAGGTCCATTTTCTGGGTATTTGTGTGTGCGTGTGTGTGTCCCTGGGCCCTGTCTTCAAGTAGAATCGTGCAAGTGCTTTCTTTTGCTTGTTGTACATTATTTACATTTCTTATTCGGATAACCCCCCCCTCCCTTATGTGCTCCCTTCGTCCCCCGATCATTGTAAATAAATTCCCCTCTTGTTGAATGTCCCAGCTCGTCCTTGTCCTTTCTATCATAGGTTTGCCGCGCTGTGAACGGGAATTAGGAGGCCTCATTGTTGCCGTAATCGTGCAATTGGCCCGGCAGG
>NC_140967.1:70333274-70353274 GCF_056783735.1 Eptatretus burgeri
AAATAAAAACAGTGGGGAAAGAAGAATTTTGTCCTTTATCCGTGCCTGTCACACACACCGACAAAAAAAGGAGCCTCACCAAATACGGCTAGGAAGGCGGGCAGAAGTTTTAATGAAAAATAGGACGTTGACTAATATGGGGCGACATAGTCACAATACGACTTTCATTAAGCTTGTCCACATGAATGAGCAAATTTTGCATCATTGAGACGGCCTCTGGGTCTATCGTAGCCCAAAGCATTGCACGGTAAAACTGAAACCATGCGCAGGCAGTAAAAGGGCAAATTAAAATAGACTTCGGGCACAAGTAACATGATTAAGACTTCGACTAGAGAAGGGTCTGTTTCGAGTGTGATGAGTGCGTTTCTTTTTCTGCCCTGGCTGAATGTATTAAATGTAAATAAAATACAGGCATCGGCTAGGGATATAATACATAAAGTAGGCATCAAAATGTGCAAAAAAAAAAAATGAGATATGAAAAAAATCTATATAAACACATTAAGAGTTTTTTTTTCTTAACTAGTACGAAAACATGCCATTTACAGGTTCCGTTATCTACAAAAGAAAGCGCTATGAAAAACAGCGTCCAGCCATGGCAGTGCATTCAAAATGATTCTGTACATTTGACTTGAGGCTCTCCTTTGGACCTTGTGGTGGCCACAGCATTTGATTTTTTCTTCTTCTAATTTTTGGCCATCTGGCAACAACGTCCCTCTGCAACTTTATCTCCCAGCTTTAGTGCTAGGCAAGAAGTGCTTGTTGAGTCTCTCAGGAAAAAACAAAATTTAAATTAACACCTTCACCTGAAAATGTAATTGTTGCTGTCTGTGTCTGCTCCTCTTCCATCACCGCTCAGGTCTTGTTCCTTGTTCCACGGCCAACTCTTACTATTTCTTGCTCCTGCCCCCACCCACCCCACATCCACCCCAAACCCCAGGCCTTATGTCAAAACGGCATGACTTAAGGCAGATGGGGGTGGCTGTCAAGTGAGCGAGTAATTTTGGACCAGAATGCCAGGAGCTTGGCAAGGCCTTTGTCAGGATGGGCGAGTGCTGAGCCGCAAGGCGACAAAAGCAGGTCTCGATCCCAGAGGGCGTTGGCCCGACAGGCAAATTTCCCAGCCGCCTGATTGATGGACACTGACAAACATGAGGGCTTCTGGCTTGCAACTCGGGCGAATCCGTAGCAAGTGGCACGAAAGGTATATATTTTCCCATGCCTCATTACACCCTAATGGCACAGCATCAATTCTTCCACTCTCGGACAGGGCTGAAAGGATGAAAAATCCTTGCCGGCATGCGGGCAGATAAAGGAGGTGGGTGGAGGGACCTAGGAATGTGCACCAGGTCTGTGGTTTTGACCAAACGGACGCCCAAATCTGTCCCATCTCGTGCCTTTTCTGTCATGGGTGACAAAAAACCATCATTCATGAGCAGTCTTATTCAGGTAATCCTCATACAGGCCACATGGCCTGCTAGGAGAAGTTGACAGGCCTTTGTGAAATGGGGCCGAACCGGCGACAGGCAGGGCACTGTTAAGGCCTGTTTCCATGGAGGTCGGATGACAAAGGGGTGTCACTGTACTTCCAAGGTGCTGTTTTCTTGCGAACTTCAAAAAAGAACCCGGCCATGGAGGTAAATATGTTGGTTTAAATTGTGATGAGTCACAAATTGTATAAGTAGTTGAGAAAAATAATGGTTGGACTTGTGAGACACCAATCCAGCCAAGACTTGTGAAGAGAAGATCCTTTTACTTGGGTAATCATAAAGATCAAAAGCATATCAGTGGCTTGTGGCTTGCATTTTCTGATAAAGTCCTCAAATCACTGAGGCATCTTTGGAGGAGAAAATAGATGCAGGAAGGGAGAGGGTGAGAAAAAGTGTTGAAGGAGTCAGCGATGGATGTGAAAAAGGGGTGAGTATGCGTTGTCTTGTGAACGGCACTGGGGGATGCTCAACCTCCCTCAATGCCAAAATTACTCGTTCCAGGTGATGAGTGCCCAAATGACACCGAAATCATTAGTATGGTACTGGGTGCACAGCTGCAGATGGGTCTTTACCCTTTGCTGCTCCATCACTGATCTAGGCCATTCAAATAAGCATTTGAGAAAGAACTGTGTTCCTGCAGCTCCTCGGCCAGTGATGAAATTGCCTTCGATGCCGGCTGCCGCCCTCTTTGGCATGTTGCAATGTAAGGTTGATTGCGTCGTGCAGCAAATGGCCGGGTAGCAAAAATAAATTTCCCAGAGCAAAGAAAGCTTCATAAGGCCGGTGAAGGATTACGCTTCAGCTCAGACGGCCGATCCTGATGTATGTCAAGGGATATTGCTCTCCTTCGTTCGGTCTCTGGCCACACGGCATATTTGTCAAATTAATACATCAGAGGCTGTGAATGTGCAGTTAGGTCTTTGACTGAAGCACTTCGAGGCGACGGAAGGGAACAATTTATCAATGCAAACTTAATAACTGCTATTTCCATCTAACTAAAAATCAATATTTCATTACCAAATTGTTAGCGGGAATGAAGAAAAATGGTCCTCTCCCTTGCAATCATGGGCTGCTGCAGTCCTGGCCTGTTCAATCTCCGGCAGAAAGTGATTCATGCCCTTGGCTCTAGGCGAGGAAAGGGCGGAGGTGTAGGAGAAGAGGAGGAGGATGAGGAGAAGAAACAGGAGGAGGAGGAGGAGAAGGCAAAACGATGATGGCAGGGATGCTTCAGGTAGAGGTGGGAGGTTGGTAACCGGGAGGTGTGCTTTCCCTCTCCGCCAAGTCAGACCCGCTTGCACCTCCATCCATTGACCTTGAAGGTGAAAAAGAGAAGAAAGAGGGGAAGCAAATGAAAGTTGCTGTCAATTCCCAGTTCGTGCATGGGCGATCAATCAAGGTGGAAATCAAGAGGTACGAGCTGATTCTAGGTAGGCCGTAGGGAAAAGAGGCTATGGAAGGGGCTACTGGGTTGTACAAGTTGTGGGGGAGGGGGAGGAGGGTTGAGATTGTTGAAGGGAGGTTGGGGTAGGGGCTTGGAGTTGTGGCAGCCTGGGGAGAGGGGTTACGGCTGGGATAGAATTTTTCCACGGAATTTATAGATTCGCTGCGAGTGGCTCATTTAACGTCCACAGCTCTGATAAGCACTTGCTGAGTTTCTCATCAGAAATGGCTTTAAAATTGATTAACAGCCATATGTCACCCTCCACTATAAAACCCGCACGACCCCTGGCACAAGCAACATTGCTTGCCCGTTGTCCCCTTGTTAGCAAGGGCACTGTCTGCTGTGGGAGACGGAGCGTAACTATGCTTTCTATCAGCCACAGAAATAGAGAGTTCATTAAAATTGCGAGAAATGCACCAAATCGAGAGTGCTGGTTAAAGAGATAAATAGGTTAATAACCCAATGGCAATAATAACAGAGCTCTATCATTACCAACCACCATCACTTGCATCATCATACCACACTCTTGTAACTTCTTCAACATATACCCTGTCTCGACTGCAACCAAGTATAGATAACTGACAAAATAACAACAGATCAAATGAACAAAATATTGAAGAACAGTGACGTTTTTTTCCACTGGAAACCTGCAAACACTTGGCTCGGACTGTTTGGCATCTTCCGACTTGAGCACGTGGCTCGTGGTGCTGAGACATTAGGTTCAAATTCCATACACCATTTTGATTTGTACATGGTCTACGAATGTCCTTGTGATTCATGCAACGGAACACTGACATCTCCTAATGTCCTTGAACTACATGTGATATATGCTCTTTCGTGAGAATTGGATCACAGTCGAAAATAAATAATTTGTGGTGTTATGTTAGTCATGGAGATGGTAAAGCGTGTTTAAATAAATAAATAAATAAAGGTTGTGTGTTGGTGGTGGAGAAGGTAAAGTGTATGGAAATAAATAATTGTACATTAGTTGTGGAGATGGTAAAGTGTATATAAATAAATAATGGTCACCGGAAGCATACACCATCCTGTACTATTCTCAACCGCAACATGCTTTAAAAAAAAAAAAAAAAAATCACCAGAATTCAGAAATAAAATCGTGTGTCCCATGACTTTTGGCTCTGATCTCAAAAATAATTTCATGTGCCTCATGCCAAGAAAATATTGCATACATGTGCTGAATATGAAAGAAATACGTGTGGTCATTTTCGAGTGGAGGCTCTGAACGGACGCACAGATGGCATCCAGAATATAAACCCCTGGCAAGGCAGACGCCCAGTTGGGGGATTAAAAAAACCCAAAGAATCAGTTGATAGAACTTCAGCAACAAGTTTTGAAAGGAAGGCTTTACATTTGCACATCGTTTATAATGTCTGCTACAACATCAGCATCAATAGCCAAGCCAACAGGCAAATGACTTGCATTCAAAATTAGGCTTGGAATCCTTTTACCAGGTTAAGCCACCGCATGTCCAAGGGGCATCAAAAGAGCATGCACATCGTTGTGCAATGTTAACAGGGCAACGGGGGGGGGGGGCGGTGAGAATACAAGTCCAAAATCTCAGGTTGTCTGCGAACTCTCTTATAAATTGCCACAGTGCTCTGCCCTGGCCGGGGCCCTGACATTTGCTGGCCGAATTTCGGGATTGCCAAAAACCTGGCTAATTACGGCGCCTAGCGCCTCGACATCCAATTAGGGGTGGCTATTTCCATCAGACAGTCCAGACCAGGGAAACGAGTGGATGGAGGGGAGAGGCAAAATAGGGGGTGGGGGGTATCCAGCACATTTCATTACAAGCCTCAATCTACACAAACGATTCACCTTCATTTGTCTTAATTGCATGTAACCAATTTTAGTCGAGGCTTCTGTTGATGGGTTAGGCCTGAAGGCTGTGTTAGGATTGGTTCATTATGGGCTCAATGACTATAAGGTGATGATATACTGATGTGCCAGGTCTTTCTTCCCACTATCACATTTATTGGCCAATCAATCTTTGAGTTCTGCTCCACAGTTAAACTTTTGAGATCTGCCACGGTCGCCGATAATCCCCGTCAACCTGTGCAACAGCATTTTTTGGTTAAAATTCATGGAAGTAACAGGAAGCAAGCTTGAAAATGCACTTTGAGATGTGATGCTCATTAACCCGTGTCTGCCACCGTGTCGCACTGATTCGTTTCCTGGCAGAATTTAGGCTGCAGTCAACAGGGTGCAAGCAAATACAGGCATGTTTATAAGGCGAGGCCTGGTCTTTAGACTTTACACCTGGAGGTAAAGCCAAGAGAATGACAACCACTGAGTCTGGTAGAGGCACCGAGGGTGGTGCAGCACAAAATGCCAGTATCAACTTCACCCAATGTATTGGCTGAAAACATATATCCTGCAGGACATCAAACATAAAGGTTGTCCTGTCACATTTACCGTTCTCCAACTGGGAACTCTAGCCCATTTTATAACATATGTGTAACAAGCAAGGGAAAACAAATCCAGCGGAGAAGGAACACTACAAATATATTTTTCCCTTAGAACAAATGTTTCATCAAGTCCCACTGCCAAGCTCCACACTGAGGGTGTTGTTTTGTAAGTATATTCAAAAGCTCCTACAAGGTGGTATGCCAACAGCTATCAAAAGCCTTTTCCAAGGTAATGGGAAGGAACAGGCAAAGAAGCATGCTGCTGTCTCCCTGATAAGCATATTATCGGGGGTCTTGTCGAGCTGAGATCGGCCTTTCTTCATGTGAGGAATCCATGTCGAGGAATCAGCGGAGCTGGTAAAGTGTCGTTAATAGAATTCTGATCAAATAATGGTCTTGAATAATGCAAGAATGATGCAGCGGGAGCAGTATGAGATCGATTTTGCTGTACACCGTTACGTACATCCATGAATGTTTTCATTTTCATGTTATTTTGAAAGGTGGGTGGGAAAACAGCAGGTCAACCTGTTTGTATATTCATAAGGTTCCAGCCATCCACATCCTGGGGAACAGATCATTTGTACTTATTAAAAGTCAAGTACACTTTAGCTTGTTCGATTTTCAGTTTCAACCAAACTGTCAGGTTCAAGTCAAAAAGAGTATGAACTACCATGAGCAAAGGGCTAAAGATATTGAATGATAACTATGAGTTCATGAAACCTGTTATAAGTGTACAGTAGCTGCTAACTATTTTACTATAGTAAAACAGAGGCAAACTAGAACGGCACTCGGTAGAGCGCATACCTCTGCCCGGCTGAACAGTTTACGTTTTGTATCCCACTGATAGGCCGGATCTGCATCCGGACCTTAAACCAAAATATAATCAGCTTGTTCTTGTCACCGACCCACATCATCCACCAAGTTTTGTCATCACCCATCCACAACTTTTTGAGATATCGTGATAAATATTGTTTTTGGCCCTATCTCTCAGTTGTGACAAATCACTCAAACAATTCTCGGAGCCGGATCCGTATTTTCACCAAAATCTTATCAATTTGTCCTCGTCACACACCCAACCTGTCCACCAAGTGTCGTCCGACTCTGTCCATAACTTTTTGAGATATCCTGCTCACAGACAGACAAACGGGGGTGAAAACATAACCTCCGTCCTCCTTCAGTGGCAGGAGTAAAGGTGAAGATATTACTTACTGAACGGTGATGTGTTTGAAGGGAGGAAAAGTGTAGCAAAAAGGCCTGCCCTCACTTAGCGATACAAATTAATGAATATATACAATATCGCTTCATCACCCGACAACAAAAAGGGGTAACTGATTCAAGTATTGCGATAAACTCCTCTCTAATTCAACAACGTATTGTTTATTTTGCTCCTCATAAAGTGTTTCGAAGAATAAGAGGCAACAAAGATGCTTTAGAACACGTCAATAGTCCACTTTGCTGTGAGGGCTTCAAAAATAAAGTTATTGCCAAATAATATTAAATATATTATAATTTCAAGTTGCATTATCGGAGATGGAGAGATTAGTCGTAAAGTACGAGCAGTTTCCAATTTCAAATATCTCGGTGAGATCACAGGATCACAGGCTTCACTGACCAAAAAACAATCAACTGGCAGAATCAAATCCGCATTTGATATAAAAATCGAAGGTTTGTAATCCAATGTAATTATTTATATACTCATCGATAGTTGTTTAAAATCTCACATGACAAAGAACTTAACACATATGCTAAACCAGCACTAATCACATGTTATGTTGTTATGTTATGTGAAAGGTACCGGCATCGTAATCACGCGGAATGCAAGACCAATGGCCACAGACTTCAAAATGGACATTTTGATAATAATTTCCTTGGTTGTACAGCATCGGCACATGAACAACTTTGTTCATGTTTGGACTCATCCCTCTAAGTTTATCTATCGGAGCATCACTACATTTATCACATGGGCCGGACTTCCACCGATTATGATATTTCCGCTTTCTGGGCCTCAAAGTTGGTGAAAATGAAGTTTCCATTTTTGTTTTTCTCTTGAGGACAAGAAAGTAGCGGTTTAGTGCTGTCAAATTAATTTTGATCCAATCACTTATAATCATTATTTAAATTTATCCTTTTGCATTGGTTAAATTTGTATAATTGTTTTTAAAAACTTTTTATTTTGAATCCCGGTACTTCCTCAATCCCAAGCAGCATGATTGATGTGGAAATCTCAAAATAAATCTACAAACAAAGAAACAATAATATTAGTTTCACTACAATGACAGAGGAAGAGGCCATTAGGGAAATCAAAAGCCTGCACAATGGTTATTTGCCAGTGCTCTATCTTTTTTAAATGCTGATCATTGAGCAAGGAAGCAGCACGTACCATTTTTAAAGTCTTTGGTATGACTTGGACGGGAGATTGAACCGCCGACCTCCCAGACTCAGAGCGGACGCTTCAACCATTACGCCACTGAAATTGAGCAACTATAACGACAATGGAAAATGAAATGTACGATGCTTCAGGTCTTCCTGTACTTGGTGAAACATAAACGAAAAGTGAAACAGGAAAAGCAAGTCGAGAAGTGAATGGGATATAAAGAAATGAGCATGAACAAGAAACATTAAAGAGAAAAAATGGATGAGTTTGCCAGACATTGAATTCATAATGTAGTCTTACATTTCAATGCAGCAAACTCATCTTTTTACATCTGTGCATCATCTCACCAGTAAAACAGTGCAAGCTGTGGTGCCTTAGTCCAATTCCATAACGCTGTATATGCCCTGAGATTGTTGTTAATGCTATTTGTAAGCGACATATTACACCATGATGCTCTCTTCCAATACCGAACTCTGCACTTTGACTGCGAGGTCAACATCCTGCGCACATTATAAAATAGAGTTTTGTAAAATTACACTTGCCACAGAATATTCCGTCGAGATAATCTCAGCTTTAGATTACATTTCACCCAATGTTTTTTCTCATCCCTGTAAAATTTGCTTCATTACATGTGCCTCCCAAAAAACACAAAATAAGTAAAAAAAATTTGAACCTAAAAATGTCTTGGGGATCACCCGAGTTGAGTGAGTGATCTTCCAGTTGAAAATCACACTTGTGAATGATCGTTCGGATCATTGAATTTTCCATTGAATTATTGCCATTTGGTAATGGTATTCCCTGGGCTCATTCACGAAGAGTAGGCGAGTTATCACTGGCACCCTGAACAAATTCCTAATACCTGCACCCTTGGTCGAGTTTCCTGCGTCAGTCGAGGCAAGAAACTGCTTCAGCAGAACCGACGCTCCGCATTGACCATGATATGTATCTGAATTCACGTGTGTTTCATTGTTTTAAGAAATGTGGTGATTGTTTTAGCCTGTTACTGAAAATTAAACGTCATCTACATATTAGGATCAATAAAGAGTGTGGGTGGGGGGGGGGGTGAAATTGAGAAAAGGATCATGATGAATAAAAATAATAAAAGAGAAAATAGATACATGTGAGATGTTGGGTAATGGTGGATGGAAGAAGCATTGGAGCTTTCAGTAGTAGCGTGGGGGAGTGAGGATGAGAGCATATCGAGTGGGGGTTAAATTCTGCTATTTATGCATAAACAATATGCATCTATATGCCTGGCGTTGGCTTTATGGCTAGGGTGGTGGGATTAGGATCCTGAGTTCAAATCCTACTCGGCTGTTGAATTAATACCAGGTGGAGTTTAATCTGCCTGTCATCCTTCCGAGGTTGGCAAAATGAGTGCCAGCCTGCTGGTATCCTGTGTCGGAGCGGTGACCCGGCCAGGATTGTGCCCAATAGCCAAGGAGACTGTTTAAGCAGCACACACGCTTTGCAAAGAGTATGGTCCCAATGGATGGATGGAATATGTATCTGGCCTGCAGTCACCTTGGATAGCTGCAATCACTTCTAAAACCACATTATAATCCCATTGAACAAAGGTCATGATTCTTCGTGTAAATAACCCATTTTCGTAACTTGATGGGAACTCGACACCCTTTGTGATTTTACTCCATTTATTCATTTCATTTCTGCGTGCAGGTCACAAATCAGTATGTCATCTGATGTCACATTTAAAGAGCCACAGTCAATGAAGCTACCCACCTTTTGTTGATGATCAAGCATTCGGTTTATCAAATCCGAATGTAATGAGGACTTTGGACATTTACGGGCGATAAAACACACTCTTCCAGATGACAAGTGTCAGAACAATAACCTGACAAAGTGAGGTGACATTAAACAGGGTTACTTGGCATGACAATGTGCCAATCCATGCAACATAAGTGGTATAAAAGTGACTGTGTAATGCTTTTAGGACAAGGGGCATTAAAAAGTTCTAGGATTGAGATACAATAGTCCAAGACACACCAAAATATATATATATATATATAATGAAGTATTTAGAGACGGTTGGTTCTGCCGAAGCAGTTTCTTTGGCTCGAGATAATACCTGGGATGGATCGCCACTCGGCAAACACAGACTTGACTGAAGTTGATTTATTTAGATACAGTGTTTGTATTTCTATTTTAATTGGGTGGATTAATAAAACAAATTAAAAATTTGGGTGCCATCATTGCATATGTATTGCCCATAATGATCACACAGGCATCACATGATCATTCTTTCGTTGTCCTGCTACTTCCCAAGGATAACATGACAACTGCATTCGACAGGACCATGTTGACAATTGTGAAACCAATGACCAAAATCTAGTTGTCTAAAGTGCACACAAAATTACAGCAAAATTACAGCAAATGCAACGCTTCACCGTAACCAGGTCTCTATGTAATTGAGATCTGACAGTAAACAAAGGTTCAACAAGTTTCTGAGCATCTTGGTCCACTGTGCATTACTGTTCGAGCTTGGCATTAAGTTTGGAATTGCTGTTGATAAAGCGAGCACCTTCCTAAAAACACTGATGGTCATGGAAAATAATACTAGAAAGGGACTCGGTAGAGTGCATACCTCTGCCAGGCTGAACAGTTGACGTTTTGTAAGCCAATGATAGGCCAGGTCTGCATCTGTACCTGAACCAAAATCTAATCAGCTTGTTCTTATCACCAAGCTTCCCAAGTCATCCACCCTGTGCACAACTTTTTGAGATAATGAGCCATGTATCATTTTTGCACCATCTCTCAATAGTGAAGAATGACTTGAAAAATTTAAAACTTTAAGTGACCAGATCTTTACCAAAATCTAATAATGAGGATCTTCACCAAAATCTAATCACCAAAAACAATTTATCCTTGGTACACACCCAAGCTGTCCACCAAGTTTTGTGATATCCTGTTCACAGACAACCAGACAGACAAACAAACAGACAAACAGGGGTGAAAACATGACCTCCATCCACCTTAGATCCAAGTCTCAAAATAACTACACATCAACAACAACAACAACAACAACAACAAAACGATATCTTTGTAGTAGAAAGATGGTGGTATTTACCAGGCAAGAAGAACAGATTTTGCCACAACAACACACCGAAATGAAATCGGGAAAACTTAAAAACCGTCGATGGCAAAAGAGAAAGTTGCATTGAAGGCTGTGCCGCTGATCAGTGCCCAAGGTTTCCAGGAAGTTGGGGCTCATTTTGCCAACTTCAGAAGGATGACTGGCTGAGTCAACCCACCTGGTGTTATGTAACAGCATGATAAGGACTCAAACTCAAGACCCAAAGTCCTTAAGCCAGCCCTGGAATATCACTCACTCACTTCGCTCATGGAAATATGAAGGGGGGTGGGGGGATGACAGAGAAATAGGAGAGAAGTGAGAGAGAGGGGGGTTGGAGAGGGAGATAGGGTGGGGAGAATGAGGAGGAAAGAGTAAGGAGGGAGGGAAGGGACAGAGAGAAGGGAGGGGGAGGAGAGAGACGAGGGAGGGGAGAGAGAGAAGAGGGAGCAAGGAGGGGTTTGAGGAAGTGGGGAGTTGTGAGTGGAGAACGATGAAAGGGTGGGGGGAGAGTGACACTTCACCACACATCGCTGTACACTCCGGGAGGTAGGGTGTGCGAGGGAGGGTTGGGAGCCAAGAGGATGGAGGAGTCAGGAGGGGGAAGTGGTGAGGGGAAGGGGGTGTTCTGGACTTGCGTTTGGTCGTGGGACTTGAAGAGGTGGGGGGAAGGGGGTTCAACTTTCATTTGGGAAGGGGCTTGAGGAGAAGTGGGGCGGATGGTCCCATCTGCCGGCATTAGTACAGCATACTCAAACAGGATAGCAAAACCACCTGTCTCTTTCAAACAGCAAGTACCATTTTTAAAGAGATTAAAATATGGGCTTCCCTTGAGGTATCTGACTTGAACTGTGGCTGCCAACCTGTTTACCTGCTCTAGAACTGGGTCTCTCCAAGGCGGTCAAACACCACCTGGAGACACCAGTGATTTGTGCCTTTATTAAATTTCAGCTCATGTTTTACAAGCAAAAGCCCCAGAATCTCTCAACCCAAGTCAAATCCTAAAATTCAAATCTAGGAAACAAATCCAGCAGCAGCGCCGACTGCCAAAAAAGTGCCCATCTGTTCAACCCACATACTCCCCGACACTCCGGGCTATAAACACAACACAAACACCACATCACAACATAACCACCTCCAAACCATAAAACAACCACCTGTGGGAACTTATCACAACCACCCATTGTTTATCACTTCAAGAAAGTTGGAAGAGGGGTGAGAGAGTGAGGAGAGAGAGGAAGGAGGGTTGGGGAGTGAGGACAAATGAAGAGATTGGGGGAAGGGATGGATGAAAGGAAGGGTGGATAGAGGGAAGGATGGAGGGAAGGAATGGATTGATGGAGGGAAGGAATGGGATGGAGGGAAGGGATGGATGAGATGGAAAGTGGATTCACAGCAATTTTCATGGTTGTTCATGAACACACGATACTCCAATCTCAAGGAGTGAACACAAGGTGTAAGGAATGAATTATGAAAGAATGAATGAGTTCCCACCTACTGGTCATTTGTCTGCCATTACATTCCCTGCAGCAGCATCTGCAATAAGCTTGGGTTTTGAAAAACACCTCTCCCCTAATAACCTCGAAAGTACTCCACCACGGGGGTCCATCTCTGAACATCTCCAGATGGTGCTCAGGATGACCACTCTGAGGTGAAGATTATATTTTAAACATTTGTCAGATTGAAATAGGACAATGGTACACACGTTTATATGTGTACTACATTTACATTATCACCTAACATTGTCTTGAATGTCAATTTGTAATTATATTTTCAAAAACAACAACGGCTGTAAGAAAAAAAAACGTAAGTTACACCACCGTCTTCTCTCTCGCCATGGCTTACAAACATCAGTTTGGTCCATCCATCCCCACAAGATACCACATCGGAGGTTGTTAGCCAAGGTGAAGGCTTGTGGAATGGCTGGTCAGGTAGCTAATTGTATTGAAAACTGGCTCAGTGATTGGAAGCAAAGAGTGGCTGTGAGTGGGAGGATGTAAGTCGTGGGGTATCTCAGGGATCAGTACTCGGACCATTATTATTCATAATTTACATCAATGATCTGGATAGTGGGGTGAAGAGTAGACTTTCCAAATTTGCAGATGACACAGAGCTTGGTGGTAAGGTGGATATCAGAGGGGGTGGTGATCAGATTCAGGAAAATATTGACACTTGCATAGATTGGGCAAAAGATTGGCAGATGCAATTTAACCTGAGCAAGTGTAAGGCGTTGTGGATGGCGAGGAATAATGCAAAGAGATCACAGGATGCAAAGGGCAATTTTGGAGCGTGTCACACAGGAGAAGGATCTGGGGGTGGTAATAGATACAGGAGGTAAGCAGGCAGCACGACAGTACCAGGCAGCTCTCGGCATAGCAAATGGGGTTTTGGTTGTATTCGGAGGAGGATCATATATAAATCAAAAGAGGTGGTGTTAACATTGCATCGGAATTTAGTGAGGCCACATCTAGAATATTGTGTGAAGTTTTGGTCACCACAACTTATGAAGGACATAGATGGCATCGAGTGCATTCAGTGCAGGGCTACTAGAATGATTCTAATCCCAGCTTGACTCGACTATGAGGAGCGGCTGCAGACGACAGGGCTTTATTCACGAGAAAGGAGGTGGTTATGAGGTGATATGATGGAGATGTTTAAGTTAATGAAAGGTACAGATAAAATAAGTGCGGAAGAATTATTCAGCAGAGTAGACAGTGGTAGAACCAGGGGCCATATCCTGAGAGTAAAGAAGAGGAGAGTAAAAACGGTAGTAAGGTAGGGGTCTTTTACTCAGAGAGTAGTTATATTAATGCATGGAATAGTCTCCCTGGAAAGGTAGTGATAGCAGAAACAGTAGATAAGTTTAAATTAGAATTAGATAGTTACTTGGAAGTTATGGAGATGGAGGGTTATAGAGATGTTGGCAGGACTTTGAGGAAGCTTGAGCATTGATGGGTGATTGTGCATGTGTCTGGAGTTCTGTTGGTGGGGGTCTTATCAAGAGGTGTTGTGTGGTTGATGTTGTGTGTTTTTTACCCAAGACCATTTTTGCCCATGCCCCCTCTCCTGGAAAGAAAAAAAAAAAGAGAAAAAACTACAAATACAATAAAAAAAAAACTAATTAAAAAAAAAACACTTAAAAAAAAACATTTTGCATTTTTCTGTTTTGACAAATTGGTGTGGTGTTGATGTGGCGCAGGCATGATGGGTGGAATGGCATCCACCTGCTTCTAATTTCCTTGTGTATCCCTTCCATCCATCCCTTCCATCCGTACAACTTTTCCCTCCATCCCATCCATTCCTTCCCTCCATCCATCCATCCATCCGTTGATAAGGAACGGCAGGCTTGACACTGCATTTAACTGCGAGGCGCAACACAGGCAGGTGGGGCCCAGACTTTGTCTGTTGTTCGATGCATTTTTGATTGTGTTGTGCAGAGGGGCAGTGCAGAGGGACAGTGCAGAGGGGCAGTGCAGAGGGGCAGTGCAGAGGGGCAGTGCAGAGGGGCAGTGGTGGCTTTTCCCATGTATCGCCAGGCTTGCATTCAAACATCCAAGCAGCTTGTAGAGCGCTTGCCAAGTGGCTAAAGCACTCAAGGAAGCACTCCAATGAAACGGTTGATAAAGAGCAGAAGGCTTGGCAAGTGATGAGCAATCACACACCACCCAGAGATGCTCGGAGTGTCAAACAATGTCAGAATTGGACAAATGAACACTTTTTTTTTTTAGCAGTCGAACAGGAAGAACTGCAAAGGTTAATTGCGCAGTTTCAGTTTTCAAATGCAGCTCAGGTTAAGAGATTCTAGAGCTTATTGCATGTGCCGAAATGAAATAAAGCCATGACCACTGGCGTCTCATCGTGTTAATAAGCATTGCAATGTATCCAGCGATTCGTAGGCATGAAGATGAGGCATTTGATATGAGTGAGGAAAGTGAAACAAAAATTGAGCGCTTTATCATAAATAAACCGTTGTGGTCTGTTCCAAGTCAAGACATTGTTGAGCAGTGCAAAAAATAAATTGGTGCATTAAGACCCCAGCGAGCATAGAGGGCTGACAAAGGGGTTGACCGAGGATGAACCTTGATAAAGGAGAATTAAATAAGGCTGTTAATTTTCTTCAAAAGGGGTGCTTAAATGAACTCAAACACCCAATTTTCATTCCTGCACTCCCTTCGAGTTCCCTTAGTATGTACTAGCAAAGTACCTGCCCATGGGCGGGTACAGTTATCTGTTGAATGGCGTTGGTCCCGTCTCGATCGGATGAAATTGAGAAATTGAAGTTACCCGGTGACCTTGACCCAGTGACCTTTGACCTTGAACTTGACCCCCCCCCAACCCCCCATGTCCGTTCTCATGTCCCAAGGATCACTCATGCCAAGTTTCATCTCATTCCATCCAACGGTTCGGCTGCCTATAAAGGACGAACAAACAAACAAACAAAAACAAACAAACAAACACACATACATCCAAACATATTCTATTTTTTTAGTATAGTAGATAAAGTTTCAGCCTGTTATGGTTCATGATTTTGAGTTATGAGGAGACAGGCACACTGATGGACTGACTATGACGGAACAACGTGAAAAGATATTGCGATGCTAAACCAGAAGAGGATTGTGGTGTCCTATTGTGGCATTGTAATGTGGTATCATTCCTACGTTGTTTGGTTGCTTTTTTGTGATTTCAAAAATATATATATGCATATGTGGGCATAGTGGGAAGAGTAGCGTGTGCCTGTAATCCGGCTGCTTGGAGACTGGAGTTGGGGGATTGCTTGAGGACAGGAGTCCTGAGTTGTGCTGCACTAATAGACAGTACAAAGCAGCCTGGTCAATATGGTGGAACCCAACCCTGAATGTCAGGTCAGGTCAGGTCAGACCAAATCAGATCTGTGACTTGCTACAGGTATCATGTAAAACCCATACTAACCTGTTCATGGCCAAGTCTCGGTGACTAAACCAGCTCCCCAACCAGGTTCCCCATGGTGTGGAGGGTGTATGGACATGGACACCCAGCAAGATGTAGCCTGGCGTTGGCTTAGCGGTTAGGGTGGTGGCTTGGGATCCTAGGCTCCTGAGGTCGAGCCCCGTTGGCTGCTGAATTAACACCAGGGAGTTGACTCAGCCTGCCATCCTTTGGAGGTCGGCGAAATAAGCAACAGTATACTGGTAATCGGGGCACTGCATCAGCGGCATAGACGCGCCCCTAACCAATGATGCAACCAGCAGCCAATAAGGCAGCACATGATGGGAACCCAGCAGGATTAAACACAAAACCTGCAGAAGGGCAGATGAGCTCCTTATGAGCCAAGGGCCAAACCATATCTGCTGCCAACTCCATCTACAGATGTCCTCTTGCAGTTGGTTACCTTCCCAAGGAGATTGGTGACAGGATTTGCAATCCGGCCACCACAAGACACTTCACTCGGCAAAACACACTTTAGTGTTTGTCAGAATCGTGCTGAGGTGTCGTCCACCAGACGGCGGTCTCCTCGGGTTAACCTGAGTCCCTTCGGGTGGGTGCCTGGAATGTCCTCTACCTAAGAGATGGGGATGGGCTAGGCATTTGCCTGGGGTTTGGCCAGCTGGAGGTCTCTAGAGTGTACGCAGCGACGGCGGAAAGTGGACGCAGTGAAGCACTGAGGAGCATGCTCCCCAATGTATATGTGTATGTACTGGTGGAGTATGCTTACACATTGTAAGCAATAACGGACCATGCTTCATATGTAGGTACATAATAAATAGAAGCTTTATGATTATAGGCAAGCATCAGCAACTTCCTGCAAGATATCAATTGAGGTTTTCATTGCACATTTTCAGTGACATAAATTTACAGCTTTAATGAGGCTCACACAGAAATGCAGTATGAAAACCGCCAACAAAGTACCATAATGTACATTTATAAATGTATAAACTAACATTTTAATTAAAGTATATACATTGTAACACTTACCACTGTGCTGTACACATTGACTCGGGTTGCTCACCTGCAGTGAGCACAACAAGGCTCCACTTATTTTTGGATATTTTCATTTATGGACACTTTCCCATGGTTCTGCTATTTTTTTTTTTGGGGGGGGGGGGTAGTCGATCTAGTCTACCCTTATTATCAGTATTTCCGTCGATATGTTTGTCTGTCTGTCTGTCTGTAGGTATGTATGTCTGTTCGGTCCAGTGCTCCGTTAATACAATGGTGATTTCGATGAAACTTGGTTGGTAGGTACATACCATGACCTAGTTGTGTGCAAATGAGAACCGTTGCTATGGGCCCATCTGTTGCCTAGCAACGGACCTTTGAAATTTTCAAAAAAATCAAAAATTAATTTTTTCGAAAATCAAAAATCGGGCCATGAGCGACTGTGGGCAGTACATTCAGCCATATTGTCAAAAATTTCCAGCCGGATCCTATGAAAACTGTCGGAGAAGACAGACTTTGAATGAACCTCGGTCGAAAACAATAAAAAAACGAAGTTCGTTATATCTCAGAGACTATGAGTCAGATATACATGAAACTGGTATGGTAGGTTCATGGTATGTCCTAGTTACGTGTGAGAAAGAACCGTTGCTATGGACGCTTTTGTTGGCTAGTAAAGGCTGAAAAACGACTAAATTCGACTTGATCGACTACCCATGTCCGCCTACCGGCTTGTCTGATGTATCGGCTTCAATGTCCATCCAGACATGTATTTTCAGCTTTCTACATCACCCGGAAGGCACCAAACATTAATATCAGTCAGTCAATGAGTCAGTGATTGGTTGGAATGAGCTATATATATTAGATGTACTCGCAGAGTACCCGCCCTATGGACAATCATGTCCCAAGCCTGCAACATGTTCTTCTGATGCATACCTTTATTTAGGCGGTGTATAGGTAACTGACAGCTATGTATAGGCAAAAACTAAAAAAATAACACGTTACGTGCATGAAGCAAAAACATACCAACTGCTTATGATTCAAAACACCTCACTGCACTGGAAAACATAGGGACAGGAATATTGCACTGGAAATGGCGGAGACTTGTAATACCTCGCTCACCTGGTGGCGGTGCTACACAATACACATTTACATAGAGAATTTGCGTTACATCCCCCAAGACCATGGGAAAATATAAAAACACCTCCATACATTAAATGGGTCATGCTGATCCTATGGAGCAAGTCTGGATGTAATCAGCCCAGAACTGTAGGAGTAGCGTGACAAACACACACACACACACACACACACACACACACACACACACACACACACACACACACACACACACACACACACACACACACACACACACACACACACACACACACACAAACACAAACACCAGTCCATGAATTTTCATAAGGATAAGGATATATGTATGTATGTTTATAAATGTATACATACATATATATATATATATATATATATATATATATATTTACATATATACATCATATATCATATATCTGTTATTAAAGGTCCGACCCTGTCTCCTCACCCACAATAAGGAAAGGGGAACAAGGTTGTTAGCAGCTAAACTGAAACAGTAATATATGGACAATTTGTATTTATTTCTGGTCGGTGTGTGCATGTGTGCACGTATATAGTAGAGCACAAAAACCCTGTAACTCACAATTGGTTACTTGTCTATCAACAGTTGTAGAAATTGGATAATGGCAATTCTGTGAAGCACCTGAATGTACTGAAATTTGCTGTTGTTTTGTGAGCTATTGCTAAAATCCAGGCCAGTAATAAAACATCAATCACAAGATCAGCGATGCTGCTTCTCTTGCACTTGCAGGAACTGCAAATACAATGGTGCCAAAATTTGAAGGAAATAAACGATGCAATGTTTTGTTTAGCTGTTTCCAAGGCGGTACGGCAATGGAATTGAATGTGGTCGTTGAATTCTTAGCCATCTGCCTGGCAGAATGATTCACTTACTGAAAATCTTGCCTTCTATTCGCACTTCAAAGCACACACAATTCAGTTCTTATAACTCTCTTATTCTTTTGTCCTCTGTCTTCTTTATGAATAACTAGCAGCGTTTACCTGGTGCTGCCCAGGTGGGGCAAACAGGTGGGGGGGGGGTGATACCCAGCACTGCCCAGCTGAGTGAGCTTTTCCTGACAATGGTTTCAGGACCTGTTGGACATTGAAAAGCTAGAGTTATTGGCCTCATGGTGGTTACCTTTTCCCTGCAGGCTGGCGGCAGCACTGCCTGACCCGACATCCGAATATGCACTTTATAGCAGTCTATGGTGGCCTCACAACGATTTTTAAGGCTTAAAACCTTGCCGAGATTCTGAAGTACCTACAGCCACAATTTGGAGCCTCCAGGTGCTATGGTTCAGCTGTGAAAGAATAATATACAAACACACAAACACTTGAAATGATATATATATATATATATATATATATATATATATATATATATATATATATATATATATATATATATATATTCTCTTTTTCCTTTTCAATTCATGCCCTTGTGAATATTTTTGCATCTGTTCATGATTATATCAGCAATGTTTTAGTGATGGAATTCACTTCTTCTTCTTGCATATGGCAGCTTGACTCCCAGGTAGCTATCATTTTGTTGGGGCACGACTATGCCACTAATGCTGTGTCCCTATATCAGTACACTGGTACTCATTTCGCCAACCCTCAGAAGGATGGCAGGCTGAATCAACCCAACCTGGTGTTAATTCAGCAGCCAACAGAGCTCAAACTCAAGACCCTAAGATTCCAAGCCAGCCACCCTAACCACTGAGCAACACCAGGCTTATGGAATTCATTGAAAATATGACCGTTGACATTCAATCCTATTGGTGTCATTTTCCCTTCTATCATTTCCTACCACAGTTTGTGACATGAGAGTGCATATGGTATTTTAGTCCAAGACAATGATCAATTTTCGCTGTAATTACGAGATTTTAAATAGAGTTTTCAACAGTCACCAAGCAGTGAAGTCATCTTGTGATATTTGAGATGTGCAGACATGTGTAGTTGTTCTATAAATGGCTGTGCGTCATTGTTCCAAAAAAGGAAGAAGGTAACTGTGGAAGGATCTCCACAGGGTGTAGACCATCACCGAAAGGGTCACTTTGCAATGGATGGATGGATTTACAAAAGTATTGACACCACCAGTTTTGGAGTGAGTCACTTCTCCCTTAATCCGAGTTCTACCAACATATTTTAC